>NW_012148808.1:838753-874823 GCF_000956105.1 Propithecus coquereli | reverse complement strand
AATTAAGACTTAATTTCACAATTTAAATTTATTAAAATCACCCAGACACCCTAATACAATTAAGTTTTCTTAAGTTCTCTAAGTTCATGCTAACTGAGCTGTGGGAATGATTTCAGGAAGTCCGTGGATGCAAGAGAGTGACTACAACCTCAGCTAATACTTACAGCAATCTCACCATAAAATGTCAAGGTTTAAATATGCCTATATCTTATGGCCTTTTTACAGAAATGTATCCATTTTTTGTAGGCATGCCCAAACATGAAGAACCAAATAAGGTCACTTAGGCCTAAACTAAGCAGAATAAGTATAAGTGGAAGCTACTTTTACTCCCTTCTCTGTGTTTCAATTTAATAAAAAATCAAAAATGCTTAAAATTAAATTATGCATTTATCATTTTTATTTTGTTTTGTCTTCATTTTTCTCAATGAGTCAAATGACTTGATCCTTGCTCTGTCTTTTGCCAAATAATAGCCCTTAAATATTTTAAATATCCTGAAAACTACTCAACATTTGATAAAGAACCACATAATCATTTAATATGAATTTTTACTCAGAAAATTGTGTAGATGCAAATATAGACACAAAATCATATTTTATATATTTTGGTAAGATCAACTAAACTTAAAAAGATTGACATTTTTAGAGACATAATCATTTAACAGGAAAATTTCAAAATAGAGAGCACCATTGATTTTGTCAACTCAGACAAATAAGCAATTTCTTAGAGAAAAACATTAGTCTAGCAACAGAGTATTTTTAGAAGGTGTACCAATTATTTTAGAATTGTCTAGTCAAAATAATTTAACTGGTAACTTCAATAAACTCATGGCTTCTGCCTATTATAATGACTTGACCACCAGGTTCTGGGATTCCTATTATTATGCATTTGTAAAACAAAGATTAAATTGTGCAATAATGAGAGAGAAGGAGAGAGAGAGAAGAAGGGAGAAGAGGAGAAAAAGAGGAAGGAAAAAGTAGAGAGGAAAGAGGAGGAGAGAGAGAGAGAGAAATAAATTCTGAAAATTAATTATAGTTTGTAACTAAATCTTGACTTCATGTATACCTACATTGCATTAAGATTATTCAATGTATCCAAAATCTACATGTTCATCACAATGTTGAGTGTTCCATACACCTTCCCTGCCTTACTGAAAAATAAAAGATAAATCCAAAGGCAAGGTTAAGCAGTCTTATATGATCAAGTCGTGACCCCAATTTCATTGCAATGATGTTATTATAAATTCTCAATCTGAACATGAACTTCAAAAGAGAGTTATACAGAATCAAAAATACAGCTCATGTTTCAAAACATATGAAAATGTTATCAAGGATTCCTGAAGGCCTATTTAAGTCTTTATTTTCCTAACAAGACAGTGAGTGTTATGAGCATTACTAAGAACCAGGCTTCCTATTCACTTCTGAAATTTAAAAATAAATGAATTTTAAAATTCAAAAATACAGAAGCTCACCTGTTAATATATTTTAAATTATGTTTTTTCTATTGACCAAAAGACAGACAAACATAGGTGTATTTTTAAGTTCTTCATTGTAATAAGAAAACACACAGGTCTTGAGTACAGGATATGTTGGCAGTTCATTCTTTCCTGCCTCTGCCATAGGTAAGTCATGTTAGAGCATAACTGGTGCATTAGTGGCTTGTATAGTTAATGCCGCCCTTTGAAAACCAGCATTTTACTGTCCATTTTGATTTGTATCCATGACTAAACACCTGGAAGAGAACATCCAATCTTTTCTAGAGGGCAAATCTAAGTATTGTACTTAATTATTCAGTCTCAAAAATGACATTTTGTAATTCTCTTTGCCATTCTAAAGTGGCTGAGGGTATTTTTGAATCTCATCTTTTTTGTTCTCGTGTATTAAATCAGCTTGAACCTGTTCAAGTGAGACTCTTTCTGCCCCAAGTCTTTAAGCTCTAGAGAAAGAAAAGCTGTCATCAGGGTGAGTGGCTGATAATTCTGCTTGTTGAAGTGTATCTCTGTCACTCTCCAGGTGGATGCTTAACATGCACCTTGTTGACAGCAAACATCAAAGGGGGCTTCCCTGAAGGGATAGCACGGTGGCTGCCCTGCTGACTGAGTCCCCTGAGTACACGGCAGGGTTTTCTTTCTTAACCATGGCGGAGTTGATTTTCCTGAGATAGCTGTATCCACTGCATTTTAAGTTTGATGCCTCTGTAAGCTTTAAAAATAGAACATTTAAGAAATACATATTTCAGAGGACTTTTTATGTGTGTGTGTGGATTGTAAAACCCCTTTATAGTGTTGCCTGATTCTTGCCTCCATTAAACCTCTCTCCTCCATGACTTATTATAATAAACGCTTTTGAGAAAAGTGCATCTTTAGGATACTGAATTTGAGCTTTTGAATTTTTAGTTTGCATCAGTGTTGCAAAGCAGAATGGAAAGCCTCAACAGCCATGTCTCCCACATGTTACAATAGCTGGGGAATTACAGTTTCCCATCCTGCAAATTAAAAACTTAAGGTGCCTCTCTGCCAATATCTAAAATTTGTTTTCATTATTCAACACTTGCCTTGTTGGAACAGGAGAAGATCAGAACACCTGTGCAATACACAAAGGGCTGCAAATTTATGGGTGTATTAAGTAAAGTCTAATTATAACCTGATTAAAAAAAAATCCCCTAGACAAAAGCCTATTTCCAGAGAAGCAGCTTTTGTAGGAACAAACTTAGAAATGATTATACCCCAAATATGCTATTTAGTAAAATTAAAAAGAAGTGTTACTCAAAGCATTTCTTAGATATAGAAAGCAAAAGAACAACACCTCTTTTTTTTTTCCACCCTCCATTCCCCAGAGTAAAGGGGAGTGTGTGCTGCAGCTTAGTCAACTCATTATTCCTTTAACATCTGCATGCTGTTAATTAGTGAACATCACTGTTTAAGCAAACTCCAACAGATATAGTTTTACTAGCTAACAAATCCTCGTATCACTTTATAGCTGATTAGATTGAAGTTGGCGGTGTTAAGCTATTAGTGTTGTGTGATGGGAAGGCCCTACACTTGGAGAACAGAGATGTGAAATCCCAGCTGCATGACCTTAAGCGAGGCACTTGGACTCCTTTCGCCTCACCTTCTTCATCAGCTAATGAAAGAGTTGGAATAAATGGTCCCCTTCTTCAATATCTTTATTTCAATTCGGACCCTTAGATTGACATTAGGGAAAATAAATTATGAATTACTCCTACTGATTTAAAATGCAGTTTTATTTTGTATCTCCTTTACAAGTCATTACAGTTCATTCTGAAATGGATGATAAGTTAGCAAGTCTTGAATGCTTGCAATACGAACACTGTTCTAACTGCTTTATACAGGATATCTCATTTATTCCCCTAAAGTACACAAAGGGTAGCTATTATTATTATTCCCATTTTACAGATGAGAAAACCAAAAATTAGAGAAGGTGAGTAACTGATATGAGGACTCACTAATTCATGGCAGATCTGTAATTAGAACCCTTAAAACTTGGCTGTGAAGCCTGTGCTTTTAACTTTTATATTACTCTAAATCTCATGAATGTGGTTCAAATACACAGATTCAGTTAATACAGTATTTAAGGAAAAATCTAATCATGAAAGTGATTACTAATTATTTTAGCAAAAACTGAAATAACTGTCTTAATAATAATAACTCAAGTAAAAATCATGAATCATTGATAAAGTATTATGACTAAAATGTTATCTAAACAAAACCTAGGCACTTGGGGAAATGTACTATCCATTATCATTTGACCCATTAGCACATACATTTATTAAATTTGGCATCAATATGCTTTACTTTTCTCAGTACTAGAGATTATCTGGCAAATTAATACATAATAAATATGTTTAATTATGTCATTCTCATTATCAAAAAAAATATTATTTATTCATTTAACAAATACTACTTAAGCACCCATTATGTGTCAAGAACTTATGTACTTGGTAAAACATGGTAAATAAAACTAATGTAATGTCTGTCTACAATAAGGCTTAACATCTGCAAAGGAGACAGGCAAAAAAAAATGAATAAATACAAAATTCTGAATTGTAATTGGTGCTACCGATGAAACAAACAGATGCCATGATAAGAAATAACAGGGTAGGACTTACTCAGACAGGTGGTCAGAGAAGGACTCTCTAAGGCAGCCAATGAAATTACAGTATATAGGACAAGACATGGATGGCATAAGTAAATTTATTTATTTATTTATTTATTTAGGAGACAGAATCTCGCTCTGTTGCCCAGGCTAGAGTGCCCTGCGTCAGCTTCACTTACAACAATCTCAAACTCCTAGGCTTAAGCAATCCTTCTG
Source organism: Propithecus coquereli (assembly GCF_000956105.1). Taxonomy (NCBI): domain Eukaryota; kingdom Metazoa; phylum Chordata; class Mammalia; order Primates; family Indriidae; genus Propithecus; species Propithecus coquereli. Next base: position 870,494 of record NW_012148808.1, on the reverse strand, counting down.
CCTCAGCCTCACAAGTAGCTGGGACTACAGGCATGCGCCACCATGCCCGGCTAATTTTTTCTACCTATTTTTAGTTGTCCAGCTAATTTCTTTCTATTTTTTTAGTAGAGACAGGGTCTCACTCTTGCTCATGCTGGTCTCAAACTCCTGACCTCCGGCAATCGTCCCATCTCAGCCTCCCAGAGTGCTAGGATTACTGGCATGAGCCACCATGCCCAGCCATTAACTTTAGATAAATAAACTAAGGCCAAATTATTCAGGATTTTGTAGGTCACGTTAATGAGTTTGGATTTTTTTCAATGTCCAATGATAAGCCATGGGTTTAAAGAGGGGTTTGATTTGTGTACATAAAATATTAGCTGGATTTCTACATAGAAAAAAATATTGGAGAGGGTGTAATAGAAGATGAGGTTATAGGAAGCTAGCACAGTAATCCATGTAAGAAGTAATGTCTGAGCAAGGTGGGAAAGAATTGGCCAGATTCAAATTTTATTTAGAAATAAATTCTATAAGATTTACTTATAGACTATGTTGGGGATGAGAATATAGAGGAATCAAAAATGGCTCCCAGGCCGGGCGCGGTGGCTCACGCCTGTAATCCTAGCACTCTGGGAGGCCGAGGCGGGCGGATTGTTTGAGCTCAGGAGTTCGAAACCAGCCTGAGCAAGAGCGAGACCCCGTCTCTACTAAAAATAGAAAGAAATTAATTGGACAACTAAAAATATATACAAAAAAAAAATTAGCCGGGCATGCTGGCGCATGCCTGTAATTCCAGCTACTCGGGAGGCTGAGGCAGTAGGATCGCTTGAGCCCAGGAGTTTGAGGTTGCTGTGAGCTAGGCTGACGCCACGGCACTCTAGCCTGGGCAACACAGTGAGACTCTGTCTCAAAAAAAAAAAAAAAAATGGCTCCCAGATTTTTAGATTGAGAAATTTAGATAATGGAATGCTTTACTAAAAAGTGAGAAGAATAAGCTTGGAATGGAACTAGAAGTTTCATTTTGCTTCAGATGCCAGTGAGATATGTAAGTGGAGATGTCAAATAGGAAATTGGATATTTGATTTTGGACTTCAAATGAGAGGCTTGGCCTAGAGATATAAAATTGAAAGTTGTGTCTTAACAAGTTAAGTATAGAAGAAGCATGCCGCGATAGAATAAAGGCCATACATGACAAATTCATAGCCAACATCATACTGAATGGGAAAAAGTTGAATGCATTTTCTGCCAAGATCTGAAACAGGAAAAGGATGCACATTTTCACCACTTTCATTCAACATAGTAGTGGATATTTTAGCCAGAGCAATTAGGCAAGAGAGAAAAATAAAGGGCATCCAAATTGGAAAAGAGGAAGACAAATTGTCCCTCTCTGCAGGTGACATGATTGTATATGTAGAAAACCCTAATGACTCCACCAAAAAACTCTTAGAACTGATAAATTCAGTAAAGTTTCAGGATACAAAATCAATGTTCGAGATTCAGTAGCATATCTATACACCAACAATGAACCAGCAGAAAAAGAAATCAAGAAAGCTATCTATTTGTAATACCTACAAAAAATAAAATAAAATACCTAGGAATAAATTTTACCAAGGAGGTATGAAAGATGTCTACAAGGAAAACTATAAAACACTGATGAAAGAAATTGAAGAGGATACATACAAATGGAAAGACATCCTTTGTTCATGGACTGGAAGAATTAATTAATATTGTGAAAATGACCATGCTACCAAAAGCAATCTACAGATTCAATACAATCCTTATCAAAATATCAATGACATTTTTCACAGAAATCTAAAAAACAATTCCAAAATGTATATGAAGTACGAAAAGACCCTGAATGGCCAAAGCAATCCTGAGCAAAAAGAACAAAGCTGGAGACATCACACTACCAAACTTCAAAATATACTACAAACCTATGCTAACCCAAAACAGCATAGTACTGGCATAAAAACAAACACATAGACCAACAGAACAGAATAGAGAACCCAGAAACAAATTAACCTACTTATAGCCAACTGATTTTCAACAAAAGTGCCAAGAATATTCACTGGAGAAGGAACAGTCTCTTCAACACATAGCACTGGGAAAACTAAATATCCATATGCAGAAAAGTAAAACTAGATCCCTATCTCTCACCGTATACAAAAATCAACTCAAAATGGATTAAATACTTAAATTTAAGGCCCCAAACCATGAAACTACTAGAAGAAAACAAGAAAAATTCCTCATAACATTGGTCTGAGCAAAGATTTTATGGAAAAGACCTCTATAGCACAGGCAACATAAGCAAAAATAGACAAATAGGATTATATCTAACTAAAAAGCTTCTTCATAGCAAAGGAAACAATCAACAGAGTTAAGAGACAACCTGCAGAGTGGGAGAAGATATTAAGTTATTTGCAAACTATTCATCCAACAAGGGATTCATATCCAGAATATACAAGGAACTCAACAGAAAAAAAAAAAAGCAAACCAAATAATCTCATTAAAATCTGGCAAAGGACATGAACATACATTTCTCAAAAGAAGACATACAAATGGCCAACAGGTGTAGGAAATAATGCTCAACATCACTTATCATCAGGGAAATGCAAAGAGAGATATCATCTCACCCAAGTTAAAACGGCTTTTATCCAAAAGACAGGCAATAATGAATGCTGATGAGGATGTGGAGAAACGGAAATGCTTGTACACTATTGTTGGGAATGTAAATTAGGATAGCCACAATGAAAAACAGTAATGGAGAGTCTTCAAAAAACTAAAAGCAGAACTACCCTATGATCCAGCAATCCCACTACTGTGTATATATCCAAAGGAGAAGTAATCGGTATGTCAAAGAGATAACTGCACTCCCATGTTTACTGCAGCACTATTCACAATAGCCAAGATATGGAATCAACCTAAGTGTTCATCAGTTGATGAATGAATAAAGAAAATGTGGTACATATTCACAATGGAATACTATTCAGCCTTGAAAAATAAAATCCTGTCATTTGTGGCAATATGGATGAGCTTGGAGGACATTATGTTAAGTGAAATAAGCCAGGTACACAAAGATAAATAGCACATGTTCTTATTCATATGTGGAAGCTAAAAAAATTGATTTCATTGAATTTGAGAGTAGAATAGTGGTTATTAAAGGATGAAAAGGATAGAGGGGAGGGAAGGATAGTCAGAGCTTGGTTAATTGATACAAAAGTAAGCCAGATACAAGGGAAAAGTTTTAACATTCTGTAGCATTACAGGGTGACTATAATTAACAACAGTTTATTCTATATTCCAAATAGCTAGAAGAGCAGATTCTGAATGTTCCAAACACAAAGAAATGATAAATGTCTGAGATGATGGATATGCTGATTATCCTGATTTAATCATTACACATTGTATATATGTATCAAAATATCACACTGTACCTCATAAATGTACAATTATTATGTGTCAATTTAAATAATAATAAAAGCCAAAAATAGGAGTTATCAGCTTATAAATAGTATTCAAACTCATGGAAATATATGAGATCACTTATGAAGAGAATATAGAGAGAGGTGCCACCTTTAGAATTTAGGTAGTGAAGAAATGGAGACTGAGATGATGTGGCCAAAATGGGAACAGAAAAACCTGGAGCGCAAGGTGTCACGGCAGCCGTGAGAGGCCTATTTTTCGGGGTAAAACACCCTATGCACCTGGGAGATGGGCATGTGTCCCACCTCCACCCCGGCTGGCCTTCCTATCTCATCTACAGGGGAAAAAATGCTAAGAATCATTTGTGAAGGAACACAGCCTACTAAAAGACTGAGTTTTAATCATAAAATTATAGAACATTTCCACTCCGTTCTTGGATGCTATAATTTTTACATTCTATGTTAGCGGACTAATAAATATTTATGAATCAATTGCATTAGATTTGTGTGCTATGACCGAGAAATCCTAAGCAACAGGGATCCTAATGAATTCAATCCCTCTATTACTATTTTGAAAATCTGCATTCTATCATAAGTGCTCCCATGATATGATTTTCTTACAAATGGTAAATAAATATGATATTTTCTTTCTACTTTTTTAGAACAATGACTATTGCCGCTGGTTACAATTAATTTCTGATAGGCAATGTGTATTTCATTATGCTCATTTTTTTTTTCTTGTTCCTACATTAAACTAACATCAGATTTTTTTCTGGAGACAGAGTCTAGCTCTGTCGCCCAGGCTAGAGGGCAGTGGCACCAGCCTAGCTCACAGCAACCGCAAACTCCAGGGCTCAAGCGATCCTTCTGCCTTAGCCTCCCAGAGTGCTAGGATTACAGGTGTGAGTCACCACACCTGGCCCATCAGATATTTCTTAATAATTCCATGCTCCTAGTCAGAGTCTGTGTTAATGCCAATAATTTTATGTTAATCTTTTTTTCTTCTTTTCATTTTGTTACAGACTTCATATTCATTTTGTAAAAGACAAATGTTTACATTTTATGTTTCCCCAAGAGCATACAGAGTTTTTGCTTTATCAAAAAGTCATTAGTAGAAGGAAATTTTCTGTCAGTGAAATTATTGGGTCAAATGATAAGTTCATGTTTTATTTTGAAATATTTTGCCAAATTGCCTTGCAAACAATTTTTGTCCCCACCAAAATATGAGAGGCCTTTTCTCCAAAACTTTTTAATCACTTAGGTTTAAAAAAAATGACCTCACCATTGTTTTAACTTGCATTATTTTATTTATAAATGTGACCTAACAATACGTTTATTGGTCATTTGTGTTTCTTTCTCTGTGAATCTTCTGTTCGTATTGTGTGCCCATTTTCACTTAAACTTGTTGTATGCTGGAACTGGTGCTGCTATTGTCTGTTCCCATTTTGATGTTCAGTTGACATCAACCATGGTAGAAATATTTACATGAAAGTCAACTAAAGCTACAGGTAAGGGCTTTCCCCACCAAACCCCACTCCATCTCAAGAGCTGTTTGTTAAACATACGCCAGCATACTGCTGCTTGCATGGTTTATTTTTGTCTTATGTTCCTGAATGAGCTCTTTGTAATTAAGAAAAATGCATTTTGGCTGGGATGTATGTTGTGATAAAAAGGACTTTCTCTGCTCTTCATTTGTCTTTTTTTATAACAGCTTTATTGAGATATATTGAGATATAATTCACTTACCATAAATTTCACCCCTTTAAAGTGTACAATTTGGTACGACCATCACCACTAATTTCAAAACATCTTCATCACCCTAAGAAGAATTCTGTATTAGCTTTCACTTCCCAATATCCCTTCCCTGCAGTCCTAGGCAATCACTAATCTTCTTTCTATTTCTACGGATTTGCCTATTCTGGACATTTAATATAAATGGAATCATGTATGTAATGCATGGCCTTTTGTGACAGGTTTCTTTCACTTAGCGTAATGCTTTTGAAGTTCATCCATGTTGTAGCATGTGTCAGTACTTCATACATGGCCGGTAGAATTCTAAAATGGTGCAACAAATTTAGAAAACAGCTTGGCAATTGCTCAAAATGTTAAATATAGTGATCAAATGACCCAGCAATTCCACTCCAAGTTGTATAATCAAGAGAAATGAAAAAATATATTCATACAAAAGCCTATCCAGAAATGTACATAGAAACATTACTTATAGTAGACAAAAATGAGAGCAACCCAAATGTCCATCAACAAATGAATAGATAACCAAAATGTATCATATCCATACAATGGAATCCATTTGTCTTTTGACTTTATTTTCCCACATATTTGGCATAAAGAAGTTTTTTAGGTTTTAAGTAGCCAAATTTATCACTCTTTTCTTTCTGCTTCCTTTTATTATATCAAAGTTAAAAAGATTAATGAATATATTGACTCATGGTTCTTATTTCTAAAACTGTTATGGTTTCATTTTTAAAGTTTAATTTTTTGATGCAGTTGGAATTTATTTTGGAATATGCAGTAAATTAAAGAATCCTCCTTTATTCTAATGATTAGTTTATCAGTATTATTTATTAAATAATCCTTTTTCTCACTAATTTGAAAAGACACTAATAACAAAAATCTCCCAGGTATATTTGCGTCTTATTATGAATTCTTACTCCATGCCTTCATATATTTCAATTAAGATCACATTGAATTGATAAAATAATTCAGTAGGAATTGGTATGTTTAGTATATTAAAACTTTCTATTCAAGAATAGCATATGTATTTTTAATTAATAAAAATAAGAGACTTATTTATACATGTCTCAATGATTTCAAAGTTTTCTTTATTTAGAACTTGTCTATTATATTTTATACTTGTATATCAAATGGAAAGGAGAAGAGATTGTGAAAAAATGTCTTCTTTTATTTCCCGCCCCAATCTAGCTGTCACTTGTGAGATATGTATTCTGAGATTGTTGACCAGCTGAGCGAAAGTAGGGTCCTGAGTTATAGAGATTGGAATATTTATTGTGCTTCCTTCCTTTTGTATTAGGCAAGAGCCTAGAGATCAGCAGAGACAAAATTAGAATAAAATGGATCCACAAGAGAAATAAAATGTGAGAACTTAGGGCTGATATTTAAAAATTAGAAAAAAAAATAATGTAAATAAAAATAACTTAGGAAAAGGTGATTGTTAAAGATAAAGCTGAAAGAAATGAAAGTAAAAAAGATAAAATACAAAAATTAATTATTTTAAGATGTAAAATACTAAAATAAACCAAAATAAATTTAAAAAGGGAATTATTAATGAAACTGAAATAAATAAAATAGAAATAAAATAATGTATAAAAGACCTTGGTTATCAGTAAAGCCAAAGGAATTAAATTCTTCAAAATTCTGATTAAAGATTTAAAAATATAATTAGGAATGAGAATGTAACATGATCACAGATAAAGGAGGATTTTTTTTTTAAATAAAGAATAAAATATGTATGTCCATTGCAAACAAACTTTAAAACTTGGAAAAATGCATGTTTTTCTACCAAACTATAATTTTTCAAATTTACTCATGAATGAAAAACATTTTTTAATTACTATATTTAATTAGCATCTGGAAAGGTAATTAAATATCTATTATTTTAAAAGACACCACAATTACAAGTATTTATAAATATTCTATCTTATCTGTTAAGAACAGATTATTTCAGTGTTACATTATTTCAGACCCTAGAAAAAGGTTCTCAATTCATTTTATTAAGGCAGCATAACACTAGCACAAGGAAGGAAAACTACTGACCAATCTCACTAAATGACTTTAGAGGGGAGAAAATAAACTAAACATTAGCCAATACAATCAAACAATGTACCAAAATATACATTATGACTAAGTTAGAAATGTTCTAAGAAAACAAAAGTAATTCAATACCATAAGATGTATCAACATAATTCAAAATCAGAAAAATAAAGGGAAATGTTTTTAAATCAAATCAATTGATACTGAAATGTCATTTGAAAGATACAGATAAGGCATCCAATCAAATTCAGCAGACATACTTTTTATTGTTTATAAGAAAAATAGAAAATAGAAATAGAAACTAAATGTAGAATAAAAATACTAAAATTTAATAAAGCCTAGCTTAAAACCAAAAGCATATATTATTTCAAATGGTAAAACACCAAACCCTCTTAAATTAAAATCAGAACTTGAAAAAGATGCCTGCTAGAACTATTATTATTTGCTATTTTCTTGGGAAGGCCCAAGCAAATGCATTGAGAAAAAATTAACTAATCAATACTAACACTAGAAAAGAAGATACAAATCTATTTCTTGTTGATATAACTTTAATGAGAAAATTTGATGCTATAGCTAGTTACAAGACAAACAATAAAAATAAATAGCTATTCTTCTTAATAGCACAGCCATATATAAACATAAAGCAACTTTATTTTGTCTTCCATTCTCCCTTTAAATTTGCCCGGTGGTGTTAATTCTTGCTTTTTCCCCTCAAATGAAAATTTAGACATAGTCACTCCTGGGTCACAAAATATCAGTTCCACTTAGTAATTAGATTTTCCATTTTTCTATGATAGATAAATCTTCTATGGGCATTAAACTTCATACTTTTTCCTTCCCCATTTGGGAACAAGACAAATAAAAAGTTTCAAGTCAGGGAAAAGGGCAACTGAAACTCTTCCTCCCCTGTTTCCTACCCGCAGCTCCTGACCCTTCAGCACGGAGTTCAGGGAGAGGAAAAGAGGACAGGAAACTTCCTTCTTCACTGATATGGTTGTGTTGACTTAGCATCACTGCTCTCTGGATTTGGCAGATGGTCTTAGCCAATCTTGTCTTGTGGAGCAATTTCATGGGAGCTTTGGAGACCCCATGACTGCCAATCTCCCACGTGCAGTTTTCTTTGCCCTAGAAAAGAGCACGTCTATTCCAGCTGGTTGTTTGTTCCTTCCTCAACCTCTAGCAATATCACAACACCTCCAGCTTTCTCTGCTGAGGGGTCTATGCCTCTTAAGATGATTCTTTTGGTTAGAACTTAAGAAAACACCACAATGTCTCTGTCCCACACATGAGCCACATCAGACCCAAAGGAAACATGCTCACATCCTTTCCCTGACAGACCCTGGAGTGCTGGCCAATCCCAGTCAAGAAGCAGACTCTGATCATTCCCTCTCTCACTGTGGCCAACTAATCTGCCCCCATTAGATTTTCCAGGTAGGAGTCAGTCCACTATGTCCCTCACCTCAGATTTCAGAGACACGTATTAAGCCACCCAAGCTGTGTTCTTAAAACCCCCCTCTCTTGATCTGAGGTGAAAGGGTGAGGGCTTTACCCCTTTTATATCCTCAATAAGGATAAGGAATTTAAGAGTCACCAGCTGGTTTTCAGCCACCTGCTCTGTAAATCCTTTGTGAAACCTCACTTTGATGTGTCATTTCTATTTTCTTTGTGCTTCAACTGGAACTTCTATTTTAACATTTTGTTATACTTTCAAAATCCACCTAGAAGTAGAAATAAGAAATTCTGGGGTCACAATTGTGACCAAAAAAAGAAAACCCTATAAAATACTTAGAATAAATTTCTAAGATAAGAAAGGTCCAATACGTCTATGTAGAAAATTATAAACCCTTAATGATGACAAAATTATGTATACAGGGCTTGGAAAAATTAGCATATTCTTGGATGAGAACAAAATACCCTAAAATATCAATGTATTCAAATATAACATATAAATAACTTCATAAAATTTCAAAGCTTTTGAACCTCATATAGAATAATATATATGATAGCAACTCATTAATATCTAGTAAAAATATAAAAAAGAAGAAATGAGGAGAAACTTGCCTTGCCAGATAAGAGAACACATGTTAAACCACTATCATCATTACCAGTGTGGTACTGGCACAGTAAGATATAAATAGATAGTAGGACAAAGAGAAAATCCACCAAAGGGTCCCAGTATATGTGAGAATACAACAGACAACAAAATTACTGTTTTATCCAATTGTAAAAGAATGTTTCATGTAATAAATGGAACTAGCACAAATTATTTCCCACTGGAAAAAAATAAAACTGGGCCTGTCTTCCATTACATACTAAAATAAAATCCACAATTATTAGAGACTATTAATAAATATAAATCAGTGAACATCTCAGAACCAAATCTTGGAAACATCATGCACAGTCTAGGTATGAGAGAAAGGATGTCAACCAAGATGGAAAATTCTGGAGCTGTAAAAGAAAATATTTGGAGAACATAAAAAAAAATGCTTTTGAATCACAAAGAATATCACATCTAAAGTCAGTAGAAAAACAATAGATTTAGAAAAACTATTTGTGATGTGACAGATAAAGGATTAACATAATATTCAAAGAGCTCTTAAGATTGTCAAAATAAAGATAAACTCAAAAGAAAAATGAGTAAAGAATATGAACAGACATTTCACTGAAGAGTATACAAATGGACAAGTAAGAGGTGTTCAAACTCACTAGTAATCATGAAAATGCAATTAAAGTGACATGTAGACAAATTACCCTCATCAGACTGTCAAATATTAGAAAGAGTAATGTTGCCTATTGCTGGAAGGAATGCAAGGTTACCCACGTATTTTGATAGAACGCGTGAATAGAGGAGTTTAGAATGCAATCTGGCAGCGTGTGGAAGTGGCTACAACGGAAGAATTGAGGCCATGCAAGGCCTCAACATAAACTTGCCCTCGCTAAGCACGACTTCAGAACTACCACTGTGGCATCCTAATTTGCCAATGGCTACAAACAACTCTGACCTCTGCTATGGGGTTAAAGGGGGACTATTCAGCCACCAGTGACAAGTTGATTACATTATGGTAGTGACAGGAATTTATTCTTATTGTCCTGATTACTTATTCTGGATTTGAAATTGCTTTTCCTACTAGTCATGCTGCTTTTACCATTTCTATTGGTGGACTTAGTCAACACAGTTTAAGTACTATGCTATCCTGCACAGTATTGCTTTTAACAATAGACTTACTTTACAGTGAAAGAAGTAAGGCAAGGACAGATACTATCTTATCACGAAACCCATCACCTAAAAGTTTTTGGCCTTATAAAATGACAAAATAGTCTATTAAAGGCTTTGTAACAACACTGCCTGAGCCACCTTTTAGGGTCATGTTGCTGTCCTGCAAGATGCTACGTGTGCTTTGAAACTGTAACTGATCTACAGTATTATATCTTCCATAGCCATATTACACAGATGCAGAAACCAAGGGGTGGCAAAGGGGTAGCCTCTCTCGTGATAATCCCTGAAGACTCAGTCACAACTTTTCCTTGCTCCATGACTCTGAGCTCTATTATTAATGGTTTCGAGGCCTTTTGTACCCAAAAGAAGAAAGCTCTCAAGAGACCTAAGCATTATCCCATTGATTTGGAATCTACGACAGCCACCTTCCATCCCAGCCTTCTCAGGTATCCTCACAAACATGTACAAAGGAGGTTGAAGGTGTTGCCCAGAGCAACTGATCACAATAGGTACAGGAAGGAAAGTCATGCATATGCTCAATAAATATATAGAGAGAGTCTGTTATGTGCCAGGCACTGTCTCAAGTGCTTGGGACACAGCAGAAAACAAAAATGACAAAATCCTGCCTCATGGACCTTATGTTTTAGTGTGGGGAGAGATAATCTAGTCAATTGTTAAAAGACAATAATGGCTATGGGAAAAAAAAAAACAAAAATGTCAAGAAGAAAAAGAGAGAAGAAACTCCAGGGAGGGGATCAGGGTCTTTTATAAGATTTAATAATTTTGGGGGGATGGAAGGACATAACTCACTTGAATAAATGAAAAGCAGAACTTTTTGCTACTTATAGCTTTGAACAAGAGAAGACTGCCATGCAGGGCCACACAGGGGTTTTGCCCAGGGACAGGGTAACAGCAAGCCAGAGCTGAAGAGGCCTTATGTATGGCAAGTGGGGTGGGGTGAGTAAGGTTTTGAGGGCTCTCTGTGGATCGGGTAATTTGAATGGTTTCGAGGGCTTCATAACACAGGGTCTGTCCCTAGTTGTCTGGTACCTGGACCAGAGCAATTAGAGCAGCTGTGTAATGGCCTGGAGAGTCTGGGGAACTCACTGGCCTCTAACCAGGGCCTCAAAACTGGGTCAAGACAGCATTTTGTAAAAAACTGTATCACACAGGGGAAGGATGCAAGCAAACAGGACGCACAGGGTAGGACAAGACAGGCTTCCGTGAGAAGGGGGATGTAAGCAAACACTGAAGGTGGGAGAATTAGCCCGCAGGTGACGAACAGTGCGCTGGTGGAACCCAGGGAACCCTCTAGGTCAAAGAAGCTGTGTGTGTGGATGAGGAAAAGAAAAATTACATCTTTTTATGAACTCCAGTAGAAACTCAACTCTTCTTGATCATGAATGTCAGCAAAAAGTCACAGTAGTATTATCAGTACCTGAGACTTTGTTACCAAGAGCAACCAGGTCCCTTTATATCACGTTACAGGAGTTATATATCGTATTACAATGTTTTTGTGCTCCTCACAATTTGAAATTGCTGTAGTTCTTATACCTGCTGCTAGATCTTGTTATTTAAATACATTATGAAAGAACCATACATGTTACTTTATGACAAAATTTTTATTATATTTTATTAATTATATTTCAAAAAAGTAGGTTTGTTTTATAATCTTATATATTTTACATCATGAATTTAGAAACGTTATTCTGAGGAGCATTCCCACTGGCTTTACTAGACCGCTAAAGAGGTCCAGGCTGCACACACAGGCATAGGCACGCACGTGTGCATACACATACATACGCACACAGGTGAGAAGCCTACCTTGGGGTCCAGCCTCACACATCCAGTGGCGAGAGTTCATGGAGGCCCCATGAAGCCGCAGACAGCAGGCTCACCATGGCCAGGTCTCGCAGGAATGAAGACTTGCCTCACCACACCAGGTATAGAATCCAAGCAACTGCAGGACTAGCAGAAAGCAAAGAAAACATGGAAGAAAGAATTTATATTTGCTTCCCTACATGAAAGGAGAGGGCATACCAGGAAGAAATTTATAATATCAGTTCAGGAAATAAGGATTGTAGCCCCAGGGTTGCCTACAGTGCACTGTGTGCCAGTCATTTGCCTGTTTGCTCTGAGCACCATTTCTCATCCTTGTGCAAACTATATTTTCCCCTGCCAAGGGAAAGTCCTGAAAGGAGACAGGGAGGAAGAGAGAAGCCAGTATATTTGCCCCCCTCCCTTCCCCCACACTTACCTGGAGCCATGTGTACTCTTGGTTCCAGCTCCCCCTTGACCGGCCTCCCCGCCCACGGCCCCCAGTCCTGATAAGCAGCCACAGTCATAGACCCAGTTCCTGACAGAAGGTCCTGGCTCTTGGGCTTTTGTAACCCTGTGTCTTCCCTTCATCCTTTTGCCCTTAGAAGTGGCACCTGCTTTCAGCTGTTCTGCTGTTGCTACTCTCTGGGTGGCCTCACCATCCCGTTTGCCTTTTCTTGTCTCCCTTTATAATTAGCTCCCTGTAGTTCCTTCCTGTGAACTACCTCTTGTGGATGCTGATGGGCAACAAACTACAATGGTATTAGCTTGGAATTGTATTCCAAGCTCCTTTGATTTTGTCACCAAGATAAATCATAGATACTTCCATATCAAATTACAGTTGTCATATGCTATCTGGTTTCTGTAAAGTATTTGGATTTAGTAACTTTGAAATTTAGTCCATATCAGGATAGGATCACAACATAAACATGAGGATAAATGGCCATTATGCAGAGATCCATCTGTACTTGGAAGAAAATGTAATAAAAGACTTTAAGAAGGCTTCATTTGGTATAGGAAGGTGACAATTTTTTTGGTTATATATGGGATTATTGCATTATATTAGAAGGAAGTTTTGACTTGAAAATCCAAGTATAAGAAGGGATTTTTTTTCCCTCCAAGATGGTGTATAGAGGCTTTGTTAGTGTGTGCCTCACCCACTTGGAAATAGCAAAATAGTATGTGAGATTCGCACTGTGAACTTTTATACAAGAAGGAACATGGAAACTCAAAATAAAAGTGAAAGAAACTTTGGATACTTTGAAAGATAGGGGCAGGCAGCAGCCAGCACAGCCATCCCAGAGCATAAGAGGGAGGCAGCATCCCTGCAAAACAAATTTCCACGGGGGAGTTGGGCGATCCAGGTCATGGGCGATCTCCTTGACCCTACCAAGTGCTGGATCCGACTTGGGGAGCAGTAGGGAGACAGTGAGAAGGAGCGGCATCGGGAAATGCTTTGAGCACATTCAGACCCGGGCACTGATAGGAGGAGGCCATTCCTAATCCCAGCTCATAGGAGGCTGTGCAGAGGTCTGCCAGCCAGCGTAGGCAGCAGTCCCAGGTTTAGAGAGGCTCCAAACTGAGATTTGCAATCTAATCTCAAGCAGAGGAGGCAACCCCACAGCCAGTCTGTGAGGTGAATGTGGTGTAGGCTTGTGCCATGGCACAGGAGTTCCCACGCCCACTATTAGTGGGGCCAGGGGCGTTGTGGCCTAGGAACCTGGTTTTTGTCTAGGGTAGGGAGTTCCGTGGCCTGGAGCGATTTCACAATCTGAGAACATACTGCTTTTGAGTTGGTTTACTGTTTCAGCTCCCTGCCAGCAGCAGAGAGAGTCCTGCCAGATTGAGAGTGTGGGTGTGAGATGTGTCTCACCACCGCCTGCTGGGCTGTGAAGCCCAAACTGTCCCTCTGTCCCCATGTTCTTTGGCACTGCAGAGGTGGCTCTGCTTCTCCCTCAAGCATTGCCCCAGCAGCCTGAGAACTGTCTGTCTTCTGATCCCCACTGGGGCTGGTCCTTGTACCCACTATTGGGCAACCCAAACACAGGCTTGCCCAAACCAGCCCTACTCAGCTTTGCCCTGCCTCAGGGGCCGAGCACAGGACAGGGATCCTTGGGAGTTCGTGGCTCAGCCCATTGCGTGGAACATCACAGTATTTCTTCTGGTTAAAAAAATTCAAGCATAAATCCCACAGCTATCACTGTGGCTGACTCTCACCTGCAAACACCACCTACTGGCCAGGAGGTAAACCTGCACAGCCCATCACAACATCTGCTGACACAGTTGCACAGTGCTTGGGAAAATACAAGCCCTGCTACCACCATTGTTCCCACCACTATTCAGGGGACCTTGAGCCCACTCACTGGATTGGTACATTATTATTACAATTGGAATTTGAGAAAGCCACCACACTAAGGCTATTTATAACCAAGGAAATCTTACAGAGTCTATGTAACATTTGTGTACACCACTGGGGAACCTGAGGGCAGATTTGACTGGCCCAGCTCCACACAGTTTCACATCCCACCCTAACCCCTCACCTCCCCCTGCAGGGCTGAGCATACAGCCCAGGGAGCTCTGTGTTACACAGACCTGCCCAAGGCCAGAAGTCCCAGAGACCTTCTCCTGGTAAACAAAGATCAAACATAATCCCTACTGCTACTGCTGCAACCAGCTCTCACCTGCAAACACCACCTACTAGCCTGGAGGTCAAACTGTACAACTCAATACAGAATCTGCTGACACAAGTGCACAATGCTTGGGAACAAGATAAGCTTCTCGAGACCTACACCACCACAGTTCCCCGGGAAGCTGAGAGTCTGGTCACATGCCCAGTACACCGCTACTACAACCAGCATGTGAGAAAACCACCACATTAAGGCTGTCTATTACCAAGGAATTCATTCAGAGTCTTGATCACTGAAAGCACCCAGAAGCAAAGCCAAATGACCCTACTCAACATGCATTACAGTCACATCGTCAAGAAAAAAAAAAGTCCTGTCTTAACAAAAGTAAATTCAAAAATAAGAAGTGACAGTTCCTCCAAATAAGAAGGAACCAACATAACTATTCTGGAAATATGAAAAAATGGGGTATTATAACACATCCAAACAATTACACTAACTCCCCAGCAATAGATCTAATGAAAATGAAATCTTTGAAATACCAGATAAATAATTCAAAACATTGATTTAAAGGAGCTTAATGAGATACAAATAAATCAGAAAACCAACACAAAGAAATCAAAATCAATTTAGGATATAGATGAGCAATTTACCAAAGAGATAGATATCATTTAAAAAAAACAAACAGAATTTCTAGAAATGAAAAATTCATTGAGATAATTACAAAATACAGTTGAAAACTTCAACAATAGACTAAACCAGCAAAAGAAAGAATCTAAGAACCTTGAAGACAAGTGTTTTAAATTAATCCAGTCAGACAAAAATAAAGAAAAAAGACATTTAGAAAATGAACAAAGCCTTCAAGAAGTATGAAATTATAAAAAATTCTCAAACCTATGAATCATAGCTATTCTTGAGGGAGAAGAAAAAAAGAAAAAGTTTAGAAACCTATTTGGGGAAACAATTGAGGAAAACTTCCCTAGTCTAGCAAGAGATTTAGACATCTGGAAACAAGAGGCTTGAAAAACTCCAGGGAATAAATTCCAAGAAGTACCTCACCATGACATATAGTAAACAGACTGTCTAAGGTCAATATGAATAAAAAAATCCTAAAATCATCAGGAGATGATTTATAGTCTCCTATAAAGGAACCCCTATCCAATTAACAGCAGACTTCTCAGCAGAAACCAGTATCCCTTGTGAATATAGAAGCAAAAATTCTCAGTAAAATCCTAGAAAACCAAATTTAGCTGCACATCAAAAAAAAATAATCCTCTACAATGAAGTTGGTTTCATCCCAGAGATGCAAGGATGGTTCAACATACACAAATCTATAAATGTGATTCGCCACATAAATAGAAGCAAAAACAAAGACCATATGATTCTCTCAACAGATGCAGAAAAAGCATTTGACAAAATTCAGCATCCTTTTATGATAAGAACTCTTAACAAAATAGGCATAGATGGAACATACTTCAAAATCATAAAAGCCATATATGACAAACCCATAGCCAACATCATACTCAACAGGGAAAAACTGAAATCATTCCCCTTAGAACTAGAACCATTCAAGCTTGTCCACTGTCACCACTTCTATTCAACTCTGGAAGTCCTAGCCAGAGCAATCAGGCAAGAGAAGGAAATCAAGGGTATCTAAATGGGGAAAGAAGAGGTCAAACTATTATAGTATGATCTTATATGTAGAAAACCACAAAGATTCTGCCAAGAGACTCCTGAAATTGACAAATAAATTCAACAAAGTCTGAGTTTACAAAATGAATGTACACAAATCAGTAGCATTCCTACATGCCAACAACAGTCAAACTGAGAATCAAATCAAAGACTCAATAACTTTCACAAAAGCAACAAGGAAAATAAAATAACTAGAAATATAATTTACCAAGAAGGTGAAAGACCTCTATAGGGATAACTACAAAACACTGAGGAAGGAAATCACAGAGGATGTAAATGAATGGAAAAACCTATCATGCTCATGGATTGGCAGAATCAACATTGTTAAAATGTCTATACCACCCAAAGTGATTGCAGATTCAGTGCAATCTCCATTAAAAAAACCAATGTCATTTTTTGAAGATCTAGAAAAAATAATTCTACACTTGGTATGGAACCAGAAAAGACCTTGAATAGCCAAAGCAACTTTAAGCAAAAAGAATGAATCAGGAGGCACCACTGTACCAGACTTCAAGCTATATCATAAGGCTTTATTAATCAAAACAGCATGGTATTGACACATGAACAGAGACATGGATCAATGGATCAGAACAGAGAACCCAGACATAAAACCATCCTCATATTACCATCTGATCTTAGACAAAGCAGACAAAAACATATACTGGGGAGAAGAATCCCTATTCAGTAAATGGTACTGGAAAAATTGGATAGCCACATGTAGAAGACTGAAACAGTAACCACACTTCTCACAAAAATTAATTCTTGATGGATAACAGACTTGAACCTAAGGCGTGAAACCATAAGAATTCTAGAAGAAGAGGTTGGAAAAACTCTTATAGATGTCGGCCTGTGCAACAAATTTATTTAAAAGACAAAGGCAATCACAGCAACAACAAAAATAAATAACTAGGACCTGATTAAATTAAAATGCTTCTGCACAGCCAAGGAAATAATCAATAGAGAGAATAGACAACCTACAGAATGGGAGAAAATATTTGCATATTACACATCCAATAAAGGGCTAATAACCAGAATCTACAAAGAACTCAAGTGAATCAGCAAGAAAACATCACACAACCCCATTAAAAAGTGGGCAAAAGACATGAACAGAAGCTTTTCTAATGAAGATAGGCTAATGGCCAATAAACATATGACAAAAGGCTCACTCTATTCATCAGGGGAATGCAAAACTAAACCACAGTGAAATATCACCTAACTCCAATGAGAATGTCTTTTATCAAAAAGTCCCAAAACAACAGATGCTGGCATGGATGCAGAGAGAAAGAAACATGTACACATTATTGGTTGCACTGGAAACTAGTTCAACATCTATGGAAAATAGTCTGGAGATACCTCAAAGAACTAAAAGTGGACCTATCATTTGATCTAGTGATCCCACTACTGGGTATGTACCCAAAGGAAAAAAAAAGACATTTTATAAAAAAGACACTTGCATTCAAATGTTTATAGCAGCAATTCACAATCACAAGGATATGGAAATAACCCAAGTGCCCATCAATACATGAGTGAATTAATGAAATGTGGTGTATGTATACCATGGAGTACTACTCAGACATAAAAAGAAAATGGTGAACTAATAGCCTTTGTAACAACTTGGATGGAACCAGGGACCATCCTTGTAAGTGAAGTATCACAAGAATGGAAAAACAAATACCACATGTACTCACTATTAAATTGGAACTAATCGATCAACACTCATGTGCACATATGGTAGTAAAATTCAACGGCAATCAAGCAGGTGGGAGGAGGAAATGGGTAACTTCACACCGAACAGGTACAATGCACATTATCTAGGTGATGGACACACTTACAATTTTGACTCAAATGGTACAAAAGCAATTCATGTAACCAAAAGGTTATACCCCTGTAATATTCTGAAATTTAAAAAAAAAAAAAAATTGCACTGTACCCTGTAAAGTTATACAAATTTATAAAAAAAGAATCATGCATATTGACAAGTAGCAACCAAAGGTCTTCAGGAGACATCTATTGTGTTTTATGTTTTGTTTTGAGTTTGTTTTCTGGCTATACAGTACCTGAATTTCCTTCCTATTTGTGTGCATACACATCACCTAGCATAGTCCAGTGAGATACTCTCCCCAGGATTTGTACCCTAAGGATGTGATCCAAATACAGAGTGATATTTAAAAATTATTTGTTGATGAGGTGGTCACACAGTTGTCCCCAGTCATAGAGATACCAGTGGCTGCATCCTGACAAAGTTGTTCGCACAATGTGAACTTGGCTAGTGAATTTGACTATGTTTGAGCTACCTATGTTCCTTTGATTTTGCCTATTTTCCCTGCTGATTCTCCAGCCTTTCCCTTTAATTCTATGAGGTGGTCTATCTCCTGTCCATAAATTACTTTCCTGCTTAAAATAGACAGGGTTGGGCCGGGGCAGTGGCTCACACCTGTACTCCTAGCAATCTGGGAGGCTGAAGTGGGAGGTCAGGAGTTCAAGACCAGTCTGAGGCAAGAGCTAAACCCAGTCTCTGCTACTCACTAAAAATAGAAAAAATTATCTTATCTGGTGTGGTGGCACATTCCTGTAGTCCCAACTACTCAGGAGCCTGAGGCAGTAGGATCACTTAAGCCCAGGAGTTTGAGGCTGCAGTGAGCTATGATGACGCCACTGCAATCTAGCTTGGCTGTGGAACAGAGGCTCTGCTTCAAAAAAACAAACAAAAAATAGCTAGTTTCTATTGCCTCTAACTAAGGAACCTAATTGATACAGTTTTATTCTAGGTATTTCCTGCTATAGTAAATAAAATATTTTATTTCATTATGTTTTCTGATTGTTGTTTGAGTTAGGCACCTGCTTACTATTAATACATAAAGTCTTGGGGCTACTAGATAAAAAGATCTTTTCCAATTAAAAATTCCAGTATGAATTTTAAATCTCACAAATCACGGCTGATGATTTTTCTTTCTTTTATTAGTAATGTTACTTAGAACAATCTCTCATGCCATATTTATTAATATAAAATCTTTCTTTATTATATGCTTTTGAAATATCATGCATTGTGGTTCCCAGAAATGAGTTAATATTTTGCAATATGCTGCTTTTTTCCCAGCACTTCAACATCTAAACTATAGATACCATAAAATTATCATTTTCCCTGTAGGATTTCTGGTTAAGATTTTTTTCTTTTCTGTCTCTCTCTCAGCTGGAGTACATGTTGCTCTTTGATAAATCATCCTTATTACTTTGGGTCCCTCTAAGATTTTTGCTTTTCCTAAACTGTTTTTATACAAAACCAAAACAAGAAATGAAAATTACAGTCAACTGTCTGTAATATATACTTGTATATGTATGTGTGTGCATCTTTCTCCAAACATTCAAGCACTTACGAACCTTCAAAGACATTGATCTTTTTAACCATGATCTTTCATTCATATTCTCTTCATTTGGGAAACAGCTAAGCTCCTATTAAAACCTGTCTGTTGATAAAATCGCTGGTATATATTGAGTACCAATTAAGTGCTTCTCGCTGCAAGGTAATTAACATATATTTACATTTATATTAAATATAGATGAAGGAATGTAAGAGTCCTACAAATTTTTATGAGTCTGTGGTAAAGACTTGGGGAGAAAATAAAGTTGTATGAAATCAATTTGTGAGAAATACAAACTTTAATAATGTAAAACACCTACCAATGGCTTTTAATCAGCCAATGTCATGAATATCCCAGCCATCATGGTGAGGTACGCAGCATAACATGTTAGAAAGGGCACAGGCTTTGGAGTCAAATGGGCCTGGGTTCAAATCCTGACTCTACCATTTCTTAGCTCTGTGACTTAACCTCTCTGAACCTCAATTTCTTCTCTGTAAGATAGGAATACAGGTATAAAAACATCTCACTGGTGTTCTGTGAGACATAAAATAACTTAAATAAGGAACCTAGCAGTTGGAACATAGTAGGTAATATAAGTGCTGTTTTGATTACTTTGAAGTACATAAAAGTACATCTATACATTCATGTCTTTAAAAATGATATCTTAACAAACTAAAAAAAAAAGGTTTCTGAATTTGAATAATGACCCACTCCAACCTCAGTGTTTCTTAATTTCTTAACTAAAAATCCACTGGCATGAAGAAACTTATGAGTTAGGAATGAGAAAATTATTCAAAACACATCAATTTCAGAATATTCAATGACTGTAATATCTAGGAATTTATTTCATCACAATACACTACACACCAAGAGAATTTAATCCAGTATAAACCCAAACAGTTTGTGTAATGTGAATTACAGAAGTATGTGAATATTTTACCATTCTCTAGGTTTACGCCATAAACTATAATGCAATGCAGATATTACGATGTGAACCTATATGTTTCAGCAATTTTTTTTCCTTTTTTGACATTTTGTGATACCATAAAACATCCTACCAGTACCTGATTTAGATTTAAAGCAGTTCCTCTAAAAATCCAGAAGATGGCACTAATTTCTAAGAATTATGCACCTAAAAAGAATGTGCTGCTTTGGATTCTGATCATTTATCATTTCTTTAGCTGGTGGGAATGATGATGCTCTGTATTTTCATTAGTTTTTTTATCTTAATGTAAAATTTTATTTTTCTTAGTTTTTCCTTGACATATAGAGAAGTGAAAGTGATAGGAATTTAAATAACTATATGCTTTAATAATTTAGTTTAAGCAGAAATTGGCAACCTACCAATAATATTTATTTTATGTTTTTATACCTGTGGGTGAATTAAATACTATATACCCATTTGAATAAAGAGTTTCCTTTTATTCATGTGTTGAGTATCTGTGTCTTGGTTAGGAAAGAGAAGGTAAGTGTATGTTTTCTATATGAGCTACCATGACCTATGACTTACGAATATCACAGGAAATACTTATTTCTGTTCCCTTTGAATGAAAATCACATTTATAGGTTACCACTTTTTTAATTCTAAATGGTAATGCTGAACAAGCTCTCCACAAGGAGCTGGTCCAACAACAGAAACAAAAACAACGACAATGATCACGTGCATGGTTTTATAAACTAATTGCATTTCAGCAGGATATTGAGCTAAATTTATTGCTACATTACTAAGAAGAAGTTAAGAACAAAGAGAGAGGAAAGAATTTTATACTCAAAGCTACAAAGAAAGCTGGAAAAGCAACCAGTGGTCTTTTATTTTTATAAATTTATCCATCTGCCTAAGAGTAGGTTAATTTTCCTGGCAAAATTAAATGTATATTTTGAGATACAATATGCTGCTGAACACCATGCTTGGAAAACTGGCATTCTGGAGTCTTTCAAAATCAGCAGTTTCCAGGGGAAAATCTATCTACCATCTGCTTGCTTCATTAAAATACATAATAGAGAAAGAAAAACTGAATTGGATTTTCACTAGCTCAGTGCTCCCTGGTGTCCACTCTGCTGAGGTTATATACAGCAGCCTATATAGAAAACAGAATCCAAGTAAAAACCAAGCACAGTTCTTCTGTCTTTTGTATCTGTATAAAAATAGAGCAATGAACTTTATTTCAAAAAGATATATTTAGACAAGATAATCTATCTTGAAAACACTATTTTCAAGTATTCTTTGATAAATTTAAGGACATTTTTTCAAGTCCATATGCTAAAATTTTAAACAAAACCATAGGATATCATACAGATATTTTGTCATGTAACAGCTAAAAATTTGTCAGAAACTATCAATTGCCCCAAGAAACATATTTAGTATTTTTAGTTTTCAAGTTAAACAATACAGTATTTTCAAGTATTAAACAGAAACTAATTTTTGTAAGATAAAATATATGAAATTATATTTATACAACTTAATTATGAAAAACAATCAGTTCATCAAGTTTGGGGTTCCTATGTCTTGATTTGCAGTATTAGTATGTGATGTTATTTTAATTTTTGCCCACACTAGAAGCATAAAGATTCTAATATCATTGAAAAAATCCAGTTACATTCTTATTCTTTAGAGGCAAATGACTAGAAAACGTAAAAAACAAATTTAAACAATGATTAACATTGGTGATGGTGTAGAAACTCTATTTCTCAACTTTATCCAATAGCTCCAATTAATCACATAAGAACAGAATAATCACATAAGTACCGAATAGTTCACTTAGTCACTTAAGAATAAAGTAGTTAAAATACTAGATAAACAATAACAGCAAAGACATAACATGTGTATGTGTATGTCACTATGTTCTAAATACTATGTTAAACTTCTTACATGTATCCATTCAACCATTGGATAAATATGTATCTCATGCCCAATTGAACCAGACACTGTTGCCCATCCTGGGCTTTGTGAAGGAGAGGCAAACCCTAGTGGGATTTGCAATCTCACTGGGGAGAAAGACAATAAAAAGTAAACAAATAAATATCATATAATGGAATTAGGCCATGGTAAAGTAAGCAGGTTAAGGAACTAGGGAGTGACAGAGGTAAGAGGAGATTAATATTTAATAGTTTAACAGGGTAGTCAGGGAAGAACCCTCTGAAGAGAGAACACTTCAGCAGAGTCTTGAAAGAAATGAGGAAACAGACCATACCTTTTGGGGAGAATATGTTTCAGGTGTTGGAAACCCCAGGAGTAGAAGCTTCGAACCCAGAGCATGTTACGTTTGTTTGAGAAACACAAAGAAGTTTGCATGGTTGAAGCAGAATGAGCAAGAAGAAATGAATATAAAATAAATTTGAATAATAGGGGCTTCAGGCTACGGCAAGGAGTTTTTATGTTATTTTAATCTTCAAGGATGACTTTTAATATGTGATTTGTATTTAAAAGACCTCTCTGGCTAGAATATGGAAAAGAGACCGTAAAGAGATACAGGTGGCAGGCAGCAGGGAGACCAGTTAAGAAGCAAATACAGTAGTCCAGGCTAGAAAGAAAAATGCCTCAATCTCTAGTAGCATTAACAGAGGTGGTGAAAAGTAGTGGGATTTGGGATACGCTTTGAAGATGAAGTTAGTAGGATTCTTCAGTCCACTGGCTGAGGTAGCAGAGACAAACACAATGTAAGAATGATGCCTACTTTTTATTCTGAGCATTAGAGAGGGAAAGTTGGGGAAGAGATTTGATTGGAAAGAACAGGAAGGGACTGGATTGGGACAGAAGATTATAGATATGGGAATGAAGAGTTCTGTTTTATGTATGCTCAGTTTAAGATTCTTAGCAGACAGACAAATGTATGTCCAATGTCTAGTAGGTAGATGGATATATGAGTCTGGAGCTCTGGAGCTCCAGAAAGAAATCAGGGATGAGACTCTTATTCAGAATTCATCCACCTGTAGATGGTACTTACGATCAAATACAGAGTGATGGCCGGTGGAGATAACTGGAAGAAAAGAAGGATGAGGAGGAACACTTATTAATGTGGGAAGTATACCAGGAAAGTGCATTGTCATGGAGACCAAATGAGAAAACATTTCAAGAGAAAAAAAATAATCAACCATGTCAGTTGCTTCTGAGACATTGAATAAGATGAAAGCAGAGAATTGATATTAGATTTAGAAAGATGGTGGTCACTGGTAAAGTCTAAAAGAAAAGACAGATAACTTAATTGGAATAAAATCAAGAGTGAATGGGTGATGAAAATTTGAAAAAGTCAATATAGGAACTTCTTAGAAGGATCTTGCTATTATGGTGAGCAGAGACACAAGCAGTAGCTAGAGGGGTATATGGAGTAGAGGGAAGATTTTTATTTGAGATAGAGATATTCTAGCATATGTGAAGTAAAAGGGAATGCTCCAGTAGAGAGGAATAATTTGGTGTCTCGTGGGAGGTAGAACAGAATTTTTGAAGTGATGCCCTTGAGTAGATGAGAAGCAGCATATCCAATATCCAGGCAGAGCCAGTCTTGTAACCAGAAGGAAGGCAGAGCATATGGATCAAAATGAAAGATTTGAGGGTGGAAGGATGATGGTAAAAAAATGGGGTAGTTCTCTGTTGAGAAAGTTTATTTTTCTCAGTGAAAGAAAAAGCAAGATCATTCATTGAGAGAGAGACAATGAATATTAGATATTTGAGGAGAAAAGGGGAAGTATGAAATAGTAATCTTTGAGACTGGGAAAGTGGCTTGACTGGGAAAATGCAGTAGGATTGCGGTGCTGGTGTAAGAGGTTTGCCAGCTTGAGACTTGTGATTAGCTCAGATGTGTGTTTCCTTCGACAATGGACTTTTCTCATGCTTCACAAAATGTTGGCTGGCTCCACCTGCCTCCTCTCCATCACTGTGACTTGTAATAGCTCGTGTCTTACACCCAGCCAGCGGGCTTTCAAAGGCATCACTCATTGCAGAGTTGAGGGGAAGATGTTCTGAAATCTAAGCTATTTGTACGTCTTCTTCCCACATCCCATAGGTCATCTTGGTCACTTCTGCACATAAAACTTTAGTAATTCAGATCAAGGGAAGGACTGCAGAATTTTTTAAAAGGAAAAAATACTGTTATATTTAAAATAATCATGCTCATTTTTCTGCCCTTATTGGGAATGAGAAAAATTTGCCTTGGTAAATATCTAGAAAACAGAAGGTTATACTCTTTTTGTGGCAATCATTGCTAAATATGTTTTTTGTAAGCATAATATAACATGTTCTAAAAAGATCATACATTAAGCCTGCAATGCAACACAATGTTATAGAAAATATTAAGACATTCTCCCTTTACTCAAGTTTCTTAGAAGTTTTAATGGACATAGATGATGTCAAGATAATTTTTGACTATGCCTGAAATGTTCCCAGACCATTGTTATTGATTTTGTTCTTCTTCCACATACTAAATTTTTAGTTTAAATTTTAGCATCTCCTTCCCTTCCTCATGTTCTCAATTCATTGCTGTAACTTTAAAAGGAAACTGAAAAAATGCATGAGTTTGTGCTTTATAAAAGCCACGAGGCAACTAGAGATTACAAAAAAAAAATACATTTAATAGCCCCAAAATATTCCCATCATAATCTATTCCATCTCCTGATTTGATGATAACTGATGGTCCAAGAAGTCTGATCTGGGGATTTGTGCGACAGAGTAACCAAATTAACCAAATGTAATCTGGTTAAAGATGGTGAAGTGCTTACATTAAAGACTTGAAAAGAATGATTTGTAAGGTTGAACGCCTTCCTTCTCCTAATTTTGGTCCCTCCATGTTCTCCTGCCTAAGCCAGTGTGATAAAGACAATGTGGATGAGGACATGACTTTTTATGGATTTGACTGTTTCTCTTGGAATTCATTTCTAGTTTTATTCCACTGTGGTCTGAGAAGATACATGGTATAATTTCAATTTTTTTGAATTTCCTGAGACTTGTTTTGTGGCCTAACATATGATCAGTCTTGGAAAATGTCCCAGGAGCTGATAAGAAAAACGTATATTCAGTTGTTTGGGGGTAGAATGTTCTGTGTCTGTTAGATCCATTTATTCTACAGTCTTGTTTAAGTCCAGTATTTCTTTATTCATTTTCTACTTTGATGATCTGTTCCATTCTGTCAGTGGAGTGTTGAAGTCCCTGACTATTAAGATGCTACTATTAATTTCTTTGCTTAGATCCAGAAGAATCTAAGAAGAATTTGCTTTATGAAACTGGGAGTTCCAGTGTTAGGTGCATATATATTTAGGATTGTTATTCTTCTTGATGAATTGCTCCCTTTACCATTATATAATGACCATCTTTGTCTTTCTTTTTTTTACCACTGTTGATTTAAAGTCTATTTTATCTGAGGATGATGGTGACATCTGCTCTCGTTTGCTTTCCATTTGCATGGAATACTTTTTTATATCCCATTACTTTGAGTCTGTGTGATTCCTTTTGGTTTAGATGTATTTCTTGAAGACAGAAAATACTTAGGTTGTATTTTTTCATCCATTCAGCCCACCTATGTCTTTTAAAAGTGGCATTGAGACCATTCACATTGAGTATTAGTATTGATATGTGGGATGTTGTTCTGTTCATCATGTTGGATGATACCTTATGTTTTGTTTTCCCTTTTCTGCTATTGTTTTATAAGAACTGTGAACTATAACTTTTGGGTATTTTTACACTGGTAGATATCTATTGTGCTGTTCATATATAATGCACTTTTGAGTATTTCTTATAGGGCAAGTGTGGTAGTGACAAATTCCCTTCATAGTTTCTTGTCTGGGAAAGACACTATTTCTCCTTCGTTTATGAAACTTAGTTCTGCAGAATACAAAATTGTTGGCTGACAGTTATTCTGTTCTAGGAGACTAAAGATAGGACCCCACTCCTTTCTGGGTTGTAATGTTTCTCTCGAGAAGTCTGCTGTTAGTCTGATGGGGATTTTTTTGTTTGTTTTTGTTTTTGTTTGTTTGTTTTGTAAGTTACTTGATGTTTTCACCTCATAGTTCATAGTAGTTCCTCCTTCATGTTGACTGATGACCATATGACTTGGTGATTCCCTTTTTGCAATGAATCTCCTAGGCATTTGTTGAGCTTCTTATATCTTGACGTCTACATCCTTAGCAAGACCAGAAAAGTTTTCCATGATTATTCCCACAAATAGGGTTTCCAGGCCTTGTGTTTTTTCTTCTTCACCCTCAGGGATGTTTATGATTCTTACATTGGGCCATTTTACATAATCCCATGTTTCTTGTGACTGTGTTCATTCCTCTTGATTCTTTGTTGTTTATTTTTGATTGGGTCAATTCAAAAGAGTTGTCTTCAAGCTGTGAAATTCTTTCTTCTGTTTGGTCTAGTCTATTCTTAAAACTTTGTGTATTCTATTTCCCTAAATAAATTTTTTATTTCCAGAAGTTATATTTGGGTTTTTTAAAATATATCTATCACTTTAGTAAATTTTTCATTTATTTCCTGAATTGTTTTTCTGGTTTTTTTGGGTTGGTTTCCCATTTACTCTTGGATTTCATTAAGTTTTCTTATAATCCATATTTGGAATTCTTTATCTGTCATTTCAGTATTTTCATTTTGGTTGGAATCCATTACTAGAAAGATGGTGTGCTCCTTTGAGGTGTCCTTTCACTCTGATTTTTCATATTTCCAGAGTTCTTGCATTGATTCCTTCTCATCTGGAGCAACTGTCACTTGTTGTTTTTGGATTTTGTTTTGTTTGGGTGGAGCTCTTTTTCCTCCCTCATTCTTAAGGGTGTGTCTATAGCATATGTTGGGTAAGGCCCTTTGGCTTTGCTCGTGGGTACTTTAAGGGGGTCTAGGTTTGGAATGGATACCTTGGTTATAGATATCCTTTGTGTGGTGTTTTTCACAATTGTAAGTTATTTATCCACTGTAGCAGTGGTGTACTGTGTGTGGGCAGATTCCCTCTCACTTGTTGACAAAGGAAGATAGAGGTCTTTGAAATCCTTTCTCTTTCTCCAGCCCTGTGGTCTTCTTGACAGTGTGAATTATATTGGGATGTCCAGTTTAATCTGTGGGACCATAGTTGGTGCTTGTGGGTAAGAGCCAGCCACGTCCTGTATGATTAAATCAGTAGATGCTGTAAAGGGCTGTACAAGTTGTCCTCCCTGCCAGTAGTGGGGCCAGCTGCAGTGGTGTTTTTTGGGATCTATGACAAGCTCTAGTTGATCAAGAGAAGCACTCAGATGCTCTAGGTTGTGGGTGGGGTCCTGGAGCTCCCAGGTGACTCCTTATTCCCCACCATAGCAGAGGTTGGTGGTCCAGGATTGAACTTGGGGGAGCAGGGGACAGACAGGCTTGCAGACTGGATCCCACGCCCCCAGGCCTTGATTGTGTCATATAAGGGGCAATGTGTCTCAAATCCCTACTTCAATTTCTGGTGAGTTTTGAGAAAATTATACGTACGTATGCCACACATCCTAGGGAATAAACTGATAAGAATTTAATAAAATATCAAAACAAAACATTCAGCTTATTTCACAAAAATACCATAGTTTAATAATCATATAAAAAAATAGAAATAAAAGCCTCTGAATCACTTTTCCCAGGACAGCACAGTTATTTTCTACATCAATAATTATAACAAGACATAACAAGCTCTTTTATTTTAAGCATTAGGTACCAGAATGAGGATATTCTAGTTTTACAACTTCCTAGGAGATCCATCATCTCTTGAGAAGAAAGAAGCAACATAAGGCAATCAAGGCAAGCTCTTCTTCCCTCTATTAAGCTGTCCCAAACTAATTAAAATAGGTTTTAGGAACATCCTTTAATCTAGGGACATTGTTCATAAGAGACAGGAATGGGGGTCAAAATCCCCCCTTCTGTTTCCTATTGTCCTCTCGAGGTAGAAAAATAAAAACTAGTTGGAACTACTTACAGAGGACACAAAGCAATGAAAGAGAAGAGTTGGAAACAAGAAGATTAGAGGCAGGATGAAAGGAGAGAATAGATGGCTAATAGCACCCCTTATATAAATTCTCTCTTGTCCACACTGGCCCTTACACTTCTGTTTTGCCATTTTCTGTTTTTACTCAATCTCCCCACTTTCAGACCTATTAAAACCTGTGCTTTTATTATCTAACAAGCATCCCCCAAACTTAAGTATGGACAGTTCTTTTAGGCAATTATTTTTACTTTAAAGAAAAATTCTGATCCCTCACAATATGACGATGGAAACTGACCGATTTCCTTCCCATTTCTTGACTTTCTTAACCCTGACCTGTGGCTTTGGCTCATATAAAGGTACAGGATTTGAAAGCACAGTTTTTTCCATGCTGTGAAGTTCTTATCTAAGTTGTATTCAGTGTCTGGGTGCCAAATCATGTTTACAAGGCACCTGAGCAAATACTTTGCCAATGATCTTTTCTGTTTCTCGAATTAAACTTAAAAATATAGGGCTTTGCTTTTAAAGCAAATCCTTCATTATATAGAAAGGAAATGCGAGCAAGAGAGTTAAATATAGAATCTCAATATACTGCAATTCCTTTGTTCTGGTTTTGAAATTCCCTATTGAGTCACTTAGTTGCTCAATGCTGAAAGGCACTAAAGTGTAATTAATGTGACGGTAAACAGACTACCTGGCCAGATACATCAGCAAAACACAACTCTCCTTTCATGAGTACACGTACGGGTTTATTTTAACTGTTTGTTTTGGATTTTTCCACAGCTATTAATATCACTCAGCCCAGGTTCAGTGGTACAGATGCCTTTGGATACACTTCATTCTTGGCTTATTCACGGATCCCAGGCATCAGCTTTGATTATGAATTCCACTTGAAGTTTCAGCTGGCAAACAACGATTCAGCACTGCAAAATAACTTGATATTTTTTACTGGACAGAAAGGCCATGGTAAGATTAACTGAACCTTCTAGGACTCTTGTCTAGCTCCTTTAAGAATACTTTAGAGAAGCTGGGCATGGTGGTTCACACCTGTAATCCTAGCACTCTGGAGGCTGAGGCAGGAGAATTGCTTGAGGTCAGTTCGACACCAGTCTGAGCAAGAGTGAGATCCCCATCTCTACTAAAAATAGAAAAGATTAGCCAGGTGTGGTGGTGCTCACTTGTAGTCCCAGCTACTCAAGAGGCTGAGGCAGAAGAATGGCTTGGGCCCGGGAGTTTGAGGTTGCTGTAAGCTAGGCTGATGTCACAGCACTCTAGCCTGGGTGACAGAGCAAGAATCTGTCTCAAAAAAAAGAAAATACTTTAGAGATTCTTTAGGGACAATCTAATTGGCTGTGGTTAAAGAAGATATTTGCCTAGATGAAGCCTCCTCCTGTTTCCTGCATGTTCCATGTAGTCCAAAGTATTCAACAGTTCCCAGACCCTTTCTAAAGCCCTGCTTCATATCGGGGCTTATATTAATGTATTCTTGCTTTTGCTCTTGATTATAAGAGCAAGAATTCATGTAGGCAAACATGAGGACAGAGAAAGGGAAGTAAGCTTATTGACTTGTCCTTTTCTCTGTTTTTTCTGTTTCCATATGTAAGGAGAAAAGGGAAATTCTCAGGAAAAAAACATCATTTTACAATGTGTTGTGAAATGGAAATGGTTTTTGCCCTCAAAGAAAACATTCCAAATTAAAGAAGCAAGAAATAAGAAAGAACTCAATCTGTAACAAAGTACTCCAGTGCCCTAGAATTGGTGGGAAGTCAACTTACGGGTTAAATGTATCTCCTTTAAGTAGAAACTGGTTACGCATGTATTAGGTCAAGGAAAATCACATGTGTTTTACTTTTAAGTCTGCAACTAACAGTTAACCAATTAATCACTTACTCTCTCTGAATTCAGTGTTTTCATCTATGAAATCAACATGTCAGAAAAAGATCTTTCTCTCAACCATCAATGACTGTATTGTGCTAGGGTAAATAACATACTCTATTAAATAATTTTCAACTCGCTCGGTGACTATCTGTTAATACCAAACATTATTTTCTGTATTAACACATATCTGAAAGGAGCCCACATGCTAAGTGAACTGTGGTGAGTCAGCTTTCCACGACCCACCACCTCTGTTAGGATGGGGAACACTTTATCACATGAAGTGCTATTCATTACACCTCCCAAATTTGTTTGAATCTCTTCCCTATCTCTGTGTCAAAATCTCATGACCTCCTCCTAACTTGTGTCCATACTGACTTTTCTGCCTGTCATCCATTCTCCACGTGGTAGTAGGAGCGTCTCAAAAAGGTCTGTCAGATCACTCTGAACCTTGTTTAAAATCCACCTGTGGCTTTTCACTGCACTTAGACTGCAATCCAAATCTCCTTACAATGTTCTCAAGGCTTTCAGGATCAGAACCCTGGTGGTCTCTATCTCTGAATGCAACCAGGCCACTCTTACCATCTCTGTGCTCCTCTTCTAGGTCTTCTCCCAGTGCCTTAACTATCAACTGCTTTCCTGCTTCAGAGGCTTCATGCGAGCTCTTTCCTTGGCCTTGTTAGGAAATGGCTATCAGAGTAATCAAGAGAGCAGGCTCTAGAGCCTGGCTTTGTAGACTTGAATCCAGTCTCCGTCACTTACAAATTATATGGCAAGTAATTTAATGTCTCTGTGCCTCAGTTTTCTGACCTGTCAACTGTGTATAATAGCAATACATTCCCTAATAGGATTGTGAGGATCAACAGAGTTGATACATGGAAAGCACTTAAAATAGCACTGGACTCAATAAACATGATAGTGTGTATTTTCTCAGGGAGGCCTTCTAGAGCCACCTTCACAAAAGTCTTATCACACTCCATCCAAGTTTTTCTCTACTTCAGCTTCTTATTTATTCCCTTCATTGTCCTTACTTCAATTTATAACTCTTTTATTTATT
>NW_012148808.1:834235-836384 GCF_000956105.1 Propithecus coquereli | reverse complement strand
TCTTCCTATGCCTCTGCAGTCACGTTTGGCATTTCCTGCGTTATCTTCTCTTCCTTTCCTACCTTCCACTCCTTTATAATGTATGCCTTACAGTCTGGCTCTTCTAGAAACCACCTATATGTTCCACAGTGGCCCACAGATGAATACGTTACTTCCTCTCCTGGATCTTTTCTGTTAGCAACTGGCATAAACATTCTGCTTCAGCCAGAAACCCAGGAGTCATCTGGATTTCTCCCTTTCATCCATTGACAAATATTTATTGGGCTCCTAGATGAGGCCTTCCTCTAGGTGCTGGAGAAGCAATGATGAACAAGGCAGATGAGGTCCCTGTCCTCTCTCTGTTTTATCCCCCACATCCTATCAAACACTGAGGTCTGTCCTTTTTATCTCCCAGTCACTTTTGGTTTTCCTTCTTCTTTCTATCCTCATCAATCCTGGCTTATGGATCACAAACCAGTGCAACAGCAATGGCCTCTTTTCCAGTCTCCTTGCTCCACTTCCCCTCCATCCCCCACTTCGCTACAGGGGATTGTTCTAACATACAGGTCCAAACACATTTTGCCTAATCAACGTATTCTTCATTTTGATGCCTCCAAAACAATTCTACCTTTTAAGCCTCAACTCAACAAATTATTCTTCTTTAAAGTCTTTAACACTTCCAGACGAATTTAAAATTACTCTCACTGCAGTTCATTGGTAACAATTACCATATTTTATTAAAGCTGTTTGTCTGGATCTTTTTGAGATCAAGAACCATTGCTTTTCTTTTTTATATCTGTAGTGGTGGTCACATATAAACACTCAACAGTTTTTGAAAGAATGAATTCAAAAATCTGTGGTTCCTGATGCAGTAAAACTTACAATGGATTTAGGGAGGCAAAACGTATGTACTTAAAGTTTTCTTTAATAGCAAGCTAGGAAGAAAGAAAGGGAGAAAAGAGAGGCAGAGAGAGGGGGAGATGAGAATTTTGTTGACTAACAATACTAAACCAGAGGTCAGGAACCAGATCTGGCACACACAACATTTACCACAACATCTAACATATATCTGGAACATAAATAGCATTGAATGCAAAGGTAAGTGATAGAAAAGATGGAATTCAGAAAGTAGAACCTCATCAAGCTAGAACAGTCAGGGAATATGTGTTTTTCATCCTTTCCCTTGCATTTTGACCAATCCTCTACAAATAGTGCCACAGTTGTAGCACTACAGCTGTTACTTCCACTTCTGTTCTCCCCCAGCCCAGGCCCAGCTTGTCCTCAGTCCAGCTGGTTTAAACAGCCAGTTCATTTCACCTGAGATCCATCACCCCCATTCACTCCACCCTCACAGCTTCCTCTTGCTCAGAATAGCTGCCCTAGTCCTCTTCACCTCCCCCAACATCCACCCATTGAGACAACCCTCTCTGACAAACTTAGATCTCCTTACATTCTACCTACACAAAGCCTGCATAGCACTTGCAGTTCATATCCCATAATTTGGTAACTCATTCTGTGCTGTTTTGCCATTCACAATCACTACTTTGAATCATACGAAAGCATCATTTTCATAAATCAAAAACATCAGAATAGCAACAATTTCATAATCTTAATCTTGTCCCTCAGCAAGATTAATCTTAAATTCCTTGAGGAAAAACCATGCCTTCAATTTCTTTTGTATCCCCAACTGCGTCATTCGCATGCTAGGTACTATGTGCAAAATCAATAATTACCTGTTTATTGATTCTTTCACTAACTGAAAGACTCTCTGTAAACAGAGGCTATCCTGGTTAGCTGATAATACTCTGTAGGCATAGATTGATCTGGGTTGTAGTGAAGAAGTTAGGATCTAAACGAAGGAAGGAGGGGAGACGTGTATCACTGTTTGCACTATTAAAATGTAAGTTAAAATCTCAGCTATAGCCTGTGTTAAAAAGGTATAATACAGTGATAGGATTTTTCAGAAAAAAAAATATGACTTCCTGGGAGTTTGATCTATGCACCTGAGTGCCTTATGTGCATAGCTGTCTGTCAATCACCATCATGTAGGTCTTCAAATGCTGTGGTAATTATAAAAGGTTATCTCATATTTCGTGACAAATAATTTCCTATTTACTTCAAGCCCTTAGTTGTTAACTGTAACAGAAATAAAAGTGCATAGATATAGCTT
>NW_012148808.1:818607-833235 GCF_000956105.1 Propithecus coquereli | reverse complement strand
AATTTAATCCCATAAGGTTGACACTATATGGTATCATTGTGTACAATGGCTAATGAAGAAACATTATGGTCACGGCAATGTATGGTTCTAATGCTTCTAAAAACCTGGAATATCCATAGTTTAATGGTCATGTCAACAGAACAGGCAGCTAAAAGTTTGCCACTATGAACAGAAGCTGTATAGATTTTAATATAAACAGAGACTGTAAGCTCCTTAAAAGTTAATCCAAAATCTCTAGTCATCTTAATTTCAGTTTAGCAGCCCATAAAATAGAGACTGTCACTGAATATGGGACAAAAATGTCTCAAATGTCTAGAATCCTATATCACTTAATATGTATTGTTCTGGTAGCTTATATTTCCATTCTTTTGGGTCTTTTTTCTTACATATTAACCTAGATACATTTTTCCTTTGTATCACCTTAGTTTTGATTCTAATTCCATAAACTTCTCCTATGATTTTTCTAAAATCGTTCGTATTTATCTAACTTTTCATTCATATCTAATTTAGCTTTCTTCCTAAAAACTGAATATACCCGCTCATAGCCAGTTGAACAGTCAACTAAAGCTCAGCTAGGTTCATCTTGGTGCCTCTGTGTCAGCATCATTGTACTGTATTATCAAGACTTCAGATAAAAAGGTAGTTTCCTTCTTTCAGAAATCAAAAAATCCTTGCAAATTCTAGAACTATAATCAAATATGGCCACAAAGTATCTGCACAAAACGAATAGTTCTTTCAGAGGGGAACTCCCACCAGTAATCAAGAGCCATTCGTAAGCCAGCGTTCATTCGGTGGGAGACCCACAGCACCGTCTTTGTGGCTCCTCTTTCATCTTCTCTCACTCATGGCAGGAAAGGAAGAAGGGAGAAGAAAAATCCACTTGTCATTTAGAATTGCTGAATCCATTTGGAAAGATATTTTAAAATACTCTAAGTTATTGCTAGAGACAATCCTATGAGATGTTATCATTACCATTTTTCCAAAAGAGAGAGATAAAAGGAAGCGAGCAGCCAGAAGTTAAATTAGCAAAGAGACCAAGATTAAACACTCATGTCCTTGTACTACTTGGGACTTTGCTTAACTCTGCAAAGTACATTTTCATATTTAGAGGAACAAATTAGATTTAATAAATGATAATATTTTACCATATGGAAGAATAATTTGAAGAAATAATAAATCACATCTATTCTTCCTTTACTATTAAATCTTTTTTCTAAATAAAATACTTTAGAAAATTTAATCTATTGGAATAAAAAGACTGTTGGATCAGCTGAATGAAAATTACCATGTTTCTATGATGTTAAAAGTCACAACGTTAACCTTTGGATTAACTGAAGAATGCTGAAATCCCTGTGGATGTCATAGCACTGTCTATATAAATGTTTTAGATTCCCAATATGCCCCTTCAGAACAATCCAAGGAACAGCCTTCCAAACCATTCTGAATCCTTATACAGAGCACCTGAGAGTGAGCTTCTGCCACTTCGAGACAAACGGTTTTGATTTCTGGGGCATTCCTCCAGGCAGACCAAGCGTACATGCATACACGGCATCATGATTTACAACATACAATGATTGACCAGAATCAATGGGAAAAACAGCAGTACTCGTGTGCCTAGAAAGTCGCTCCAATGCACAGGCTTGAGTTACTTCTTTTATACATGAATCTTATTCTTTCCTTTGAGGGTTTCATTAATGGTCCATGGCTCAAACCCCTAGCTACTCTTGTCCAGGCCTTCCTTCAAGGTGGAACTAATTAGACCACCTCTAATTACTGTTACTTCATTTGCATATTTTTTTCCTCATAAGAATTCCATTATGATTACCATAAGGCAGGCAGGGTCGCTGTGTGGTTCTGACAATTTTCTCTTTGTTTTGTCTCTCTTTTCCCCTCAGGTCAAGCTGACCTGCATGATTTCTCCTGGGCTTACTCTCTGAAAACCTTGATTCTTTTTCTCCTTCCTATATAATAGATTTCTCCTTCTTGTTCATATATACAAATTAGATCAGAAGCTGTCCTGATAAGTTTCAACCAGGTTGGAGAACTATTGATATAAATAGTAAAAACTTTAGGTTTAAAATCAAACCACAAACAAACAAACAAAAATCCTATAAATACTTCTAAATAATTTAGGGAACAGAATACCATAAGCTTAACTATAATTATATGCCTGTGACACAAACATTTTGTTTTATGTTTCTTCCCAAGGTTTTATATACTTAGGATCTGTTACTATCACAACCACCCTGCTACATCACACACTTTTAAGATGCATCTGAGACAGCTGAGAATAGCCTAACAACCCTTATCTCAGCCTCTTTGCTCTTTTCTTTCAGCATATCCATGGCAGCATCCTTCACCTTGTTTCCATTTTTTTCTCATCATTCCTGTCTCTAACAATGCCACCATCGCTTTCTTCGCCTGGACAAAGTCCGTGCTTCCATTAATGAATCACTGTTCTATGTCCATCAGGAGGCTGGATGCTCTTCTGACCACAGCATCTCACCTTCTTTCCCCACGAGATTTTCTGTAACTAATATTGTAAGTTGTTATAATGCTAAGCATGGCTCAATACAACACACCCACTTTGAAGCTCTCTGCTTACCAGTGTTTGTGGAGTTGAGTTATGACTTCTTTCTAGCCAAAGAGAGACCCAGTTTGTTTTTCTGTGTGTTCTAAAAGGATTTCTATTCACTTCCTAGATCTTGTTACCCTTAAATACTATTCATGTAGAGTCATTGTCTATTGTTTCCTTCCTCCCCTTTTTACCACTTGCACAACATAATCTCTCTAAATCCTTCCTTCTTAGCACCAGCTCTGAAGTAATATCCAACAAGTATCCCTTGCCTTGTCTGAAAATCTTCCTAAGCCTGGTTTCATTAAAATTCACTGTAGGTTTGTGTTCTGCATACCGAATAAGCTTACTTCCAATTCTTTTCATGAAAAAACTCTCACCATGCCAATTGCTAAATATCTGTATATAATAAAAATGTGGAATACCACCTGTTGCTTTGTGAATTGACAAATGTAAAAATATAAATTGCCCACATATTTCCCAAAGCCACTCATAGACTAATGTCCTACTAGAACACTGAATTTGAGAATGAAGTTATTCAATTGTATAACACTGGTGGTGGTTTGACTATGCTGTTGCTTATACTATTATATGCTGTTAAGCCAAGAAATTCCCATTACAAGAAATTTCAGGAGAGCGACATAAGACATATAAAGGGATGCTAGCAAACTATGTCTTCAAGTCATTTCATTTCACTTCTATGGTTGACTCTTCAAAAATTTTTTAGTTGATCAGAGCAATATACTGAAGCAATCATGGATTTCACTTTAAGAAAAAAAGAAATACTGTGCTGCTGTCCCCAACCCTGATGGTTAACTGAGAGCAGATGTGTGCTCCAGTATAGGAACCAGGAATACCTACTTTCCAGATTTTGTATTCACAAAGCAGGAGAAGAAAATGGAATCCACAAAATTAAAGTCAGGCTGTAGTCATGGGGAAAAGGAAAGAAACATACACTTATTGAGTACCACTATGCACCGATGCTTACACATTAAATCCCACTTAATCCTTAGAAAAATCTTGAGATATTATTACCCTCCTTAATCCTCAGAGAGAAGCATTCCAGAGGGGATGCTGAAGGTGGGAGAGGAGGACACAGCCTAAGTTAGAAACTTGCTTTTCTTTCTCTGCTGCACGAACAGTAGTTAAACGCACAGGCTCTGGAATCAGGCTGTCTTCCAATACAGACTCTCCCACCTAAAAGCCACGTGACTTTTACTGGTCCATGTGTGTATCAGCAACACTCCACACACCCTAAGATAGGTCTCCTTCCCTGACAGGTTTCAATGTTTCATCTACCTGCAAAGGCTCCCTGCAAAGACAGCCTCAGATGCATATTGTATGTATATATATCTCCTCTGTTCCTGCTCATGTTTGTTGTCCCATGGACTTCACTTTCAAAACACTGTTCAAAGTATTAAGAATTTCAAGACAGTGACAGCATTAAACCAAGTAACAGGGCTCTTCTGAACTCAAAGCCGCATACAACAGCACAGGTTGCATGCCCTGGCCCTCCTAAAGTTACTAATATTGGTCAGTCCTCGTTAAAAAACAGCTGGGGAGCTTATTAAAAAAATATCTCCTGCAAGTCAGGTGTGGCAGCTCACACCTGTAATCTCAGTGACTCGGGAGGCTGAGGCAGGAGGATTGTTTGAGCCTAGGAGTTCAAGACCAGCCTGAGCAACATAGCAAGAACCCATCTCAAAACAAAACAAAAAATATTTCCTGGATCTAGCTTCACAGATTCTCTGAAAGGTGGTATGAGGTAGATTCTAGCGTCTGTATTTTTGACACACTTCCTGAGTGAATATTGTAGTGGACTTCCAGGTATGGGAAACACCACCCTAGAGCAATTCCAAGTCCTCAAATACTGTTCATCTTCTAGGCTGAACTGGCTCTGGTAGTCAGCTGCTTTTCTTTCTCTTATCTACTCCGTCACTCACCAGCGGAGTTGACACCGAGGGAAGGGCCAGAGTGGAAGGAGTAGCAGAAGAAAGCAAAGCACCTGATGGACTCATCGTGTGGGAATAGGGTGCTAATGGTCTGATTGGTTCCCTGGCTCTCCCTATCGCCTCCTCCTGTGCTCTGGGACATGTCTGTAGGCCGGGGTGCCTATAAACTGCAGTCGGCCTCTTTCCCCAGACTGCTCCTTTCCTAGGTTCCTCGCTCCAGGACTAATCCTGGCACTGTGTCTGGCTCTTCAAGCTGGATTCTGCAGAACCTCCCTCAACTCCTCCCTTTTCCTCAACTCCTCATCCAAATGATATGTCCTTTCAAATTCT
Source organism: Propithecus coquereli (assembly GCF_000956105.1). Lineage (NCBI taxonomy): Eukaryota > Metazoa > Chordata > Mammalia > Primates > Indriidae > Propithecus > Propithecus coquereli. The sequence continues at coordinate 828,378 of NW_012148808.1, read as the reverse complement.
CCTCCCAAATCATGAACAAATTCCTCCCCTTTTTTTCTGTACCCTCTGCCACTACCTTAATGTGTTTAGACGTTATTCTTTTGTCTTCTGAGTCACTTGAGTGACCTTCCAATGAGGCTCTTTATCTGCCACTATGTTCTGTCCTCAACATTACTATGAGCGCCACCTAACGTCCAGATTTCTCATTCAAAATCCTCTCATGATTCCTGAGAGTCTCTGGTAAAATATTTAAATCATTCATTATAGCATACTAGGCCCTTAAAGGCATAGTTTTTTCTGCCTTTTCAGTTCCCTTTCCTGCGAGACTCTAAATACCAGCCAGTCTCAGGTCCCAGCAGTCCTTTAAGCAGCACACATTCTTCTCCGCCCTTTCTGGGTCGCTGCAACGTTATTCTCTCTACTGCAGGCAGCACGCTTTAGCACCGCCCTTTTCTCATCTAACAAACTTTTGCTTGTCATTTTCTGGATTAGCTCAGAATGCTGCTCAAGAATCACCTGCTTGCATATCCTCACCCTCCTCCCCACATCTTTTTTTTTTTTTCTTTTGAGACAGAGTCTTGCTCTGTTGCCCAGGCTAGAGTGAGTGCTGTGGCATCAGCCTAGCTCACAGCAACCTCAAACTCCTGGGCTCAAGCGATCCTCCTGCCTCAGCCTCCCAAGTAGCTGGGACTACAGGCATGTGCCACCATGCCCAGCTTATTTTTTTTTCTATATATATATTTTTTTTTAGTTGTCCAGATCATTTCTTTCTATTTTTTAGTAGAGACGGGGGTCTCGCTCTTGCTCAGGCTGGTCTTGAACTCCTGACCGTGAGCGATCCACCCGCCTCGGCCTCCCAGAGTGCTAGGATTACAGGCGTGAGCCCCGGCCCCCACCCCATCTTAATGCCGATCCCCACTGCTGCTCCTACTCTGCTCCCCATGGCGCTTGAAACAAACCTCCTGTCTCCTAACCAGGCTGCTGAGGGCCTGAGGATAATGTAGCTCCTGGCATGAAATATTATTTCAATAACTGGAGGAAGAAGGAGAGAAAACAAGACAGAAATGAAAGAAGGTTATGGCCCAAATAAATCTGCCCTCCTACCACCTTAAGGTTTAGCCAAATACCATCTTCATTCCAGTAGCCTGGGCAATTCGAAAGACAATTCAGATCCCCACCAGAATCTCTCAGAAAGATCCCCATTCACAACCCACAGAAAAATCTCACAATTCTCCTTCCACAGCCATCTCTCACAATTTCTTCCATACCCCAGCAGCAGCCTGAAAGACTGTCTCCTATCTCTAGTGATGGTTTTTCTCCTTTCTGCCTTGCTAACTGCCTTCCTGAATCTGTTTTCTCCTGGGAGTTCTTTCCATCTTAAATATACAACCTGGCTCACCTGCTGCAGCATTGCAAGTGGGAAGAAATCACCAGAGAGAGGGAGAGAAGGAGAGAGACTTGCTATAAGCTCCCAATGTATTCGGCAATGGTCTGGCAGAACAGTTGCCCTCAACAGTGGCTGTGTATCAGACTCACCTAGAGAGCTCTCAAAAATAACCCAGCTCAGGGTCCATGGCAGACACTTTAGAAAAGCAGAGGCAGCGTTCAAGTATCTCAAAATAACGTTTCTGTCTTCCACTTTCCAGTGCCTGAGAAAACCCACTTCCCCTGACACTCTCTGGAAACCTCCATCCCTGCAGATCTGAACAAATTAACACTAGAAGCCAAGTCAGCAGGCAAAGCATCACCCTTACAAGTGCAGAAAGGGGAGGCCGTTCATACTAATATTATAACAAATTTTGTCCATGTCCAAGGACTCACTTCTGCTTTTTCCTTTATGTTAAACCTCTTACTTCTATGGGGTCCTTATATTCTTCCTCTAAGCAGAAGTCTTTGCCTCAGTTTCCTGTCCACAAGCCTCAATATTGAGCTCTTCTTTTACTCCACCCACAAACATACCTTTCAGAAACTGGGTGACATATTTGAGTCCCTGCTCCCTATGAACAGACCTCTTGCACTACACCCACTGATTATCCCAGAACTTCCTAATCCCACCAAGCCTACTGCCAGGCCCTTTCCCAGTGACTAATACTGGGTATCTCCCAACCACTTCCCTTTCCCCATGGGTCTACACTAGCTGTTTCCTGAGGGCTCTGGGTCCTACAACTCACTGTGCTGCACGAATAGCCCTGAACTAAGGGAGGGAGAGAGAGAAGAGGAAACACAGAAACAACTCACCTTTAACTGGTCAGAGAGAAGAGGAAACACAGAAACAACTCACCTTTAACTGGTCATGGGGCATGGTTAAGAGCTTTTGCAATAGAACAATGATAACATACTCTGAGCAACCACAGGAATAAATTGTTCTTTACACTCTTCTCAAATCATAGAGAGAATTTCAAAGCCGATGCTAGGTTACGTCGGCCTTTCAAATCTCATTAACTACTAGAGCAGTTCTACTCCATTGTAAAGTTCTCCTTATTGTAAAGGGCACACTGAATTTCACTCAGAAAAAAAGGAGATTTTATTTCCATACAACTTTTTAGTTGATCATTGATCATTGCCTGGGTTGACGAAAATCCTCATGGCTTCAGAGAAATAAACTCTTAATACTTAGACAGCTTCTGGGGGTGTGAATAATAATAGCTGGTTGCACACATACCTGAGTGCCAACAAGAGGCTAAATGTCTATTATAACTTACCGTACTGATCCATAATGCAGAACCAGACAATAAAACGAAGCTGACCGGACTCCTGAATTTCCCCTCAGCGAGCATTCCTCATGCGTCTTCTCCTTCCAGGGCTGAATGGCGATGACTTCCTGGCAGTGGGTCTGCTCAACGGCAGCGTGGTTTATAGTTATAACCTGGGCTCTGGCATAGCAACTGTCAGGAGTGAGCCCCTCGATCTGAGCCTTGGAATCCACACCGTCCGACTGGGGAGGTTCTTCCAAATGGGCTGGCTGAAGGTAAAGAATCATTCCTTCATCTGCCCCACAAACTACTGAGCACTAGTATATTGTCGGGTCCATGCTCAAGTACAGAGGCGAACAGGCCATGATGTCGGTATCCATGAAGTTCACAGACTATTGCACTAAATAGAGGAATAGAGAGATGATTACACTTAATGGTGTGAGAATAAATAAGAGGAATTACTAACAGAGATAAGGGTGAGAAAGAAGGTTCAGGATATGCTTCCCAGAAAAGGTGATGCTTGAGCATAACTTTAAATTTGCGTTAGGGGAAAGAACAGTGGCCAGTATGAGCTTAAGGAATGCAAGGAGTTTAGTGTGGTTTTCAGGTAGCGGGATTGAGGAGCAAAAGATGTGGTTAGAAGTAGACAAGGTTCTATATTATCCAAGGACTTCGATGTCATGCTAAGAAGTTCAGGTTTTTATCCAAAGAGCCATGGAGAACTACTTAAGAAGCGGGGGTTGGGCACCATGGTTGATTTCTATTTTTGATAAATGACTCTGGTGGTTGTATTGAGAACTGACAGGAGAGGGGACAAGGCTAGATGGAGGAAGATCAGCAGGATGCCAGCTCCTAATCTTTGAAGAACTGTGATTTTGATTGAAATGCAAAACCATAACTGCTATATTAATATATCCATGGTAACAGACACCAGCAGAGAAGCAGAGAATTGAGTGGTGTTGTGTTTCTTATTTCTTCAAAATTCAGGTCTTTGTAAATTTTTCATGCCAAGTTTACTGGGAAATAACAAAAGAGTATCTTAACAGTTTACCCTGAGGAATTAATTCCTTTTTAAATAGGCTTTGAATTTTTTTCCTTTTGAAGGTAGATGATCATAAAAATAAATCCATCATCGCCCCAGGAAGACTGGTTGGTCTCAATGTCTTCAGTCAATTTTATGTAGGTGGCTACAGCGAATACACTCCAGACCTCTTACCAAGTGGAGCTGATTTTAAAAATGGTTTTCAAGGTAAGGCATGGACAGCTTTTATACTATACCTAATTATTTCAAATGCTGAGAAAAGAAAAAGCTTTTAAAGAGTATATTTCTAGTTCCCAAACCAGTTGTTTGGATTGTTTCTAATTAGACTTGAACAAAGTTTGATTTTAATCAAAAGTATTCATTCATTATTTATTGATACCTTACTACATAGGTACTAGGTGTTTGGGATGTTTCAATGAAAAAAAGATTCTTGTACCCATGAGTTTATATTCTAGTTGGAGAGAGGAAGGAACAGACAATAAACATTAAATATAATAAATAAGAAAAATATATAGCAGTATAATGTAATAAATTCAATAGGAATAAAGGAAATGGAGAGTCTGATATGGGGAACCAGGAGTATTGGTGATTTTTTTTATATAGGGTGCTTTTTAATATGAGACGAACAGGGTAGGCCTCGTGGAGTCACAGAAAAAAACTGAAACTCCATTTAACTTATGTACTTGATATAAAGGGCAAGAGACAGACAGCCATCTACCCTTCCGTACCACTGAGGTATGGCCCACAGAGGCCACAGCAAGCCAAGAGGATTAAAGGCAGCATTGTCCTTGGGCGAATAATCATATTGCCATAGTCTATCTACCTATATTAAAAAAGGAACAAAGGCTCAGACCTTCCCTATAAAGTTGGTTCATACTGTAGTAGAACAAAGATAAGCTTTGAATTGTTATAATAATTCATTTGGTGAAAATTTTGGTGGGTCCAAGCCCCAGAGTATCTGGTAAAAGGGCTGCTCATGTGGTATCCTCAGCCACTCATCCAGGCCCAGCATATTCTCCAACAGAAGTCAAAGAACAGGCTGGGCACAGTGGCTCACACCTGTAATCCCAGCATTTTGGGAGGCTGAGGTGGGAAGATCGCTTGAGGCCAGGAGTTTGAGACCAGCCTGGGCAACATAGTGAGACCCCATCTCCACAAAACAAATTTTTAAAAAATTAGATGGGCATGGTGGTACACATACCTGTAGTTCCAGCTACTCCAGAGGCTGAAGCAGGAAGATCACTTGAACCCAGTAGTTTGAGACTGCAGTGAACTACAATCAGGCTACTGAACTCCAGCCTGGGCAACAGAGTGAGACCTTGTCTCTAGGGGAAAAAGAATTAAAGGAACAGAGACTAGGATCCCTGAGAGACAAGAGCTTCCATCAAACACCATTGCAGACCCTTGAGTCTTCCACATGCTTGGCAGCATCTTTTTCCCCACCTTGACTGACTTCTGCTTAAACACAAGTGCAGGAGGCCATGTACTGAAATATATGAAAGCAAGACAACTAATCCAGCACAACGCAAGGTCAGGTTCTAACAAAATTACTTCATTTTACCAAGGCTCTCAAAGAAACTCTTTCTTTGAATATGTAATCAGTGACGATTCTCAGAAGGGTGTCTTAAAGAATAGTTTAAAGCCTCTTATAGCACTATGCTAAATGTAATAGAGAGCTCAACAGTGCTTTCGCAGCAGGCGATAATCTGAAAAGGATTGTAAAGGCATAACAAATCAATGAGTTTTTTAAAACATTATATTTAAGGAAAGGAATGAGTAAACTTACGAATGTGAAAGACGTACATCTTCTACTCAATGAAGCAGAAACCCTGTAGGAGGGTGATCAAAACTTGCTGTAATTTATCATAGACACAGTCCTTACATGAGTACTTCGGTTTGGATAATTCCTCTATGTGAGAGGCTAGTATAGCATCAAGGATAAGAGGGTGGACTCTGGAACCCAGCTGCCAGGATAAATGCCCAAGCTCTGCCACCTGCAGGCTTCATGACTGTGGCTAGTCACCTAACCTCCCTGTGCCTCACTATGCCTTATTTGTAAAATGGGATTAATAACAGTATTTCTCTTGCTATGTAGTTCTAAGAGTGAGTTAATGGAGAGAGGACACAGATCAGTGCCTCATATAGAGCAAATCCTCTGTGTTAGCGAAGATGATGATGCTGGAAGTGACAGAGGCACAGGTCCAGTCAGATGCTCACTCCTCGTCCTCTGCAACAGATGGTGGTTAAGAGCACAGGCTCTGGAATTAATCTGTCTTCAGCTGCCACCTAGCAGCTACGTGAATTTCAGCCCGTTACTTAAACTCTCTGGGCCTCCATTTTCTCCTATGTAAAATATAAATACCTATCCTATAGGGTTCTTGTGATTAATCAATTAAGTAAAATAATTATGTTAAGGGCTTACCCCAGAAACCAGCACACAATAAACACTAAATAAATGTTAACTGTTATTATTACTCCATCCTGCTGTCATAGGATTCAACATTTTTAAATTTGTTGAAGTCTAGTGCTTCCTCCTGGTTTACCTTTCTGTCATTTTCTCCTTAAGTGTGGCAATGAGCCTGAGTTCATCACACACATAGCTGACCCTTCTTCTGACAGAAAGACTAGGATTAAACACCCCTGGAAGCATATCAACTGCCATGGTTCTTAGGATGGAAGTCTTCAGCAGGTCTTCTTGGTAATTGCTTTTTTTTTTTTTCTCCACATTAAAGCTGGGCAGAGGTAATTGCCTCTTAATCCATAGTCTTATGAAAGATCTAGGACCTTGGAAACCCTAATTTTATCATTCATCTAATGGATCCTCTCTTGATCTCTGTCTTCCTTCCATTATAAACTAGCATTTACTATTTATTGCAAATTATGGACAATTGTTACCAACTTACCATAGCAACCAAATTGCAATAGTACCATAAACCCATGGTTCCCAAAAGCTTATTTCTACTTGTTCTAAATAATAATACAGTATAACTTCTTAAAAGTACAGATTTCTGGACCCTACCCCCAAACTATTTAATCGAAATCTCTACAGTAGAGTCTAAAAATTTGCATTTTAACAAGCCTCCCAGATTTGGAAGCCACTATATTAATTAATCATAACAAAGAGAATTTTGTAAAAGAACTTAATAATTAGGGTAAAGAGATCACATTTGTCTTTAGAATGGAAATTAAATCACATAATAAAAGATTATCTGATTTAGGCTTTTGCATTTCTATAAACTCTCTTGATAAGTAAATCTAATCCAGAATTCTCAATCTAAAATACAAATCCTTACTGCTAATAAAGCCCATTTGTTTTTGTTCTGAAAATGGTATATAATGAACCATTATTTTGTCTATAACCTTTAAGGCTCATAAAGATATTGAGGCTAAATGGATTAAATAATGTACATATGCCAAGCAAGCAGTGGCTTACTGCTTTGCCTGTTCAAATAGGAGCAATTCTCTTTTCCTCTGTTCTCCAAAGTTGCATGTATTACAAATCTACAGAGTTTGTAGTCTGAGTTTCACGGATGGTGGTATTTGACTGATTGGGCAAGGAAGGAGGGAAAGAAGAAAAGAAGATCTGGAGGAAGGGAAAAGAGGGAGGAGAGAAAAAAAGCATTAAAATAAATTAGGACACAAGTGATAATAAGCTGAATACTTTCACTATAAGGTCCGACGACACTCTGTTGCCTATAGTCTTGCTCCACAGTTAATTGTTCTAAAGGAAGCTATAGAAATGGAATGACTGGAGTCAAACATCCCGCCCTCACTACAAATGCCTTTTCACAATATACTTCTTTACTTATCTCTTATTATCTTATCTTATCTCTTTTATTCCAGCAAAACTTGTCTATATTATGCCCAGCACAGTGGCTCTCACCTGTAATCCCAGTGACTTGGAGGCTGAGGTGGGAGGATAGCTTGAGGCCAGGAGTTCAAGACCAGCCTGGACAACACAGTGAGACCTTGTCTCTAAAAAAGTGAAAAAAAACAAAATTAGCCCGATGCAGTGACACATGCCCATAGTCCCAGCTACTCAGAAGGAGGATGGCTTGAGCCCAAGAGTTTGAGGCTGCAGTGAGTTATGATCATGCCACTGCATTCCAGCCTGGGTGACAGAATGAGACCTATCTCTTAAAAACAAACAAACACACAAAAAAAACCTATCTGTATTAGTCAGTGGTCTCCAGAGAAATAGAACCAATAGGATGTGTGTGTGTGTGTGTATATATATATATATATAGAGAGAGAGAGAGAGAGAGAAAGAGAGAGAAAGAGAGAGAGATATTTATCATAAGGAGTTGGCTCACACAATTATGGAGGCTAAGAAGTCCCAAGATCTGTAGTCAGCAGCCTGGAGACCCAGGGGAACTGATATGTAGTTCTAGACTGAGTCTGAAGTTCTGAGAACCAGGAGAGCCAATGGTATGAGTTCCAGTCTTCAGAATTCAAGACCCAAGAAGAGCCAATGTTTCAGTCCAAGTACAGAGGCCAGAAAAGACCGATGTCCCAGTTCAAGCAATCAGGCAGAAGGAGTTCTCTCTTACTCAGCTTTTTTTGTTCTATTCAGATCTTCAATTAGTTGGATGAGACCCATCCACATTAGGGAGGGCAATCTACTCAGTTTATCAATTAAAGTGTTAGTCTCATCCAGAAACACCCCCCTCCCCACATACACACACTATACCCCAACCCACTCACAGAATAATCTTTGGCCAAACATCTGGATGCCCTATGGCCTAGTGAAATTGACACATAAAATTAACCATCACTATATCTAATCACTGCCTCTTTGTGTCTTCCCTATCTCAATTCCATGTGCCTTGAAGGTCAGTTTAAATTCCACCTCTTCAGTGAGAATCCACTCTCTGAGCCCTCAATGTGAGCTCTCAACTTCTCTTTCTCTCTCTCTCTGTCTGAAGCCTCTGGAGCTCCAAGTCCTTTTCCACTTTGCATTTCACTACCTAGTATAATTATATATCTAGAAAACATATGTCTTAACTTCCTATGAATTTAGTAAGCTTCTGGAGAACAGGAGCTGTAGTTTTGGCTTATAACAGATCTCCGCAGCACCTGGAATGGTACTTTCACATAATATGAGCTTTGACAGAAGTTGTTACAACTAGACTCTTTCCCAGACTCCCTTGCTGCTATACATGACCATGTGACTGAGTTCTGGCCAGTGAGATGCCAGCAGGTGTGACATTTGCTACTTTCAGGACTTGCCTATGAAAACCATCCATACAATCCTTCACTCTCTTTGCCAACCTATCCCAGGCCCAACATTGGCCACCCTTTGGACTTTACATGAACAAGAAATAAATTTATAATGTTATAGCAACTAATGCTCATTAATATGGGGGTTATTCAATATTTATTACTCAACTAAATACAGTGGGCATGAGATGGATTCAGATTCATTAACAACACTGTAAAAAAGATGTTACTCAATTTTAAAAAATATACAACACTCTACATTCAGTTTTTTGCTCATTCAATTTTTTCTCTTTTTTTTCAATTGCATGGAATTTTTCAAGTAAGAACCCATATGGGAAAAAGTAATGAGTTTACTACAATAATTTTAAAAACTTAACTGCCTAATTAAAAAAAAGCTATCACTTATTTGGTACCTTGCCAGTCTTACTTTCCAATATACACATGGCTCGTCACTCCAAATGTCTTTATTATGATAACTTTATCACAGGCAGGCTATATGTATTATATATTAAACGCCTGTTTCATTGTGCTACACTAAGTGGATTATGTTTTAATCTCCTATATTAATAGGAATAAATTTATCACAGGCAGGCTATATGTATTATATATTAAACGCCTGTTTCATTGTGCTACACTAAGTGGGGTGTGTTTTAATCTCCTATATTAAAAATACACGGAAAAACAAGAGACCATGTCTTCTCTAAGACTTATTGTATATAAACCCACTGATAAATATATCTCAAAAACATCCACTTCTTAACAATAGCACAATATCTTAATTTCTCTCCATCAATGGAGGAAAATTGAATAGCCATTTCCGTTATCTCTCTACATCAG
>NW_012148808.1:815120-818557 GCF_000956105.1 Propithecus coquereli | reverse complement strand
ATCTCTCAGTAAAATAAACACATTGAGCTATTTGTATTGACTAAATGTTTATCTAAATGTAGCATTGCCACGTTTTTAGCTAGAAACATGTTTCAGCAGTTCCTCATAATGAAAGCATTTTATTTATCTGTATGAAAGAGAAATGGTTTTAAATGAACACTTTCAAACATTAACATAGTCATTTACCAAAGTATTTTTAATGTATGATTATAAAAAATGCAAAAATCTAGTATTAGCATCCCATAATTTTTGCGAAAAATAAATCTTCAATTTTATAAAGGAAATAGACAATGTAATAGACCGTGGGGTGGTGGGGTAGAATACAGGACCTACAGTTTCGAAGCATTATACAAAGCAGTTTATATATCTTATCTTATTTATTCCTCCTAATCCATGGAGTAGTTATTTTTGCCCTCATTTAGGCTTTGGATGTTCTAGCCATTTTGTGGCACAGATCATATTTGAACCCAGACCCACCTGACTCCATCCTCTACTTATACTTTTGCTCCCTGAGGAGTGCATTTCCTTCTGTAAAAGGCACGGGAAACCCTGCTTTGTTAGTTGAGCTACTTGGTTATTCAGTATAAAGCAGTGAGGATTCATTCATTTCTTCAGTACAGTATTTCAGTAGATTTTTGTGTAATAGCAGATGGCAATACTTGGAGAAAGAACAAAGATTAAACCTAAGGAGAAAAAAAAAAATCACTGTTTTCTCATAATGAGAAAATATCGATGCATGCTGAGAATGGTGCTTCTCAGAAAAAGGGCCAGTGAAAACTAAATTGGAAAGTAAATTTTCGACCTTCCAAAACTGAACTCACTTTTTTTTTTTCACCATGAGAAATTATTCCACACTTTTAGCTTCTTAAAATGCTTTGGAAATAAAATCCAATCTAGCCTTTCTTTTAACATTTTAATGACTTTATTTGTGGTTGATGTCCCTATTGATCTGAAAGAACTTCGTAAGCAAATTCTACATAAGTACTGAAGAAGATGAGTAAAATTACAATACCTGTCAGGATCCCAAACATTTCCATTTCAATTTTGCATTGAATTTCCCTTTTTGTTTATGTGCATCTAATCTTGAGTTAGAAAAGACCTTTCTAAGGATACGTGCAAAGGCAAACTCTCTGAAGGAAGAAAAAAAGATAATTGTGACAAATAAATATTATAAACTTCTTTACATAAAAATATAAAAACACCACCATAAGCAACATTAAATGTCAAATATCAAACTGGGGAAAGTATTTACAATATATCACAAATAGCTAATAAGTTCATTATATAAAGAGGTCTTCCAAATAAATATTTTTTAAAAAGTAGATAGAGGGGGAATAAAAAGTACATAATAAGCAACTGAAAAGGAAAAATTGCAAATGACCAATAAATTTATTAAAACATTTTGAACTCCAGTTAAAAACAGCAAAAGAGTATTTTATCAGTTATCTCAGGTAAAAATGAAATGGAATGATAATCCCCCGCACGGTGGTGCCTGGGAAGAAGTGAGTATCTCAGTCTGCTGGGTCCAGTTGTACGAAGTATCTATGGGGTATACTTGGGCACACTTCCAAGCATCCATATCCTTTGTCCTAGTAATTCTACTCCTAGAAATGTGTACTAAGAAAATAATTAGAAAATGCAGAAAGATATACATACAAGATCATTATTATGGCCTTATTTCTAATAGCAAAAAAATACAAATGAGTCAATTGTCCAATTATTGAAGGTTGATTAACTTTATATTAGAAAATATTTTGCCATCATTTAAAAATAGTTAATGCTACAAGACAATAGTTAGTGATGTTTATGATATATTCAATTTTTTGGTACAATATTACATATTATATAGTTTAACGTAATACTCCATTTTTGTCGAAGAGAAAATACAACTAAGCATAGAAAAAAATACTATATGTTTATATACACACACGCACACACACACCCTCAGAGCAAAATGTTAATAGTTGTCTTCTCTGAAGTGATGATGTTATGGATGATTTTTTTTATTTTTCTGTGTTTTCTTAAAATTTACATGCATTTATTTTCAAAAATTGTTACTTTAAAAATGAAAAATAATTGTCTCCTTGCTTTATCTGCTTCTTCTATTTGTTAATATAAAGTCGTTTTGCCTTTCTTCAAGGTTGTATTTTCACTATTCAAGTTCGTACTGAGAAGGATGGTCGTTTCAGACACCTGGGAAATCCTGAGGGCCATCCGAATGCTGGGCGCAGCACTGGCCAATGTGATGCTTCTCCTTGTAGTTTAATGAAATGTGGCAATGGTGGGACATGCATAGAGAGTGGATCTACTGTTTAGTAAGTATGACATTATTAAGATAGAAAGTAGCAGGCTAGTTGCCTTCTAACTGGTACTTTGGTACTCCACTTGCATAAACTAGGAACAAACTGACACTCATATTTTAGATTTTTTTATGTAGACTTGCTAGATTGTGGGAGGACAGATGAAGGCAACTAGCACAGCATCTGTACTATCTTCTCAGTTCTATTAAATAATGAAAATGAATCACTACATCTCATTGCAAGCACCATAGAAAATATAGATTAAATTTATAGTATTGAGAAAGTAGACAGAAATGCTAATCCTATGAAGACTTACAAATTGGGATTTGCTTTCATATTTATTTAGATTTGAGCTACTTTAGAAAGGGCCTTCTCTAGGTGGGCAACAGTAAAGCTACACTATTTGCCTTCTGAACTACTTTAGTATGAAACCAAATGTGGACCCATTGAGCGAGAAGGAAAGAAGAAAAAAGAATGTCATTGTATTTATAACTTCTTTTGTTGAGCATCTGCTCTGTGCAAAAGTGTCGTAGTGGATGAGGGCTCTGGGAATATCCCAGAGAAAGAGGAAGTAAGCACTCTGTCCTTCAATTTCTTACATTCTAGCTATTCATAAATTTCTTGTGTCTCATACATATAAAAGACAGCTAAAAAAGTGATTTGTCAAAATGTTTCCCACAGGACACATCAGAAAGTATCATGCAGTTCACCAGGAACACTGGTTCACTGCAAAGCAGCCAGGAAGTGAGGCATCAGAAGTTTCCTGGAGGACAGAATCTCCCTCTGAAGAGGGCATCGTTTTAAAAGCCATGAGTGAATCTCTTACACTCCCAGAACAATTCCCCTTCACCTCCTCACTAGAAAATGATCAAAAACAAAGATCAAACAACTGCTAATCACAGTAAAATTTTGGGAGAAAAAAAATGGTTAGTTTAATCAAGCCCATAGAAGTACTCAGGGCAAAACCTGAGACTTGAGATGCCATCGTCATACAGTACTATTTTTTGACATTAGCTTTACCGTTACGATTTTGTAATTACTTCTCCACAATTTTAATGAAACCTTTAATTTGTTTTACAACTTATGCACTCTAATTTGCTCTACAACTAAGCTTAGTACTTTCTAAAGAAATGAGTT
>NW_012148808.1:795280-814486 GCF_000956105.1 Propithecus coquereli | reverse complement strand
TTACTACATGCAAAGCAGTATAGAGCCAAAAGTAGCTCTTGTGACTATTGTATAATGAATGACATTAAAATTATGGATCCCTGAACTTAAAACAGATGAATTTTATGGTATATAAATTACACCTCAGTAAAGCTGTTCAAAAATATTAAGGCTCCCATTCATAGACATTAAACTCCAATAGCAACAGCAATTCAAAGAATTTTATGCCTTTTGACAGTTTTCGTAATTCTTCTCTAATCTCAATAGTCCCATCTTTAAAGGAAAAAAAAATGTGTTTTGTAATATACTTTTCAATAGTGTTTAAGAAATTTTCCTCCATCCTTATCCTAGTCCCAGGCTCTTATGTTATATGGCTGTACACTTTTATTTTTCACCTGAAGCAGAGTAATATTAAATTGAATGTCTGGGTAATATTAGACAGCTCAAAGCTAAAGTTCAACCTTTTCCTCACAAATAACTAACAAACATGATGCAATACTTGTTAAATGCTCAAGAGGCAAGTCCCAACCTAGAAACATAAATTTCTTGATGCTCAGAATCAATTTTAAAAGGAAAATCTCAAAACTGATCTAAGTATCTGAACACTGCACAGCTAAATGGTATAAATTAAAACAAACAACAACAACAACAAAAATCAGCAACTCAACATGCTCCTTTCCATTCCTCACAGCTGTGGGCTGGGAGACACTATTCTGGTACATGAGGGAAAGTTTTGCTCCAAGTAAGGACAGAGGTTGGGCTTTGGAAAGGCTTCCAGTGTGTGCAGGACTCTGGTAAAGTGCTGAAAGCCTGCTCTCCCGCTCCAAGTCTACCAGCACACACAGATCCAGCTGTGTTCTCTGAAATTTCCCAAACGAGAGCATTATAGGGCAGAGTTCATGTCAAGCTTTTATGCTCCTGGGACGAGCTCTGATGCAACAAAGAAACAGTAAACTGTTCCTGTTGTTAGTCAGTAGCCAAGGTTAAAAAAAGAACAAAGTCTTTTCTTACCCCTTTGCTGAACTATGTACTGTTTACCAACTAGTATCCTGTTCCCTAAACTCCCCTTACTCTAGTTCAGGTTGAATGTTCCTAAAATTCTCTTTTCTTCTATCACTTTTCTCCTCAAAATATTCCTTCGTTTTCCATTGCCAACGCAGCAAAATATAAATCCCTTAATCTGTGGTTAAAGTGTATCATGAATGTCGTCAATCTATCTAATCCTGCTATACTTTTCTGCCTGCATAGTAGTCAAATTAATTGTGTTTGTATTTGTACAGCTCTTCAAAAAACACCACCCTCCGTTACCAAGCAATCAGCTGTGTTTCTTGTGAAGCTATATCCAGCTTGGTAACTTATTCCCTTGTGCTAGTATTCCTTCTTTCCTGCTCACTTTTTTTCTCCCACACTCCTGGTTCCTTGATAGGGTACCCCATACTTGGAATTGCCTTTAGACTCTGTCTTTTAGAGATTCCAATTTAAGACTGATAATTTCTCTCACCTATGAGGTTGGCAAAAAGATTTTTGAAAAATGACTAATCTATTGGGGAGGCTGAAGAGAAGCAGACATTTTATTAGCATAAACTCTTGTTTGTTTTCTCTATTTGTTAAAGCAGTTTGGAAACTACTCAAATGTTCATCGCTAAGTATCTGGTTGCTAAAGCTAAGGAATGTTCATACAATGGAGGGCTACATGTATATATAAAGGGATGTTTATATGTTGCTGTGGAGTGATACTCAGGATATGTTAAGTAAAAAAATAGGTTTAAGAAACGTAAAAAAGGGGGATAATAGATATAGATAAATAGACATAAATATATACATATAGATATACACATACACACAAACTCATTTTTCTAAGAAAAACAATGAGAGATTACACAAAAAAATTATAAATGGTTATTTATAGGGTGAAGAAAACAAGGATAAGTAACAGGACAAAAGCTGGACTTTTCTAATTATAATTTGCTTTATAGCTTTTATTTGGAACCAGGTAAAATGTTTCACCTGGTAAATCAAAAGAGAAAAGGAGCAATTCTTAAACACCAAAAGAAAATAAAGATATGAGTGAATAAAGATATGAGCCTTTCAAGTTGATGGCATAATCAAGCAGAAAAGATTTAATTCAATTGATTTTAAAATACAGCATTTTGATTATACAGTCGGTTATAGCCTATGGACGAAAAGAACCATAAAGATATTCTAAATTGTATCCAATATTGTATCCTAAATTGTATCCTATACTCTTTATGTTAATGGAAACATTGGTATTGTTATTTTGAAACTATAGATAAAAAATAGCCAAATAGCAATATAGGTGATAAATATAAACGAAGTGAATAATTATGTTAATATTTATCACTAGAAACTAAAATTTTTGGCATAAGAGATATAGGCATACAATGAAAGAAATAAAAACCTTCTAGTCTTTAATTTGAACTGGAAATCATGTATGAGTTCATGACAGTTTTTCTATTAAAAATTTTATTTCCTAGCTGTGTACACTAAAAAGATCTAGAAATAATAATGACTCAGTATCGATGAATACCTTTAGTGTCAAAATTGTCATCTCCAAATACCGTTTTCCAGTAACATGAACCAAGACCTCTTGGAGAATTGGATGTTTAGCTCTAGGATAGAAGATTTATATGAGTCTGGATATCTTTTAGTGCCTGAAAGCAAGAATGCTAACAAAGACTCCTAGAGTCATTTCAAAGACATAGGAACCAACTTAAAGAGATTGCCACTGGTCAAAGATAAGACAACTTCAAAATCACAGAGAGTAACATCTGCAATGGAGTTAAACACATCTATATATGAAATACACATAGCTGTGATGATACCCCTCTTTAAGGAATAAAACCTCATTACCTATAAAGGTTGCTAGAATACTACTCATTATTCTGAAATTTGATAAAAGGAAAGATGGATTTGTTCAACTTTTCCCTCCTACAAAGATTGACTTTTAGAATATGGTATCCAGCCTCCAGGTGACCCCCAGTGATTCTTGCCTCCTAGTAGATTCTCCGTTCTGTAGTCCTCTCCTTCCTGAAATGGGGCTGACCTGTGTCAACAGTAAGATATTCACAAAATGACAATTTATGACTTCCCAAACCAAGTCAAAACATCATGGCAGCTTCTGCCTTTTTTAATAATTAAAGTATTAAATGATGCTTTGCACTGAACTGTTTTAATAATGATCAGACTGTATTTTACATATCCCTTCTGGCAGTTGTATAGAAAATGAATTACAGGTGACAAGCTAGCAAGCAGAGTGACCAATTACGAGGCTGTAATAATAATCAATGCTTATCATTGCTTTAGGTCACTAAGTTTTGGGATAATTTATTATAGAGCAATAGAAAATTAATACTGGGCTGGGTGCATCACAGCTCATGCCTGTAATCCTAGCAGTCTGGGAGGCCAAAGCAAGAGGATTGCTTGAGAGCTCAGGAGGTCTCGCTCAGCCTGAGCAAGAGTGAAATCTTGTCTCTACTAAAAATAGAAAAAATTAGCTGAGCATGGTGGCTCACGCCTGTAGTCCCAGCTACTCCAGAGGATGAGGCAGGAGGATCCTTTGAACCCAGGAGTTGGAGATTGCAGTGAACTATGATGACGCCATTGCACTCTAGCCAGGGTGACAGAGTGAGACTGTCTCAAAAAAAAAAAAAAAAACAGAAAGAAAGAAAAGAAAATTAATACTAACTAACCAGATAATTGATAAGAAGTAGCTCTTCACAGAACTTAGTTAATAAGTGCCAGATAAATAGTAGACATGAGAATCATCACCATTTTGTAACGCTCAACAAAATAATGGCTGCTTGAACTATTAAGTGAAAGATTGATAGAAAACTATATAATGGTTGGGTCAATCTAACACCACCTGAACCCACTGATCAATCATAACATAACTAAATGCAGAATAACCCAACATTACATGACTCCTGATGCGATGCAGCTGGAACTCTACAGCACCATCTATAAAACATTGAAAACCTGAACTTGAATGTAATCAAGCCTATCTATAAGTTTATGGAAAATATGGGCAATAAAGGAAAATAAATGACATTATAAAGATATAAACAGCCAAATGCATTATAACGGGAAATTCTACTGGACAAATGACACACACGAAAAATAGCGTGGATGGAAAGAAATACAGACGCCCTCACACCTGAAGAACAGAACTATAAGGAATGAGGCCTCGAGAAAACTGCCAGTACTTTCATTAGTATGTAAAGAGTAATTTTATCTCATCCTTCTTACGCTCCATAAAGTATCCTCAAAGACTTTAGTGAGTGTCTCACCAGCAAAGAAAAGAAGGCCATGGGGGAATGTTGCAGGTGAAGTGATTATAGCACCCCTTCCTTGTAAGCATGTTGAGTTTTGACAAGTCATCACGATCTAGTGTATGATGAGGTTCATTTGTTTTAGCACTTGATTGTATAGTCTTCAAAGGCTTGAGTTTGGAGCATGTCATTTAACATCCAGAAAATTTTGACAGGTAAAATGATATCCATCATATCACACTTACCTTATTCTTCCAACTTGTTACTCAAATGGAAATAAACCATAAAGAAAAGCAATTTGATATGAATGAAGCCATCCAGCACAACCAATGGCCTAATGAGAAGGTGACTCAGCTATATTTCCCTTTTTCTTTAAATAGCATAGAAATAAGTTGTATATGCAGTAGAGTCCTTTAGGCCATGTGATCCTCTATTGCTAAATTCCATACATTTATTCTATTATTCATATGACCTTATCATCACACCACATAGATATTTCATTTTAAGTACAGTGTCTGTGCTTTTTCTTCTGTATAGAAAACCCACAAATCTGTAACCATAACTTTTTTACAGATCCAGCTCAAGGTAAATTTTCTTCAAGAACTTACTGTTACCATCGCAGCCTCAACATATATGCAACAATCTCTCTTATCCAAAGCAATCAGAATCCATATTTGATAGGTAAACTGAAAGAGTAGGTTAAGCAGAGGTTATATTTTTCTAAGTCTTAGCTTCTCATCTGTAAACTGAGGGCTAATTGTAGTTATCTTATAGGCTTAATATGGGGATTAAATGAGTAACTACAAATAAAGTACTTAAAATGGTGCCTGGCACTAAGGTAAAGCCGCAATAAACTTTGAATTCTATTTTATACATATGTTTCATATAAAAACTTTGCTCTAAATAAAGTACCAAGTCCTGGGGAGGGTGGTAGGCACTATATTTTCTGTTTTGTATTCACACCGGTAATAAAGTGCAGTGGTGCTCTATATATCATTTTTGGTGAATTTAGTGAGTAAATGATGTTTAAGTGAATTAAAACAAAGAATATTAAAACTTCTATTATCTCATTTTCAGTTAATTTTTATATGTCTACGTTCATCCTAAACTCTCACAGTCTTAGAATTGCCTAATTGCAAGAAAATTAAATTCTTCATGTTGAATTTTTATAGTAATGAGAAAAAATTACCCCATCCATGTTTCTGAGCTATAAAAGTGACAGTAAGAATTAATTTATCTGCAATTTAGGAATTTAAATCACTTTCATTCTAAAAGCACGGAATTAAAATAATTAATGATATTAGTAATAACACATTCCAATATTCAACTTTTGATTGCCATCATGACCAGCTGTCACTTGTATTTCTAAAGTGTCTGATATTTCCTTCTGTGTTACCATCTCTACATGTTTAGAGGCAGGAGAACCCACAAATTGTCCTTTGTGTATTGAAAATTAAAAATATGTAACATTTTTGGAATGGTCTTGAAATAAGAAAACAGTTTTCTGTATAATGTTAAGGATTCCTTAGTATCTTTTGAATATTCTTAGCTAGTGTATAGTGGGTGCCATGTGCTTCAGCCCTTTGCTTGCAAGTCTCCTTAATTCACAAATCTGTCTTATGTCCTTAACTCTCACCAAGTTTTTGAGGCATGTCACCGATGCTTATAGAAAAGAAGCTGTTTTATCATCTACTCTCACCTCCAACACAGTCTAGCTAGAAGTGCATTCTTTATATTTTTCTTTTACTGTGTTTCTACACAAATGTCCCTATTTCCACTGATGGCACCATATTCTTTCAGTCATGTAATCCTGACACTCCAAAGATTTCCACAAGATTGAGAGCCGTAGAATGGTGGTTAAGTGTGGACTCCCTCTCCCATTACCAGCCTTAATTTCTCTGCTCCTCAAGTTCCTCCTCTGCAAAATGAGGATGATGACAGTACCTTCCTAATAAAGTTATAAGGAGAATTAAAAGGGTAACACATTTAAATTACTTAGAAGAGTGCCTGGCAGGTAGTAAGCCTCAATAAATGTTTGTCGTTACTATGATTTTTCCTTTTCCATACCAACACACTTACCAAAGCCTTGAAAATGCCTCTCACATCTTCTCCTACCTTTCCGTCCCCACAGCCATTTCCCTACTCAGGACTTTTTGCATCCACCTACTTCCTTTTCCGAGCCGTGATTCATTCATTCACTTATTCATTTATTCTCTGAATAGTCAAAGAAAAATTACAACATGCCAAGAACTGGTTTGGGCCTTGGGACTATAATAGCCAAACACACCCGATCTCTGCTCCCACGAACTGGTGGTCTAGCGCAGAGGTCAGGAAACTACGACCTACAAACCAAATCTGGCCCACCACCTGTTTGTGTAAATAAAATTTACTAGGATATAGCCACGCTCATTTGTTTGTGTGTTTTCGGTGGCTGTTTTCAACAATGGCAGAGTTGAGTTATTACAACAAAATCTGTATGGCCCACGAAAGTACACAGAAAAGGCCCTTTACAGATAAAGGTTGCCAGCCCCTTTTCTAGTAGCAGAAATATAGTAAGATCCCACTAAGGTTAAATTACATCACCAGAGAGCTTATTGTCACACCATGCAGGCATCTTCATGGCAGTCATGTGCCTCATCGGTTATGTCATTTCTCACTCATCTGTTCAAAGTCTGTGGGCACCAGTTTCCTTCTCCCGCCTTCTCCTGCCCCTACTGCTCACTGCATGCACTTGTGGAGGCAAATCTCCCTTTGGAAGCCTTCCCAGAGCTCATTAAAACCTATGCGGTGACCTTCTTACGGGGTCCCCTAGTACCTATTTTAGCATTTGTTCCATTGTATTAAAATTGTCTGATTACTAATCTGATTCCTTCAAAATATCAAGTCCATGAGGTTAAGGATGGAGCCTCATGTGTTGTGGATTCTCAGTGCTAAGCCAGGGGCAGATACCTAGCATGTAAAAATAATAACAATAGGGGCCGGGCGCGGTGGCTCACGCCTGTAATCCTAGCACTCTGGGAGGCCGAGGCGGGTGGATCGCTCAAGGTCAGGAGTTCGAGACCAGCCTGAGCAAGAGCAAGACCCCGTCTCTACTAAAAACAGAAAGAAATTATCTGGACAACTAAAAATATATATATATAGAAAAAATTAACTGGGCATGGTGGCGCATGCCTATAGTCCCAGCTACTCGGGAGGCTGAGGCAGGAGGATCGCTTGAGCCCAGGAGTTTGAGGTTGCTGTGAGCTAGGCTGACGCCAGGGCAACAGAGCCAGACTCTGTCTCAAAAAAAAAAAATAATAATAATAATAACAATAAATATTCTTTAACTAAATAAATACTACCTCTCTTTGTTTTGTTTTTATTTTTCCCACTCTATGGACACCTCCCTCACACACATTCTTCTCCAAAACCTACTGTTCCTTGGGGCAGAGTAGTACGTTATGTGGTTAAAGGAAGAAATGTTAATGAAGTAACTTCAAGGGTTAGAAAAATATCACCCAAAGTGGGGAATAACAAATGAAAATTTGAAAATTTTTATTATCTACATTTCACAGGATGCTAAAGAAGCCAGGGAATAAAAAATCTGACCTTGCACAAAATCATTCTAATGAAAATCTCTCTTAAAATATAGCATAAGAAAGTAGTATATGGTATTTGAAAGTAATTTTTTATGTTTTTAAACATAGATAATTGTTTTAGACCTAAAGATTCTGAGAGGAACTGTAAGAGGTTCTACTTTAAGATGTTATTTTTAAAATAAGTTTATAGCATCTATATTATTTAATATATTATGCTTAATGTGATTTATGATATTTTAATATCAAAATACATATTTCATTCTCAAACATTACCTTAAATATACACCATACAATTTATTTTAAAAATAAATATTTTACCATTGTGAGGTCTTTAAGGCAGGAAGACTTTCTGTTTTTAAGTTTTATCGCTTTTCACCACTAGATGGTGCAATCACCATTTTAAAAGTAATGGCATTAATCTATTTAAAAATTCTTTAATAAGAATTTATGATTATAGTTTTAGTGCTTTTGTAAAATTAGTAACTCATTCTATTTTTTTTAATAAAAGGTCTTTACACATTTTGTGTTCTTCAAATAATAACCAAAATTGTATGTAATTTTGTTGCAGATTAATTCTGTATTAGTTTGCCTCCATTTTTGGAGAACGAGATACAATTTTTCAAACATTTTTTCTTTTGCATAACTATTAACTTAGATTCAGCAAGCGTATGAATTACCCTAAATCCAGTCAGGGGCTATGACTTAAATGGACGATCTGGCAAGCGGGTGTGATCTGCTGCTGTCTTTTGCCAGCCTAATAGATTCTTAGCCCCCATCCCGCACCCCATCCTGGAATGTGCTTTTTTGACTGGCACTATTTGCAGATGATTTATTGCTTTATGGGCAGCAATTTAAAGCTAACCCTTTCTTTCATGTGCCCTTTAGTGTAGTGTTGCCAGATGTGGGTGGGGGGGGAGAACGAAGGAAAGAATATACCAGGTGCCCAAATAAATTTGAATTTCAGACAACAAATAATTTTTAGTATACCTCAAATATCGTTAATCTGAAATTCAAATATTATACGGAACATACTTATGCTAATAAATTTATTCATTGTTTATCTGACATTTAAATTTAACTAGGCACCCTGCATTTTATCTGGAAACTCTACCTTTGATGGGTCCATCAGAGACTCCCCTGCTAGGCCCCTCTCAACATCACTCTCTAATCCCAGATAATGTGTCTCTTCCACACGAGTACTCATTACCCCTCAGCTTCCACTCCAGCCATAAACTGACTACCTCTTACTGCCGAGGTCTCTTTAGCCAGCAGGACGCCTCTTAGGGAAGATCCATTTTCGTATGTCCTCAAGGTGATGTTCCTAAGTATAATGTGAGTGCCACATCCTTTCCCTGGGATTCACCTCTGACAGGTTTGCATTTCCTTCTGCAGCCCCAGGAGCTGGGCCTGTGCGTTCACCAATGTCAGGGAACACACGTCAGGCTCTCCAAGTGGTCCTACTGAATCTCTTTTCTCTAGGCTTGAAATTAGGAGACAGCAACACCATGCATAGATTTGGTGATGGCGTGGGAGTGGAGAGAGGGACTTACAATATGGTTTTGCCCAAAGAAATGTTTCTTACTAAATTCTTTGAATTTCCATGCTCTGAACCATACTAGACTCTGTGGAATCCAGGAACCTTAAACCTAATTATTAACTCTTTTCTCTGACAATTTGGATCTTGGTAGTTTGAATCACAATTCACTTGGATACCGTGGAACCTCAGTTAAAACTGACAAGTTAACAACAGAGCGAACACAAGTGTATATCCATCTCTGCTCAAGCGTTCAAACCATGCTCCTTTTTCTCTCAACCTACAGTTGCAACTGTCCCACTGGGTGGAAAGGAACATTCTGTACTGAGACAGTTTCCACCTGCGATCCTGAACATGACCCTCCACACCACTGTAGCCAAGGAGCAACCTGTATTTCACTGCCTCATGGATACACCTGCTACTGTCCTTTAGGAACCACTGGAATCTACTGTGAACAAGGTCAGGCGGAATTTCAATTCATTTTGCTCACAAATGTAACTACATTTAGGAACTGCAAAGTCAGTTTTCCTCTTGGAAAGTAAAAAAGAAATATATATAATAAAATCAGAGTCCACTCTCCTCTCTCTCCCCAGCATATGTGACATTGTACTTCACAGGTAGAGTAGTACTCAAAATTCAGTAGTACAAAAATACGGCTTTATATATAGTATTTCTTTATTACCTCTAAACTCCCTGTTTATTCTAGAAGTTTTGTACTAAATGCAGTTAAATCAAGTGAGCCTAAGTTCATAAGTCAGTTCCAGAATAAGACTCCACCTTTGAGCTTCTCCCTTCTGTACCCTCCATCTGACTCAAAACTCTCAAGAATGCCACAAGGCCATCAGCGCCAGAGGGAAAGAAGAGAAATTTGGGAGGTAAAATGGCCCCATGTCTGGTGGGAGCAACAAGGAGCAATATGTCCTCACCACCACAGCAAATTATGGTCACGCCTCTGAGGGAGCTCAGCTATCTCCTGTGTCCTCCCCATCTGGGCTATAACAAGCGCTAAGGTTACTTCTAGATCTGAGCTATTTTCCCTTTAATCCCCAGCTGGGATTACCAAAACAGTAACAGGGATTCCAGGAAACTCCCAGTTAAGGGAGCTGGAGAGGTTAAGCCAGAAAAATAAGGGGACATGGGGACCCACCTGCTACCTCCTGGCTTCCTGACACTGAATTATCTACCATTTCTCTATCTTGCCTCACCCTCCATCTAGAAAATAAAGCTTTAGCTTCCTCTCCACCTTTTAAAAAACAGAGGCTGAGATAGAAAGAGTACAGGAGCCAATCACCAATTGCCCTATATTCACTTTTGCATTATTTGGGGGTTTTACCACAATATTATATTCATTTGTGTGATAAGAACAAATTTAATCCTGCTCAGATCACTTTATCAAATATATTAATGCAAATATTTTTATTCTTACATTCCTTGAGATTCTTTGTGTGTTTAATTCTCCAAAAGTCACAATTGCTGATAGACATTGAGAGTTAGAATAATAGTGATTTAGTGAAAGAAATTTTTAATCATGTCTTAGAGTGTGACTATAACATAATGAGTTTTATGTCTGGCTCATGGAAATCGGTCTCTTTTATAATGACATCAGGGATAGGTCTTGGTCTTTAAGAAATGGTGGTTCTTCATTTCTAGAATATGCCACATGCTTTCCTGGAGTAGGGATTTTGCACCTACTCTTTCCTCTGCCTAAAATGCTCTCATCTTCCCCTCCACACCCAGCTAACACTCACTTAACCTTTAGATCTCAATCCAGATGTTGCTACTTTAGGGAAGCCTTTACTGATTCTCTTTCATAGAGCCGAGAGCAGTGCCCATGCCTGTTTTTTTTCATTGTTGTTGAATCTCTAGCACCCATCATACGGTACAGAACAAAAAATATTTGTTAAACATATCAGCTTAATAGCTATAAAATAATAAAAACTGGTTGTGAAAGTTTTCATGGAATGGTTCTTCAGTAAACAGCAAAGTACCCAAAGCTTTACTAAGATAAGAACCTCTCTTACTCCCAAAGGAATCACTATCAGAAACTGAAAGAAATAATAGGACAAGTAACACAAGAGCTAGTGAACGTAACAATGGAACAAACCAAATTTGTACACTAATGTTCATCACAGCCGTATTCTCAATAGCCAATCCGTGGAAACAAACCAAGTGTTCATCGACAGATGAATGGGTAAACAAAATGAAGTATATACATTTAATGGAATATTATTTAGCCATAAAAAGGAATTAAGTTCTGATATATGGTACAGCATGGATAAAACTTGAAAATATTATGCTAAGTGAAATAAGCCAGACACAAATTTATGATTCCATTTATATGAAATATCTAGAATAGGCAAATTTATAGAGACAAAAAGTAGACTAGAGGTTCTCAGGTGCTGAGAGGTAGGGAAAAATGGAGAATTATTGGTTAATGGTTACAGAGATTCCATTTGGGGGATGAAAAGTTTTGGAAATAGATAGTGGTGATTGTTACGCACCATTGTGAATGTAATTCCTGCCACTAAATTGTACATTTAAAAATAGTTAAAATGGCAAATTTTTAATATATATTTTACCACAATAAAAATTTCAAAAAAATCCAATATATTTATGTGGACATATGTGTTTATGTATTTGTATATGAATGTGTGTGAGTATATATGTGCATATATATCACAGTTCTGACCACTGAAAGAGCCAAGAAGCAAAGATACCCCAGTAGCAATGAACATACCTCACACCCATATCTTAGTTCTTAATACCATTCCCCTCTAAAAGGACCCAGAGATCCTCAGAGGAATGGCTTAATGCAGAGTTTGGGCATGTAGGTACAAAAAGAGCCTGGAACATATTGTTACATGAGGAAAAGAAAAAGTTCTCTGAAAAATTATGGGGGCTTATCACCAGAACACAGGAGTCAGATCGAAGGGGCTCCCACTAGCCAGATCTGGGATAATTTCACTCCAAAACAATTAGGCACAGTAACAAATTATAAACCACTGGAAAAATAGAAATTCACGATTTCATACCAATAGTAAATAGCTAGATGATTGTTATATAGATAGATGGATAGACAGAATAAATAAATGGGATGGAAGGGAGTACTCATTTCCAGTAGAATGCTAAGAGCTGACTGGCAATTGTGGAGGGATGGGTAGAGTTGGAAAATAGTCACTTTGCATCCATCAGAATAAAGATTGGCTCAGGCTAGAATCATCAATGGATGTTAAATCCAGCGGGGTAGTTTTGATGAAAAATGGATTTGCATGGTCTTACAGTTATATCCCCACGAACTGCATATGAATTGCAAGGAAGAAAAAAAGCAATAATTGTACAGTGAAATATTATAAAATAAAAAGTCAACATCTTGACTAAAATTATCAAAATTTACTTCATCAATGAAGAACAGCTAGACATCATGTAATTCCAGAGGTGATTTCCTGAGAAGAACACATTATCATCTATGCAATATTTAGGCCAAAAATGCATGAATATCAATGTCATAAAAGACAAAGAAAGGCTGTGGAAATGTTCTAGGTTAAAAGATACCAAAGAGATGTGACAATTCAAGGCAAGATCTGTTTAGATGGGATCCTGTACTCTAGAGGAAAATTATAAAGGATATTATTGAGTCAGCTGAAAAGAATTTGAATATTGTTAGACTAAACAAGAGTATTGTATTAATGTCAAATTTACTAAAGATGGTAAGTGTACTGTAGTTATGTAAGAGAATAGCCCTAAATTTTTAGGTATAAAGGGCCATAATGTGGGGAACTTGCTCTCTCTTGAACAGTTGAAGATTGAATGTTGGGTTTGGCAGATTTGGCAAATAGACTCAAGGTAAAACCTGACTTTCTCAGTCTACTTATCTATTTATCTTCTGTTTCCTTTTATTCACTTTTTTTTAGCATCTGAAAATATTTTTTTCCTTCTTGCTAGATCATCAATTTATTGCAAAAGATGTTTTAGAATAATTTATCCAACATTTTTAGTTATTTTCATGATGGGAATGGAGTAAATCATGTTAACTAGTCCACCATCTAATGGCAGCTAAAGTCAAGTACTGCATTTATTTTAAAGAAGCTCTTCTGACAGGTGTATGCATAAAGCATTAAAAACTGTAGAAAAAGTTAAGAGTACTATGATAGGACACAAATGGGGACACAATCATTTCGTCCCAAGTTTTGAGAAGCAGATACTGCTGGAGGCTGATCAGTAACGGAGGTGAGGAAAGGAGCCCAATAAAGGAAAAGGTCTGTCTGCAGTCGTACATTTAGTTTACCAGTCTGAAACCCACCCTCCATCCTCATTAAAGCAGCAAGAAAGAGAGAAACAGTGGGTTTTTCCCCTTTTAAGACTACACTCAGTATAAAAAATGATGATGTGTGCACAGTACCATGGTAACTTAAGACAGCTCAACTGATGAATTAAAAATTAAAGTATGCTTAAACCTAAACAAGATAGAGTAGACATATGAGAAAAAATACACCATAGTGAAAAAGAAAAGAGAAGCTGCTGAAATATATTTGTAATCCAGGTTTTTTCATATTTCACTATTTGATATATGCTTCTTGGGGGCACTTCACCACTTTCAAAACCTAAATTGCTGCCTCTTAATGCCTACAGATCTATTCATTTCCCTCACTACTGCTGTTTCAAGTTGCAGCCTGGCGGTTTCCAGAACCCCCAGACAAAACCTCCATCTGGGGACCTTACCATCACTGCTGTAGACATCAAGGTGCCAGAGTTCAACTGTGTTTTTTTACAGAAGTGTGGAGACTTCTCTTCCTTTTTTTGTTATGCTTGGTTTCAAGAGTACTCAATTCTTTAAATCTCAATGTCTTGCAAAATCTTAGCAAGAATGGTCCTTTTAGTGTCTTCAATTTTAGCATCCTCTACTTTTCCAAGCTGAATTTGGGTATATATAACTTGAGAGACAAAATTGTGCATAAAATTAGCAGACCAATGCAACTGGTAAATATCATGCAGCCTACAAAAGTTGCCCTGCCCTTCCATCTGACAACTGGGAGGCTTGGTTACTAGGCAAAGTCTTTCTTTGAGATGAGTGATCTCCTAGGAAACTTCTAAGTCTTGCATACAAATAGATTTCTGGAATACACCACCGTTTCACCAGACATGCCCAGTAGATATGAAACACATCTGAAGCTGTATCTTAGGCTCAAGCTGATACTGCTGCCAAACTCTATTTGAATTCTAATTAGCATTCTAATTCCTTCCTGGAAATTCTTAGCCAAAGTCAGAAGTTACATGAATCACTGTACAATGAGATATTAAATTTAAGTTTTCTTGTTGCCTAAGAGTTTAGGCTGAGGGCTCAAAGCTGAGACTAGTATCATGTACACCCAGAAGTCTAAAAAGAGTTTATAGATGATATCACTATACAGCTATTATAACAACTAAAATTAAAAATAGTGACAGTGCCAAATGCTGGTAAGGATGTGAAGAAACTAGATCTCTCACACATTGTTGGTGAGAAGGCAAAATGGTACAGCCACTGTAGAAAATGGTTTGGCAGTTTCTTATAAAACAAAACATTCACTAACCATACAACCCAGCAATCACACTGCTGGGCATTTATACCAATGAAATTAAAACTTACATCCACACAAAAACATGAATGGTCATATTAATAGAAGCTTAAACTGGAACAACCCAAATGTCCTTCAATGGATGAATGGTTAAACAAACGGATAGATCCATACCACAGAACACTACTCAGAAATAAAAAGGAACAAAGTATTAAATCATGCAGGTACTCAGATTTCAAGGGCATTATGCTGAGTGAAAAATGATAGATAATTCATAGAGAATATGTAGAGGCTGGGCCCAGTGGCTTAGGCCTATAATCCTAGCACTCTGGGAGGCTGAGGCAGGAGGATCACTTGAGCTCAGGAGTTAGAGACCAGCTGAGCAAGAGCAAGACCACTTCTCTACTAAAAATAGAAAAATTAGCTGGGCATCCCAGCTACTCAGGAGGCTGAGGCAAGAGGATCGCTTGAGCCCAGGAGTTTGAAGTTACAGTGAGCTATGATGACACCACTGCACTCTACTAGGGACAATGGAGTGAGATTCTGTCTCAAAAAAAAAGGGAAAGAAAGAAAATAATATGTAAACAGGGAGTACTACTCGCTTATCACCTGCTCCCAGCCTATATTGTGGGGGGAGGGCAATTAAGAGAATTGATTCAGAGAAAAGGGACTTTTTTGGAGAACATCGCTGGCCGTAGGAAGAGGGGTTAGAATGTACCCAAAAAATGAGTGAGAAGGGCATCAAAACGTACTCAGAGAAAATAGAGACGCTTGCCAGAAGGAAAGTTTAACATTTCCTTCCCTGGGTTACCAGTTTGTGCTGAGCTGACACTGGCTGTGAAACTGGCGTGGAGAACGGGAGGAAGAGATGTCAAGAAAATCAGACCTACATCCCTGGAGTGAGAGAAAACTTAAGACCAGTGTCTGACCCACACTCAAAGCAGCCTAAAGGCAAGAGGCTGGCTGTAGCTTTCCCTAGTGGCAGAGCTAGAGGCAGGACAGCTGGAGAGCAGAGGTGCCTTTCCACAGAGGACAGGTCAAGAGCCATGCACACATGACCAAGATAAGTAGGCTTGAGTCACCTTGAAGGAACCTTGACCAAAAAGGTAAGTTGTCTCAAGCAGAAAGAGGTTGGAGGCATCTCACAAGAGCAAAAGCTGACTGGGATTCATAAAAGGTCAGGCAAGGTGCATGAGTCTTCTCAAGAACCAAAGACAGAGGTACAACTGGGGAGTTGAAAAGCACTCAAAGATGCAAAAGAGCATCTTCCATGACAGAAGAAATTACACAGGTGAGAGAAAGCTAGAAACAGTAGCAGACAGCAATGACCCTTCCCTTGCCTTCTCTTCACTGATCCCCACAGTGATCTTGGAAAAGCAAAAGAGTGGAAGGTAAAGGAAGAGAACAAGGGACTAGTACAAATAGCAAAACAAAAACATACCACTCCCCCCACTTCCCTACCACAGCTTTCCAAGCTTGAGTCAGATCTGAGCTGTGGGGAAAGGACAGAAGTTTAGAATTAGGTGAGAGATTAGGGTTTTGATTCAGATTGAATGGAATTTCTTAGTACCACAAAATGAGAACATTTCACTGAGACCCAAAAACGATCAAAGAGCTAAGCAATTTGCCCAAGACATCATCAAGAATGAGAATGGAAGATTCTCAGACATATCTGAAGGGCAATCATAGGGAAAAATCAAGCTACATCTTGAGTGCCTCCTACCGAGTCCAGCCCTTTCAACAAACCATGAGAAGTCCTTGAGTCTTTCCCTTGACCTTGATAATGTGCCAACTGTGCTCGCCCTGAAGCAGTCCTTTGCTTATGTTAAAAACACCTTCCTCTGATGTTCCATATCACCTATTCTTCAGTATTTTGAAGACATATAATATCTTTACTGAGAATATTGCCTGTTTTAGGTATCTATGGATTTCACAAATCAAATGGCACATCATTGCAATCCAAGTGTTTCCACTTCACTACAGCCTATTCCATTTTCTTTTTCACTAGATTGTACCAGTCTGGTGCCAGTTAATGCCACAGTTCTTAAACAGGGATACATATAAATATTAGTTTCTCTGAGGGTTCCTATTTATAATAAATAAAAAGTGATGGCCATGAGTGAAGTTTGTGCAATATGGAAGTCAGTCACCTGAATTATTAGTTATTATCCCTCTCAGAAAACTATCCCTTCTGAAATAGCCCCCTTACACATACCAACCCTCAAGCTATGGCCAGAACCCAATAGATCAGTTATCCAAGAAGAATTTTGGTGTTTTCTTCTTAATTCACCTATATTGATTAGTAAAGTCTCCCAAAGATAATTCACCATCAGAAAAATTTTGTATGAGTCACTGGAAAACCTGGACTTTTCCCAAATTCTACCTCAAAATGAATAATAGAAGAAATGTTTAGCAGATAATTTAGTGATGATAGATACTACTTACTACATCAGAGTCCTTTGAGATGCTCCTATTTGTGGCTTCTGTCAGCTTCCATAGGCAGACCCACTCATATCAAAAAGGTCAGAACTTTTGGTGCCCTACTTAAGCTATAAAAATTTAATGAGCAAAAATTATCATAATTCATCAATAAAAGGTATCAACTATCTATGTATTGTCTCAAAAAGTACAATCCATTTAAAATAGATCTTCACCTATATTGTCTGTGAAAGTAGATCCATCCTTTATCTAAGACCCTGGGACACTGAAATTCTTGACCACATGGCTTTGAGGTATTAGAATTTCAAACCAGTGAGAGAAATGGGAGGTGCCAGCTTATGCGTAGCACTTCAAGGGGTATTTTGAAAACAAAAAAGGCAAGGTCTCAAATAACATCTGGAACATAGCATTTTGATCTAATTAGTACTATGCTTTATTTAAAGTTATCTTTTTGGAATTTTTATGTTTCCAAAAGTGCCTAAAATTCTCATGTAACCTGAAGTGCTATAATAAGAAAGTTTACTTTCTAATTTATAGACATAGTACCAACCTAGGCCAATGTTGAATCCTCTTAAAGTGGATGTTAGGGTACATAATACAATCTCTACCTCCACCCCTTTCTGAATGTAGGTATTCCCTCCCTCAGCCATTGGCAATAATACCTCCAGAGAGCTCAAAGATACATCCCTCACCAGAACTGAAAGGAGCTACCTTGTCCAAGGTTACCCCTCCTCCCCAGTGACAGCCTGAATCCAAAGACTGTGTGATGTGAAGGTGATGGCGGCGGGGATGGGGCAGTTGCCCCAAAGGCTGGACCCCTTGCCTCAGTCTGAAATATTAGTAACTTTGAGAGGTCATCCTAGCTCCAGAGCTCTCTGTGAAATAAGCTACAAACTTCTCCCTCCTGCTGCCTTCCCTCTCTCACAGGTGTTGCTTCCAAGAGCACTCTCCAATAAACCTCCCATACACAAAGTTCCATCCCAGATTCTGTTTCCTAGGAAAACTATCCAAGACAAAAGGACACAGGAACCAGCTTAAAAGGGCTCCAACTGGCCAAATCAGGGAGAATTTGAGAAGCAAAATAATTATGATAATAACAGATTACAACCCATTGAATAAAAATAATGAACCCACACTGACAGAAAGGAAGGAAGGATGAGAGGGAAAGAGTGAGGGAGGGAAGAAAGGAAAGAGGAAGAAAATAAAGGAAAGATCTTCCATAAATTTATTTATTAGTGGAATTCCAACTAATAAATGTAAAAGTAATGTTGTAAATAAAAAATCAATTGTGGTGACCATCCATCAGTGAAGCTTAATGCTGCTGGTGGGTGGAGGCTAGCTGAGGATCAGGATATTGATGTAATCTTGGATCACTTTCACATGAAATACAAATTAAGTACAAAGGGAAAAATGGAGAATTTAAAGTGAAGAAACCTGGCAAAAACAAATATGAGCAGATAATCAAGGTTAATATTACCAGTAGTGAGACAGGTCTACATTATGTATCTCTTGATGTGCACAGCATCGTTTCTGCAAAGATTACATGATTTGAATTTGGTCATGCAGAAACACCAGATGGATCTAAGTTGGAGGTCATTCTACGGAATGTAAGTTCTCAAAAATTCACAAGATATGGAAAACAGGTAAGATAGAGAACTATTTCAGATTGAAAGAATCTTAAGAGACATGACAACTGGCCAGGAGCGGTGGCTCACGCCTGTAATCCTAGCACTCTGGGAGACCGAGGAGGGCGGATCGTTTGAGCTCAGGAGTTCGAGACCAGCCTGAGCAAGAGCGAGACCCTGTCTCTACTAAAAATAGAAAGAAATTGGCCA
>NW_012148808.1:783080-794415 GCF_000956105.1 Propithecus coquereli | reverse complement strand
AACTAAAAATATATAGAAAAAATTAGCCGGGCATGGTGGCACATGCCTGTAGTCCCAGCTACTCGGGAGGCTGAGGCAGGAGGATCGCTTGAGTCCAGGAGTTTGAGGTTGCTGTGAGCTAAGATGACACCACAGCACTCTAGCCTGGGTAACACAGTGAGACTCTGTCTCAAAAAAAAAAAAATAAAATAAACTCAGACTCAGCAAACATGGTATAGACTGAAAAACCAAAACAAAAATCTTGAAGGTACAGATTAAACTGGTCATAACAAGGTCTAGTGCTACCTGTTACTGATGGACAGGCAGAGTTAACATGTTTTTCCTCTGAATCATAGCCCTGTGCAAATCTGTAAATGTATATATAATATTAATCCTTTGGTATTTATTGAGGTTTGTTTTATGGACCCATATGTAGTAAATATTTGTGAATTTTTTTATGTTTTTGATAAGAATGTGTATTGGGAAGGTCAAGTGCTATGTTCCGTATGTCTATGATTTTACACTTGATTGTGTTGTTTAAATCTTCTATATTCCTTACTGATCCCTGCTGCTCTATCAGTTACTAAATTCCAGATCATACATTAGGCTACTCAACTACCACCTTGAAAGTCTTAAATGCATTTCAAGTGTGTCCTGCCTGAGCTTCACATCTTCTCCAAAATATCTGCTCCTCCCACAATCTTCCTCATTTCAGTTAATGACAACATCATCCTTCCAGTTTCTTGGGACAATCTTGTAGTTACCCTTGATTCCTCTTTCTTTCTTACTTACGTGTGCTCCCTCACCAAACCTTGTCAACTCTACCTTCAAAATATATTTGAAATATGACCACTTCTCACTACTTCCATTGCTACTTCCCTGATACAAGCCACCATCACTTCTTACCAGTAGCAACCTGGGTAGGGAGACCCTTGCATTTGTCACTCTATTCTGAGTACAGCAACCGAAGTGATTTTTTTTTAAACTTTAGTCAGATTATGCCATTCCTCTGCTCAAAGCTTTCCAGTGATTTCCCATCTCATTCTAGATAAGACAAAGTTTTCATGATGGACATGATAGCCATCCATGTATAGACAGGCAATTTTCCATAGGTCTCTCATGTTTCTACAACTTTTGAACAGAGGTCCTAGCTTAGTTCGGGATTATCTTTTCAAGGATATTTGTGTAGAATATATTCTTGGAAGACAGAGATATTGTCTTCATTTGGAGCAAAGAGCAGGTGTGCTTAATGCCCATCAAAAAGATTTGGATATGTAAGCTCAGATTTTCTCCCCAAGCAAACCACGGCATGTGTGTCACCTGATCTTCTTTGCATTTCCCTGAGAGAATTGGGGCTCACAGAAGTGACTCAAAAATGTTGACACTCTAGCTACTACTAATGCTGTAATAAACTCTTTGTCTCTGACACAGGAATTTCATGTCTTTTGCTAGTATCTATGAAAATGTTTCAAACTAATAAGTTAGCTTGCCATTAGGTCAAAGTATCAGACCATTTACAGTTCTGGAAAATGTGATCTGGTGCTCATAACCTCTCTGACATTATCTATCAACGCTCTCCCCTTCTTTAATGCCCCTCCAGTCACACTGCTCTCCTTCATGTTCCTCGATCATGGTAGGAACCTCATCACCCCAGAAAAACTTTGCACTTGTTATTCCCTCTCTCCTCAAAGATCCAAATGGCTCAATTCTTGAGGTGTTTATTCAAATACCACCTTCCTAGTAAGGCCTTCCCTGACCCCAAATGCACACACACCTTTCTCTTTCCCTGTTTAATTTTTCTCTCTAGGATGCATCAATATTTAATACGTATTCATTTTATTTCCACCCACAAAGATTCTTTGTTTACTTGTTTTACTGTTATATCCCTGAAAGGCCATCAAAAGTGTTTAATTCTACTCCTGGGAAACTAGTGAAAATGTTGGTACAAAACTTTGCCTATGGTAGGACAGCAAGGATTGCCAATGGTCATTAACTCTAGAAGACAGCCAATCAGGAAACATTAATTTATGGTTTCAAAATACAAGTGGAATATTTTTGCCACAAAGTGATCATTTTCAGGAGTTGGTAGGCATACAAGAAATAATTGGACATATCTCAATGACTAAGCAGGTGGTATGTCCACCTCAATTTTTGTCTAGGTTTTTTTTTAGTCCATAGAAGAAACATTTGAATCATATAGAACTTAAGTCATTTTTCCTGTTCTAGTTTATCCCTGAAGCGTGGTAAGTAAAAATGTACCTCTTCTTTCAATATCTTGCACCAATATTTTGAATGTGTGTCATTAGTAGAAAATTTAATTCTCCCACTATTTTCTGACTATGACTATTTAATCAAATAATAAGCTGTTAGAGTTGAAGCCTTTCTCATTATATAAAGAAATGAATATTTATCAAGCACCTTCTCAAAACACACATCAGAGCTACTGACAAAATTCATTTGATTTTTGGTTTTACATTGTTTCACATGCATCACTTCTTTGGAAAAGCGCTGCCTAGGAGGTCAGTTGTTTTACAGTGAGCTCACATGTGCACGGAGAATTATCAGCTCTTGCACAGACACTGTCTCAACAATAGTTTCAGCAAAAAACCTCCTCCTGACACACAATTCCAGATCCTCCCTGCCTAGGAACAGGGGACCCTCTCATCATTCTGCTCTTAACTGTCCTCTTCCATCCCTGAGATTGTTCAGTCTAGCCAAGGTAAAGAAGAAAAGCCACATAGGTACTACCTCGAAACTTGGTGTGAAAGGTGTTTGATATCTACGTTCTTTATTCTGATCCATATTTCCCACAAACTCTTTCTCAAAAGGGACCCTCCCTTTTGAAGGTAGAGGAAAGGTTATTTGTAAGATGGATATCAAATACAGATCAAAAATACAAACCGTTAATTTTTGAAAAATATTGCTATCTGCTTGCAAAATAAAGCTTGATTTCTCCTCTAACCATTCACAATAAGATACACATAAATTAAAGGCCTACATATAAAAAAACTAATTATAACATAAAAAATATAGGAATATGCATTGAGTATGCATTGAGTAAGGCTTTTAAAATAAGATACAAGTAAACACTATAAATTAAAAATCCAAGACTTTTGGTAATAAAAAATTAAAATTTTTGAATGACAAAATATACCATAAGCAAAGTCAAAATAAAAACGACAGACAAGAGGATATACTTGACAAATACATAAGAAAGGATTAGGACCCAGAACACATTTTAAAAATTCCAAGTCCAAGAGAAAAATATGAACAGAAAAGTCACAGGAAAACCCAAAATGGTCAATATTCACACACAAGCTCAAGCTCAACTTCACTTGAAAATCAGCAAAATGCAAATTAAAATAAAACTGAATCTACAATTGCTGAAAACCTAAAATTTTAATAATTTCAAGTGTTGAGGATATAGATAAGTATATTGTCATCCACTGCTGGTTGGAATATAAATTGGTGTGGACACTTTGAGGATAGTTTGGTGACATCTTTTAACTCTAAAAATGCACATAGACTATTACACTGAGATTCCATTTTTCATGTTAACACATAAACTTTCTTACGTGGTTACAAGGAGGTACAATCAAGTATGTTTATTACAACAGTGATAGTAATAACAAAGTAATTTTAAGCAACTCAAGTGCCTATCAACATGGAAGTGTTTAAATAAACTGTGGTATAATTAACCTAAGATATTCAAACTATGACATACACAGAAATAAAAGGAAGCCAGTGTATCTAGAGCTTAGAGAACAAGGAAGAAAGTGTACAGACGAGGACACCATATTGCCATGTAGGTTGTTCATTGAAAATCTCCAGGGAACACTATTGATATAGATTCCAATGTGAATGGCATCCCCTTGGAGTTATGCAGTACACCACATGCATACCAGTACATAACGGATATGTGCATGGGATGATATTGGGAATTTAACAGGAGGCTAGATCATGCAAAGCCTCAAAGGCCATGGTAAAGAATCTGCATTCTATTCTAAGTAAAATACATGAAGGGATTAAAAAGGGGAATGAATTATTGTTTTAAAAAAATTCCTCTGGCAGCTATCTAAAATAGATTAGAAGGGATTAAGACAAGAAGTAAAAGATTGATTAGAAGTATATTGCAATGGTCTAATCAAGAAATGATAGTGGCCTTAACCTGGATGGTGGAGTAGAAATGGAAAGGACAAATATGACATATCATGCAGATAGAATTTACAAGATTTAATGATGCATTAGACAGGAATAGGTAGAGGAAATTTTTGAGAGAGTGCAATTGAGAGAATTACCAGGTTTCTGTATGGAGCCGTGAATGGGGACCATTCATTGATCTGAGAAAGACTGCAAGGAGAGTATCTTTCAGCAGTACAATTTCAAACATGTTAAGTTTGATATGACTACAATATCCAAGACAAGTTATCAATGAGAGAGATGGCTAAGTGAAACTGAAGCTCACAGAAGTTTAGACAGACATAAATTTTTAAGGAGTTATCATACAGATATTTCTTGAGGCCATGGAATTAGATGAGAGGTAACCAATGGAAAGAAAAGAGAGATGGTTCTCTCAAATTCCTGAGGAATTATAAAATTAGAAGAGTGGGTACATGCAGCCAGAGAGACAAGGTGGGAAACCAGGAGAAATGGAATATGATTGGAAGTAGCCTACATGCCCTTCAATGAGAGAACTGTTAAGGAAATTATCCTACAACCATTCTATAAAATATCATGCCCACAAAAATATAGTCAACTGATCTTTGACAAAAGAAAGAGGCAATATAATGGAGAAAGGATAGTTTTTCCAACAAATGATGGTGGAGACTTAGACATTCTCTTGCAAAAAAAAAAAAATCTAGAAATAGATCTTACATCCTCACAAAAATTAACTCAAAATGTATTAGAAACCTAAATGCAAAATGCAAAACTATGAAACTCCTAGAAGAAAATATAGGAGAAAAATCTAGATGACTTTTGAGTTTGGTGATGAATTTTTATATACAACACCAAAGGCAGGATCCATGAGAGAAAGAATGTATAAATTCATTAAAATTTAAAACTTCTCTGCAGAAGACACTTTTAAGAGAGTGAGAATACAAGACACAGACTGGAAGAAAATATTTGCAAAAGACATATCTGATGGAAGACTGTTATCCAAAATATACATATAGGTCTGAACATAGAACTCACCAAAGAAGATATTCAGATGGCAAATAAGCGTATGAAGATGCTCAACATCATACATCACTAGAGAATTGCAAATTGAAACAATAAGATACCACTAGACACCTTTTAGTATAGCTAAAATCCAAAACACATACCAGCAAAAGCTGTTGGGGATGTGGAACATCAAGAACTCTCATTCATTACTGATGGGAATATAAAATGGTACAACCATTTTGGAAGACAATTGGGCAGTTTCTTACGAAACTAAACACACTCTTACCATATGATCTAGCCATTGTGTTTCTTGGTATTTGCCCAAATGAATTGAAAATTAGCGTCCATGCTATATGAAGCAACCATATGATATTCTGGAAAAGGCAAAACTATGGAGACAGTGAAAAGATCAGTCAGTGGTTGTCAGGGGGAAGAGACGGTCAAATGAGAGGATTTTTAAGGCAATAAAACTATTCTTACGATACTGAAGAGTAGACACATGTCATAACACATTTGACAAAATCCATAGAATTTATAATATCAGAAATGAACCCTGTGTAAATGATGGACTTTGGGTGATAATGAGGTGCTAATGTAGGTTCAATTTTAACAATTCTACCACTCTGGTGGGGGATGTTGATAGTGAAAGAGACTGCACATGTGTTGCGGCAGGGGGTGTATGGAAACTCTGTACTTTCTACTCAGTTTTGCTGTGGACCTAAAGCTGTTCTAAAATAAAAAGCGTGTTTTAAAAAATACTACAAATGTATTTAAAAGAAGCAACAGATAAAATATCAAAGTTTCACAAAGATTACTGAATGAAAAAAGTATTTGCGCATAGTTTATATAAAATATGGTTTCATTTATGTAAAATAAATCAGGTACTAGATGATATATACATACAGTAATTGTGTGTGCATCAAAAAAAAAAAGTCTGGCTACATATATAATAAATTGTTAACAGTGGTCCCTGGGGTTAAGGGAGGAGAAAGAACAATAAAATTTCATTTTTTTTTTTTTACTTTACACTTTTATATTATTTGAATGTCTCATAATAAACATGATTAATTTAGTAATACTTACAAAACAATTTTAAAAGCGCATCCAAGTTTTAAACCATCCTTGTATTCTTAAAATCTAAGTGTTTATGTAAATGTGGTCCAAGGACCCCTATGTCAGAAACACCTGGGGCATTTATTAAAATATAGTACTCCTTGAACTTTTCAATAATTGGACCCATTACAAAGGCCTAAAGTTAATGGAATTAGAACAGACTCACAAAGTTACCAAGGCTCGAGGTATTCATGTATTCAATGTATTACTCTTGGAAGGTAAACTCCTAAATTTCAAAATTATGTAAGCAGTTTATTGTATTTATGAGCAATTTTAATATAGTAGATGACTCAGAGAGCTCTCTTTCTCTCTCTCAGCTTTATCTATAAGTGATCCATCTTTCAGAAGCAACGAATTATCCTGGATGTCTTTTGCTCCCTTTCATATTCGAAAGAAGACGCACATTCAATTGCAATTTCAGCCTCTTGCTGCAGATGGTATCCTATTTTACACTGCACAACATTTAAGAGCAAAATCAGGTAAGACTGGCAAGATCTTCATTTGCAGAAAACAAAACAAAAAAAAAACCAATGAATTCCTAATAGTATATTAAGTAATGTTTAGTAGTGTTTAAGTCACCTAGTCTGTAAAATATATAAACACTTGATGCTTTTATGTTCTATTGTCATTGCAAGTGTATGTTTATGAATTTAGGCTCCCTAAATAGAAATGCTAACAAAATAGTAAGAGGTTTGTTGGAATTAAAGTTAGAAAAATCCAAATACTGTATATGCTCAACTTTATAACAATCCCATCAAAAAAGACATTAAAGCTATGCATGATAGCCCTTTGTCATGAGAAAAAATATGCATGTAATTTTTTTTTTGAGACTTTATTTTCCCCTCATATACAGAACTTAGTTTTGCAGGATACAGAATTCTAGGCTGGGCATTATTCTGTTTGAGAAGACTGAGAATGGGACCCCTATCCCTTCTGGCTTCTAAGGTCTCAGTTGAAAAGTCTGCAGTTAGTCTGATGGGTTTTCCTTTGTAAGTTACCTGCTGCTTTTGCCTTACAGCTCATAGGAGGGCCTCTTCCATGATGACTATGTGGCATGGTGTTTGCCTCTGTGATGAATCTTCCAAGAGTCATTTGAGCTTCTTGTACCCGGATATTGAGATTTCTAGCAAGGCCAGGGAAATTTTCCTCAATTATTCCCGCAAATATGTTATCCAACCCTTTTGTATTTTCTTGTTCACCCTCAGGGTTGTCTATGATTCTTATGTTAGGTCTCTTTACATAATCCTATATTTCTTGTAGGCTTTGCTCATTCCTCTTATTTCTCTGCTCTATCTCTGTGACTGACTTTTTTAACCAAATGGTGTTGTCTTCAAGCTGTGAGATTCTTTCACCCGATGTAACCTATTCTTAAGGCTTTC
The DNA here is from genome assembly GCF_000956105.1 of Propithecus coquereli. Classification (NCBI taxonomy): domain Eukaryota; kingdom Metazoa; phylum Chordata; class Mammalia; order Primates; family Indriidae; genus Propithecus; species Propithecus coquereli. The sequence goes on along the minus strand of NW_012148808.1, from coordinate 786,781 downwards.
CACTGTGTTTTGGAATTCCTTTAATGAATTTTTCATTTCCAGAAGTTCTGTTTGATTTTTCTTTAATAATTCAATTTCTTTAGTGAAACTTTTGTTCATTTCCTGCACTGTTTTTGCAGTTTCTTTGTGTTGAGTTTCTATTTATCTTATATTTCATTAAGCTTGCTTACAATCCATGTTCATATAAAAGATTTTTAAAGGGAAGGCATGGCAGATATATTTCATCTAGATTCATCCACATTTACAGCTGCAAATAGCCTCAAGTTGTTCCATCACTCAAACAGTAAGCCCAAGGTTTGCATTCCAAAATAAGTTTATAAAAACATTTTGAACCTTAAAAGGTGCACATTTAGCATAAAATATGAAATAAAATATCCAAATAGTATGCTCCAATTTTAAAAATTAATTTTTGAGGTTTTATTACTTTAAACTTGATTTCTATTTTCATAACTTTCTCCAGAATTCTGACAAAGACATTTGTATACATAGTTACATTTCTATTGCAAAATGTTTTTAAAATTTTACAGTTGGCTTTCTTTCATCTTGTTTCTCAGAAAATGAAATTTCAGTATTGAGAAATAATTAAATCAGTTTACTTTGTTTCTCATAATGAACAAAAATGGTGCTTTGATTTTCACAATCTAAGTATTAATAGTTCTCATATAACTTTCTTCATTTGCTTCTAAATGATGAGAATGTAAGAGAATTAGACCAAACTGGGTCCATCTCAATGCACTGCTGAAATACCTTCAAAATAATTTCAAAAAAGAAAAAAAAAGATAATTCTAAAGAGAAAAAGATAACATGATTAAGCTATAAAATATACCTTAAAAGAGATTTGTTCTCCTAAGATTTGACAATTGGCTTTAAATTCATGATTAACTGAAGTCTCCCTATGAAAATGTCAAATGGGAGAACCATGCCCATGAAAATTTCTAATTACAGAAATTTTTATAGAGAAAATTTCTATTTATAAACCAAGAAACATTAAAAGACAAACAGCTTCAGTTATATTGCTCATTAAAAAACTCAAGATAATGTAAGTAGGACTTTTGTATAAGAGTATAAAGTCAAGATGTATTCAGGATTATTCAGGATTGTGACTGGTTGGGTATGTATGCACTGAATATATATTTGTGTTTATGTATATGAAATATTAAGCTCATACACATTAATACACATAGAAGGGCAAGAGCACATCTTAACATCTGTTATTCAATGCATGTAGTTTATGACAGTCAAGATTTTCCTTTTTCATACCATTAGACACTTTACAAAGAGAGATTCATTAGTTCCACATCATTATTGACAGTGCATTTGATACTTACATAAGGAAATCATGTAAATTTTAAAATATTAAAAATCTAAGTTTTACAGGCTTAGACCTAGATTAACCTAAAGATAATTATCAGATGAAAGACATGAGCTTATTTTTTAGTAATCAAGTGATATAATGTTTATTTGAAGTCTATTTCAAAGGTTGCATAAAATACAGATGACTGTCTTGTACTTTGTGCCTTCTCTAAGAGCTATAATATGTCTGATGTAAACGTTAACCAAGCCTTCATAGCTGATCCCCTGCTAAGTGGAGCTATTAGTAAAAAATACCCACTTAATATACAATGTCAAAATTCACAAATGTAGATATCAGCAGCCAGTTAGGTTTCTATACATAGAAAATCAAATTCTACATTAACGAAGTTTCTGTATCTCTTTAAAGGTTAATATAATAATTTGAGTGCTCTCAAATACTGTAAAATTTAAAACAAAATGGTAATTTTAAAATTATCCTAGTGGATTTTTAGACCTCTGATTTTTGAAAGATATTTTAAAGAGATAAGACCTTGGCCCCTATTTATCTCTGCTAAAAATTTAATGTCTTAAAATGATTTTTATACAAAATTTTTCAATGTTAAGCACAAATGAATATTGATAGCCTGAATTCATCTTGATATAGTTATAATCCACCCAGACTAATGTGTATTTAAAAAGCCTAGTCATTGCAATATGAAGTTGAAGCATATTTAAATAAGATATAAATAAGTTAAAATTACCTTTGCTTTCCTTTTCTAGAGAGTATATAAAACTTCCCTGATTTGCTGTTTCTATAGTCTCTTAGCAAATGTTGAGTCCTACAAGGTGTCTCTCTGATCTACTAAGAAGCACGGTGGGGGTGGCAGAGGATGGGGTAGAAGCAATGGCCAAAGGTGGGAGGGTGGAGCCCCAGCTGTGGTTAAATGAGCATTAAATAGCAAAGGTGAATTCATTTACGATCTTCATTCCATTTGAGCTCTGTTTCTCACAAGGACTGTTCATTATATTTTCTTACTCTAATACCAATCTGTACTCATAACTAGAGAATTATTTCCTAATCAACTATTTCAGGCCGGATGGTTTAAAAACAAAAACTGCTAATACTGCTACAAGAGAAATTTTAGCTTCCACGGCCACAGAGACAGAAAATCTCTTTGTTAATTCTTCATAAGAACATGCTAGCACAGTTAAAATAACCCTTCTTTCTCAGAAGCTCTTCTTGCTGTCTCTTCTGATTGGAAACTTGACCAGTGAAACAGATCACAGCTTCAGCTATCCCAGTCATTTGTTAGATATTTTTCATTCTAATGTAGCTTTACACTACAAGTCGTTTACTACAGAAACACTCTACAACGCAAGCAGCAAGAAAAGCTTCTTCCATAATCCTGTGAAAGAGAACTGGTTTGTGTTCATTTGCAGGCCACAAAGTATATTCAGAGTGCTATAAAATTTTTGAACTCAGTATGAATTGTTTCTTTGTTCTAGATTGTTATGGTATAAAAATTTAAATAATCCATATTTCTTACATAACCTGAAAGTTTATAATATTGCTTCTCTTATAGTTAAAATGCTGTTCTATTATAGTTAAAATGCATGTTAGAAATTATTATGCAAATAAACTCAGTTTCTGCCTTTGTTAGGAAATTTAAAAATAATTTTCGTATCATTAAAGGTAAAATGGTTTTGCTTTCAAGCTAAAACTAGTATTTGAGAAATATCCTGAGTCATCTCACTCCATAACCCTACAAAGATATTTCTTTAAATTATTTATTGAGCATCTATTTATGTGCCACGCACTGTGCTAGGTGCTGAGGATAAACTGTTTGGCTAAACCTGACACAGACATTGTTCTCATGAAGACTACAAGCTAGTGGATGACGCAGTAGTTAATCATATATAATGACAGAGGATTATATTTATTAAAAGTTCTCTATGAGGAAAATGATCTAAGCAAGAGAACCGTAGTTTGATAGGTATAGAACTGTAGAGCTGACAAGTCTTCCAACTGTCCTAGAATGGTCTGGTATAGACCACAAAGGGGAATAAAAGGAATGAACACTATTTGTGGGAGGGAAGTAAGGAAATATGGCATCCCAGAGGTGGAGAAGGGGGTGGAGGAGGAAAAAGTAGCATAGTGTCAGATATCCCTAAATGAGAAAAGGTTGTGAAGTGTTTGAGGAAGGAGAACATGTTACTCTTCTGAAGATGTAAAAGCTCTTTGCTAGGCTCTTGAAACAATCTTACACTGAAGAGCTACATTTTTTTTTTTTTTTTTTGAGACAGAGTCTCGCTTTGTTGCCCGGGCTACAGTGAGTGCCGTGGCGTCAGCCTAGCTCACAGCAACCTCAAACTCCTGGGCTCAAGCGATCCTCCTGCCTCAGCCTCCC
>NW_012148808.1:775452-782930 GCF_000956105.1 Propithecus coquereli | reverse complement strand
CCAGCCAAGAGCTACATTCTTTTCCAAAGCAAGTAGAGTTGCCTTTACTTTTCATCTGCATGCCTCACTGCAACTTCAGATGCTGGATCATATTTGTTCAGATTTGTCCGCACATGACTATATAATCATAGAATGAGATAATATCGTGGAGGGAAATCCAGCAATATTGAAGCACTTACAGAAAAAAAAATCTGACCTACTCTTGAGAAATCAAGAAAGACTTCTCTGAGGAAGTAGCATTTGATCTGAGACCTGAAGGATGGGTAGGAGTTACCTAGTTGAGGTGGAATGGGGTGGAGTGTTTCTAGGAAACAACATACACAAAGGCCCTGACAAACGCACATGAAATTCTAACCAGGTCAGTGTCACTGGAGTAAAGAGAGGAGGTTTAAGGGGACAGTACATTTAGTTAAGATTGGAGAGAGGGGAGAGGAGCCAGGAGTTGACAGAGCCTTTGTAGGTATGTGAGTTTAGGTATCTATTCCAACAACAGTGAAGGACATTAAAGGGTAACATAAGGATCAGGCTTTCATTTGAAAAAAATCACTTTAGCTTTAGTGTAGATTAGAAAACCAACTGGAAACGAAGAAAAGTGGAGGAGGCAACAGATCAAGCTAGAAATGACAGTAAATTTAACTCAGGTGTGAGGAGAAAAGTGGAATCAAGAACTTTTACAATGAGTCAAAATGCTATTAATAAAACTGATTAAAGACCTATCGTGATAGATTTAGGTGTTGAGTGAAGAAAGGATGGTTCCAAAGATCACATCTAAGTTTTTGGCTTGAAGAACTGGATGGATAATGGAGTGATATACTGACTTTGTGAAGACTGGAAGAGGCCAGGATGATGGAAGTTCACACACTGAGATAAGAACTTTAGAACTTGCAGTGCATGTAAAACACTCATATAGACATCTTGAATAGGGATTTCTGTACTTGTAGGTAGAACTTGAAGCCACAGGCATGGCTGAAACTTAGGAAAGCATGTAATATAAGAGATGTTCATAGCACCACTAAGTGCTCTCTTAATTCTTTTACCTTGCTTATCTCCCCAATCTCTCATCAAAACCAAATCAAATGTCTTAGAATAAAACATTTCAGTTTCTTATTCTTACACATTCACTCTTAACTAAAATCATTTAAGGAAAATCTCACTTTTAGTACCATAATACTTTCATTCAGTGAGAACTATCTACAACTTGGGAAAATTTATTTGGCCAATTGCTGAACAAAATAATACAGGATATAATGTGTAATGTATACAAGTATGTTTTGCTCTATAAGTTGAAATAAAATTAACAGAATTGTGCTCCAGATTTGTTGCATTTCAAAACCAAAATTTACCCAAATTGCCCAGAAAGAGCAAAAGCTTTTGATGAAAAACTTACTATTACTAATTAAACTGATTAATATTCTCTTTATTGACAGGTGACTTTTTATGTATCTCTTTAATAAATGGTTTTGTTCAACTTCGCTACAATCTTGGTGACAAAACTATCATTCTAGAAACTCTCCAAAAAGTAACTATTAATGGAAGTACTTGGCATGTCATAAAAGCAGGAAGAGTTGGTGCAGAAGGCTACCTGGATCTGGATGGGATAAATGTAACAGAAAAAGCATCCACTAAAATGAGTTCCCTGGACACAAATACAGACTTCTACATTGGAGGAGTATCATCCTTAAATCTTGTAAATCCCATGGCAATAGCAAATGAACCCATAGGTTTTCAAGGTTGTGTTCGAGAAGTTATTATAAATAATCAAGAATTACAATTAACTGAATTAGGAGCAAAAGGTGGTTCAAATGTAGGTGACTGTGATGGGACAGCCTGTGGATACAACACGTGCAGAAATGGGGGTGAATGTATAGTAAATGGCACAACTTTTTCTTGCAGATGTTTGCCACAATGGGCTGGAAACACATGTAACCAGTCTGTGTACTGTTTGAATAATCTTTGTCTCCACCAATCTCTATGTATACCTGACGAATCATTTTCTTATAGTTGTCTGTGTACTTTGGGTTGGGTGGGAAGGTATTGTGAAAACAAAACTTCATTTTCAACTGCAAAATTTATAGGGAATTCTTACATTAAATACATTGATCCAAACTACAGAATGAGAAACCTTCAGTTCACTACTGTATCCTTAAATTTCAGTACTACTGAAGCAGAAGGCCTAATCGTATGGATGGGGAAAGCTCAAAATGAAGAAAATGATTTTCTAGCAATTGGTCTCTATAATCAGACCTTGAAAATAGCAGTTAACTTAGGAGAAAGAATCTCTGTGCCTATGAGCTATAGCAATAGCACACTGTGTTGTAACAAATGGCACCATGTACTTATAATTCAAAATCAGACTCTAATCAAGGCCTACCTAGATAACAGTCTAATTCTTTCCGAGGATATTGATCCACACAAAAAGTTTGTTGCTCTAAACTATAATGGTATTTTTTATCTAGGGGGTTTTGAATATGGTCGAAAGGTAAATATTGTTACTCAAGAGATTTTTAAAAGAAATTTTGTTGGCAAAATTAAAGATGTTACATTTTTTCAAGATAAAAAGAAAATCGAATTAATTAAATCAGAAGGATATAATGTTTATGATGGAGATGAACAAAATTAGATTACATAAGTTAATATTGATGATTTTAATACAGAAAATATGAATACAAATTTAGTTAATTTGACAGTTATTTCTTTGGTAAATTATTTACAGGGAATAAGCTGTTTATTACCTGAAATAGTCTAAATGCTAACATATCTTTTTTATAAACTTGTAAAATATCACTGAAGAAAAGGTTGTTTTCCTACATCTAATTTATCTGTATATATGTTGATTCCTATGTTTTAACTCCATTAGTTCATTCAGTGTTTACTCATCTATGAAAGTTTAAAAATAAAATTCAGGTGAGAATGAATTAATGATAGTACAAATAAGGGGAAAAAGTTATTAACCAAAGGAAAAATAAAAATTATACAAGGAAATGTAACCATACAATACTATGTGGCTCAGCTATAATCATTTATATGACTGCAACAATATAAAACTTGAATATGGACTTAAACCAAAAATTATTGCATGCTGGAAGGGGAAAAATGAGGGGAGATGAGAGTGGGCTGGTGAGTGCTAAATTCTTATCTTTCATAGTAAGACATCAATAGATAATACTGTATTTGTAACTTAAAATATTGCACATGCATGTCACAAACGTGAAGGCGAATGTCCTAAGAAATGTCTAAAAGGATTAAAAGTGGTTGCCTCTGGAGAGAACAGTGCAGAGGACTGTTGCTTTTTGTTTATAAACCTTGTAGAACTATTTGACTTCTTAAACCAAGTACTTACATAACTGATCAAATAAAAAAATAAATTTCATTTATGTTTAACTGTTGTCAAGTCTACAGATCTCAAAATCAGGCATAAAACAGGTTCTGAACACCACTGAAAATTACTTTCCTTGTATGTATTGCTGAAAGCGTACTTGAAAAGTATATATTTTGCCCAAACATTAGTTATTGATATAATTGTGAGTAGCAGTTTCACCTGCTACTCCCACTCCATCACTGCAGATTGGATGGTAGTTATTGCTGTTATTCCTTAGCACTTCTAGACTTTGATATTTATAATTTTGCCACCAAGAAAGCAACAGATAACATATAACTTTGAGCACTAACAGGTAGAACAGGTCATGTGGAGGGAGAAAAATCTTAGTAATAAGCAGCATGTAGGGTTTAAAAGGAAAAATACATAATTATCCATCAAGTAAATGAAGAAAAGAATTCACAAAGATAAGCACTGATGAACACAAAGTTAACACGTGTGCAGATTCTGGTCTACACAAAGGAACTAGGTTGAGTAATTTATCATTTGAAAAATACTAGATTTTTAAATTATTTTAGCCTCTCTAATCCAATCAGAAAGCTACAGACATTCCTGGAAGGATTTAGGACCAAAGTGAGTAAGAACTTTGGCACCATTTAATAGGGCACAAATGGCTCCCAGACTGTTCCTATTGACACCAGAAGTGTGAGGGCAGAATATAACCTAAGGCAGAATTGCAGAATGTCTACATATTGATTCAAAGGTTTTTTTGTTTTTTTAACAGAAACCACTCAAGACAACTCCATCTAACATTTGCTGAGAAACTTTGACCTAAACTTGTTTTCGTTCATACCATTACATTTAACTTTGGAGATCCTGAGATTATAAGGACAAATGCTCTAAAGAAAACTATTTTAGCAGCTGGTAATCAAATCTAACTTTAAAAAAAAATACACGTTATGTATTTAGAGCCAAGAAAGCTATTCTACGGAAGTTTACAAAGTCTTCCAAGAAACTTTGCCTGAACTGCATTCCCGTATTAGGCCACAAGTTCTTTCATAATATACTGTGCCTTTTCCTTAAAGCAGAGCTTCCCAGAGCATGATAAAAAGACCCCTGAGGATCCCTGAGATCTCTTCAGGAGATCCAGAGAGTCCTCTCTTTCCCAATGACAATTCCGTATGACGCCAAATTTTCTTCATAAATTTCAAACAAAATGACATATTGCAAAACACTGAATGCAGAAGCAGATAAGACAATCCAGCTGTCTTAAGTCACACATTAGAAATATGTAAAAATGAAAACGGTGACACTCTTTTTACTAAATTTAGTTTGGAAGTCATTTTTCACATGTTACATTAACATATAATGGGATTAGTGTTAAATTAACAAATATTTTATCACTTTAATTTCTAATATGCTAAATAATGATACAATCCATATAAACGAAAGCTCTTTGGTGTTCTCAAATTTTAAGAGTATAAGGGGTCTTGAAACCAAAAAATTTGAGAATTGCTGCATTAAAGTTTATTCTCACAGCTGCAATTTTAAATTCAGATGTTATAATTTGTCTGCTCTGCTACTCTGCAAGCCACACAAAATTGGAACCTTCCCATGTTGCTCACGACTGAATTTCAAGAAGCAAATGCAGAATATTATGCCTGCAGAATAGGCACACAATATTTAACTGCTACCTACAGATTCTCCTATAAGTTGAAATGACTTGAGAACACTTTTTTCACCTTAAAACCCTGCAAATTTCATATGACAAATTAGCATTACTCCTGTTTTGGTTTTTGCTATCCTAGTGATGATAGTGTTGAAGATCTCCCACGATATGCCTTTCCAGCACAAGATAAAAACGATTGATACAGAATTTTACTAAGAATGTTGTAATACTTCTCAAAGTGTTCAATGTAAACATGAGAACATTTTTAAAAATAAGGTGAAATATGTAATATGTAAACCAGGGGATGACAATATTATTTACCTTTTGAAAGACTTTTAAATAATAAATTCCTGGGGGAAAAAAATCATTACTTTGGGGAAAAAGTATTCTCTTAAAGAATATTTTCAAAAGACAGCTCGGGCTGGCCGGGTGTGGTGGCTCATGCCTGTAATCCTAGCACTCTGGGAGGCCGAGGCAGGTGGATCGTTTGAGCTCAGGAGTTTGAGACCAGCCTGAGCAAGAGCTAGTCCCTGTCTCTACTAAAAATAGAAAGAAATTAGCTGGACAACTAAAAATATATAGAAACATTAGCCGGGCATGGTGGCACACGCCTGTAGTCCCAGCTACTCGGGAAGTTGAGGCAGTAGGATTGCTTGAGCCCAGGAGTTTGAGGTTGCTATGAGCTAGGCTGATGCCACGGCACTCTAGCACGGGCAACACAGTGAGACTCTGCCTCAAAAAAAAAAAAAAAGACAGCTCAGGCTGATACACACACATACTGAATTATTTCATAAAAAAGGTTATTCTGGAGATATATATATATATACACATACACACACACACACACACACACACAAGACTCACCTTTCTTTAAGTATTTATGCTGGAGTTTTCCCCTATGACTCTGTTCTGCATCTATCTATAAGATGAAACTTAGAGTGGACTCAAGTTTTCAAAATAATTCTAGTTATTGATCTAATATTTGTTTTTCAACTCACCCACTACCTTCTTGCTCTACATGTGAATTACTAAAATTCATTATGAAACAGAAATCAAAGAATCAGGGTGTATGGCACCCCTTTAAGAGCAGTAACCCATTTTATTCACAGTTGGCTCTGGGACACAGAAATCAATGCTGATTAGGTATATAGTTCTTAGCAATCATTGCCATTAAATGGCAACCTGACCACTGTTTCAGAGGGATCTAAGATGAGTACAGTACAACTGGTACATCCAAATGTTAAAACTAAATATCTGTTTTACTAAGATCCGGTTCATTAGCAAGCTCTCATAATGCATTTAAATGTGATTCATACATTTCTTTAAAAACACAGCTACTATTAAAAACTTAGGAATAACTGAGTGTAAACTTACCTGTTAACAAGTAGTCTTACATGTTAATACACATACATAAACAAATATGTTAACACCCAAGGGGCTTCTCACTCCATTTTCTTCTCCATTGTTGGTATTATTTTTCTTAAAAATTTAACATATATTTACTACAGCCTTAGATACTCTGTAACTCCAAAAATGTAAGATTAGTTCAACCACACTAAGCTACAATTAGTGAGTCAAGTGCTGTGGTAGGTAGAATAATGGCCCCCAGGTACACCCGTAAATATGTCAGGTTACAACCGGCAAAGGGGAATTAGGGTCACAGATGGAATTCAGTTTGCTAATCAACTGACTTTAAAATAGGAAGATTATCCTGGATTATCTGGGTGAGCCCAACATAATCACAAGGGTCCTTAGAAGGGGAAGAGGGAATCAGAAGGGTCAGAGATGGTAGAGAAAGGCTGGGTCCTATATAGCTGGCTTTAAAAATAAAGGAAGGGACCATAAGCCAGGGAAAGTGGGTGGCCTCAGGAAGCTACAACTAAGGCAAAGATATGGATTCTCCCCTAAAGCATCCAGAAAAGGAATGCAGCCTGCTGAGACTCTTGATTTTACCCAGTAAGATCCACATCAGAATTCTGATCTACAAAACTGCAAAATCATAAATTTGTGTTGTTTTAAGCCACTAAGTTTGTAGCAATTTGTCACAGCAGCAGCATAAAACTAACAAGACTAGAGAATTAGGATTTGTCATTAACATAAACTGAAGAACCCACAGGTTTTGGGTTATATCTTCTTGCTCACTTTGAGAATTTGGCTTGCTCAGTGAAGGGTTTCAGACAGGCTGGTGGAATGGGGAAAAACAGGGCTATGAAAGGTGTATATATTAATCAGGCTTTTGCTTCTCTTTCCTGTTCTCAATTCTCAGAGCACAACAGCCAACCACATGGACATTGGAGAAAAGTAGAACTGAGGTAGTATTCCAGCTCTGACAGCAGTCTAACCAGAGCAAGTTTTTCTACTTTCTAAATTCTAGTTTCCTCAGCTCTAAAACAAGTCTTCACCTTTCAGGGCTGACCAAGGTTTATATAAAGTGCTCAATACAAGGGGTGGCCTACAGAGGGCTCATGGAGACTTTCTTACTACCATAAAAAT
>NW_012148808.1:754632-775067 GCF_000956105.1 Propithecus coquereli | reverse complement strand
GGGATGGGTATTTGCATACACAAAGAGTGCAATGTGCACCACCCGAAGGATGGACATATTTGAAACTCGGACTTAGGGGGGGAGGGGGGCAAGGGCAACATACGTAACCTAAACATCTGTACCCCCATAATATGCTGAAATTAAAAAAAAAAAAAATTACAAGGGATGAACTTTACAGGTACTGAGAAGCCCTGGTACATTTTACTTAATGTACAAGCTGCCTTAAGATGGTTCTAAGCTTTCTAAAGTGTCAAACTTTTTTTTTAAAGAGCAAGTTTTCCTTAAAACAGGAAAAAACTGAAAGATGAAATTCAAATAATTTACTAGTTTGTGTAAGGCTGGCTATAGATGGGACTTAAAGACAGAACAGCTTTGGATCAATTACTCATTGTAAACTTTTATCTTTTTCCCTTTGCTTTCTCAAGAGGAAAACCTCAAAGAGTTAATGTGGCCATATTTTCCCTACTCTCCACAATATTTCAGTCAACCAGGGGTTAAAATATTTGGTTTTAACTTTAGTAGCCCTGTAATCCCAGGAGATGGTCATCACGAGGCAAGGCCCAAGGCTATATGGGCCTTGCCTACTTAAAACATGTATCAAGATTCAATAACATATGAAGAAAGAATTTTAGAGTAAGCATCACAATATGTGTAAGAAACTATTAGCTAAGAGGTGATCAAAACGTGACTTGAAGGCCTTCTTTCATTTGATAACCCATTCTTTTTTATTTGTATCTTGCAAAAGAAATCTAGTGTCTGGCAACCCCTCAACTAGGTAAATCAGTAAAAGCAGATTTATTACTGACAACATACACATTTGAAATAAAAAAATTTGATTTTTTTTTTTTTAATTTGTAAAACTTTGACAGCAATTTCTTAATGATGGTGCAAAAATGACTGACCGACCTTAGGTTTTGTTTTGTTTGGGGACTAACTTTGTTTTTTAGCAAGTTAATTTTCAAAAGAAAAGTAAACCAAAGTTAAACAGACTTCTGAGAACTTTTGTAATGATAAATTTCAGAGAATAAGGATGAGAAGGAAAAGTGCTGCAAGTCATTGCAAATTAGACAAAATGTTTGGTTCTGTTTGTCCTCTTCTCTCTAGCAAAAATAAGACTAATTCAGTTTCAAGACCTATTTTTAACTCTAATCTTTACACTCTTTAGGAAAACAAATTTAACCTTAATTTTGTGGCATTATTTATATTTTTCTTCATTAATACGGATAAGTAAAAGTATTGGTTTCTCTCTTTTTTTGTTTTTGGTCTCAAGTGTCAGCATTGTTTAGTAGCTATTGCTTTAGATTATAGCCAGTGATGCAGTACATATTTTAGGGTACAAATAAATTTAGATTTGGATTAATAACAGCCTCCATACGTTTTCTATCTCAAGTAAAACTGGTATACGAAACCGTATAGTTACTGTAAAAATTAGGATAAATTACACATTTTAGAAAAATATGCAAAACACATTTCTCTTAAATACAAGTTCCGTGGTCTTACAATGATTAGTGAGTCAGTACACCAAATTTTGATAGTGTACAAGTTTTCAGAAACGTACCTATAAAGTGGGTTACAGCTGCCCAGTGTTTCATCGGTAGTTCTAAATTCTAGCCTCTTCAGAACTATACAATTCAACTCAGCCTAAAATCTAAGAATTTTAAAAGATTATTTTCCCCTTCATCTAATGTCTGACACAGATAGCTATGTCTGTATGTTCTTGGCTGAATTGGAGAAAAACAATTTCTGAAGGTAATTAAAGCTTTAAAGAAGAAATTCTTTTACTACTGAATTTCAAACCACACACACAAAATAGGTGAGAAATTCTTTTATCATATTTAGAATCAAAATATCCCTTAAAATATTTACATTTTACAGTAAAAAGGATAGCAAAACACAAGATCATGTACAAGCTTAAGTATTCAAGTTTCTGAAGAGCCAAAAATGAAAATGAAAATAATGGCCTACCACAAAGTTGTAGTATATGGTAATAAACGCCTTCTATGAGTGCAGATTAAAGCAATAAATGTACCCCTCGGGCTTCTGATTCTTGGTCAAAAACTGCTCTATTAAATGATCAGCATAATCTGATTATGAAGTTGCTTGGACTTTTGTTGTTCCTCTACAGGTTCCTTAAAAACAGTGCAATTTAAAACAAACTTACGAGCACACATTACTCTCAAATTAGTCATTATATAAAGGACATTCACTAGAGGCAGTAAATATATTCCATAGTTAACCATATTTACCAATTAAGGAACAAAACTAAAATTTCTAAGCCTTTATTGCATATTAATAAAACAAATCTTTGAATATACAGCAATGTAAAACTTTTAAAAATATTAAATTCCTATTACTAGGGACAGTTGGTATGAAGAAGGGATGATGAGCACTGGCACAGAGTACTCTGCACCAACACACAGAATTTATTGTTCTGCAAACCACCAATAGTAAAAATGTAAAAGATGGCACAATCTTAGCAGGCAATCTTAGAAAGTTTTTAAGATACAACATTTAACAGTTATTTAAATGTAATCTTGAAGCAGCCTGCAAATTTTACCTTTTGCTTTTAGTTCTGTCAGTGTGGTCCCTATCTTTATGGTACCTATCCCTGTCCTTTTCTACTTCTCTATGTTTACTTTTCTCTCGTTCTTTGTCCTTCTCATAGTCTTCACTTTTAGGTTTATCTGGCTTCTTGTCTACATTCCTACTATCTCTGCTTGCTTTCCCATCTGCTCCTCGATCACCATGTGATAACCGTGCCCTCTCTTTATCTTTGTGCCCTTCCTCCCTGTTTTTTCTGTCTCTGTCCTTGTCTTGGCTTCTGTCTCTGCGTCTATGCCTTTCAGATTCTTGCTCCCATTCCTTTTCATGTCGCTCTCTTTTCAAGTGGTGTGAATCACTATAAAATCTCTGGCGGTCCCCTTTACCCCTATTAAATGGCCTATCCAGTTGCTGTTGGTCTTGCCTACCCCAAGGGTCACTATGGCGCCTTTCTGGTCTCCGAATGTCTTTAACCTGGTAAAAATTTTGTGGGCCTATATACCTTGATGCTTGTGAAAGAGGACCCATCATACGCTGCGGTTGGCCTGGAAGATGAACAACAGGTGGCCAGGGAACCATGGGATTTTGAGCAAAGCCAAAGCCTGGTGGGGGAAGTAATGGAGGTGGCAAATGTGGTGGAAATCCAAACATGCTTTGTGGGGGAAAATTAGGAGGCCCTGGAAATGGAAATCCAGGCGCGTTAGACTTGAGATGCTGGAGGTTGGGCTGCTGTGGCCTCATGGGTGAAAAGTTTGCACTTGTTCTGGGGCTGGTGCTTCTGGAAGTAAAGTTGACGTTTTTAGATGGAAATTCTGATTGACATGTGTTTCCAACTTCAAAATGAGATGTCGCTGCTGCTGCTGATCCTCTTCTAAATGGGTGCACAGTTTCAATATTTTGCATTAAAACATCCTCCTGTAAGGGCTTTGCTTGTTCTGTTTGAGAAGTGTGTGTGTTTTCTACTGATGGTGAGTTTTGGGCAACTTTTGCATTATCACTCTGTTGAACACTTGAGTTTTTCTCTGCAGAAGACGACTTTTCCTCTACGTTGGTATGTTCCACTAAGTGCTCCTTGTTGTGTGACAGGCCAGGCAGGGTCTGGTTTTCTCCATTCCGGCAACTATCTCCATCTTTGCTTTCTGAAGTAGTTACCTGCTGACTTCGTCCTGCTGCTTGCCTAGGATCCCTTTTCAGGTTGATAAACTGTGGGGACCTTGTTGCATTAGCAACAAGGTTTTCACTGCAATTCACATTACCATCTATGTTTCCTTTTCCCACATTGGATCTGCATGGAGAACTGGTATTTGAAGTCCGATTATCTTGCAAATTATTCTCTTGATCTTGCAACTGCTGTCTTTTTAATGTTTTCTCTTTACTCTCCACAGTTTCCTCTTGTTTTGACTGAATTGATAAGTTTGTTAAGAAGGCTTCTGTGGAAACATCTGGTGGTTTACCTCTGAGACTAAGACCTGTCGAAGGCCCTGGAGAAATGGAGGAGGATCCTTCTACTGATGTTTCTTCTCCTATTACTACTGAATTACCTGTGGATTCTGAAAGATTATCTACTTTAACTTTTACCTCCTTGGCTTCACCATCAGTTTCTTCTACTTTATCTATTTTCTCTGCTTTCAAGTTGGTTTGCTCATTTAAAAATGGAATTTCTTTAGGAGTGTTTTGTTCTATCACTGATTGAGCCTGGTCATATATTTGACCAGTGGTACCTAAAAGGCTTTGAAGTATATCATCCACAGGAAGAGGTTTATTTGCTAATTCCAGAGTAGAAGGTTGATTTTCCCAGCCAATCAATACACCAGGAAGAAATCTTAAAGGTTTTGGTGGCTCCTGTTTGGTAACTTCCATTAAAGGTTCAACTGCTGTTGGAAGGTCTTCTTGAAGAGTCGGCTGAGGCTTATTTCTCTGCTTGTGTAATACAGTTGTAAAAGAATTAAAAAAGTCATTTTCTTCCTCTGGTGCTTCCTCTGTAGAACCTTCCATTTTACTTTTTTTATCAGGTGGCAACACTATCGGTATACTTTCAGAAGCCTCAGCTGTATGACTAGTAGTGGCAGTAGCACTATGTTGCCGCTTCAGTTTCTGACGAATAATTAGGCCCAACAACAGATTCGGTCTATGCAGTTCAAGCCCTGTATAAAAATCAAAAACATCAATTGATAATCATTTTCAGTCATTACCAAAAAAAGGCAAAATTTTGCATCTAGCTTAGTACAGGTTATTAAATGGATGCCTGGCCCTGTTAAGCCATCTCTAGAGGGCTGGATCCTGAAAAAGCAAGCAGTCAGTCTTTCCACTCTGGTCCCACCTCCCATGTAATTTTAATCTTATCCTGTTATTAAAATGTATACCTACCAGGTCCATCAAAAGGCACAAGAGGGTGTGGAATTTTATCTGCAGCACCCAAAGGAATAAGGTACATATCTTTAACCTGCTTCATGTTGTTAGCAGCTACTCCATAGCGTTTTCTGCTACTGAAGTATGCAAACAGCAAAGTATAAGAAATCTGATCTTCTTCAGTTACTGGTGTAAAGCGAACCACACAGATTTCCTATAAGAAAATAACAAATGGTTGTTTAAAATAATAACCTGAAGAATAGCTTGGTTTTAAATACTATTTTGCAATCAGTAATAATCTACTGCACTTTACAATGATGGTTACGCAATAACATGGTTTACCAACTTAAATACAGATGAGGATACTAAAAGGAAATAACTTTTAAGAAAAGATCTTTGCTGATCCATTGATGGATTTTGTTTTCACCTGATGGCTTTCCATAACAAATTGAGTCCCAAGGTGATTAATTTTTTCAAGATGCCACAACTTGTCACTGGCAGAAATGACACTGAAACTCCAGTGTTTTGGTATCTATACTATATCCTGATTCCCAATGCTATAACTTCCACAGAGGGCTGTCTATGTTCTTTGGCACACTGGGAACTAAGAGCAACCAACACCAGCACCCTCCTATGCATTTATACACACACACACACATAAATCCACTTACAATTCATTTTATAGGAACTGAATTTAGGACTGAAGGGGGATGGTGAAAAGACCTCAAATATACATAAGATCATATACTTTGTAAAGTAATTTGGCTTATTTAGGAAATTTTTACTTGCCTCTGGGTTCCTGGCTTTGTTTCAGATAGAAAAGATAATCATAATTTGGTATTAATTTGGTAGCATTAAGAAATGGATGTTTCCACAAAGGCATACAATCAAAATGGGAAAGCTAGATTTGTTGCAAAGCCTAAAACTGATGGAATCTCCTGAAGAAAACATATGAATGAGCTGAACTATGGCTCTACCTCTTATCAAATGTCTGTTATCTAAA
Source organism: Propithecus coquereli (assembly GCF_000956105.1). Classification (NCBI taxonomy): domain Eukaryota; kingdom Metazoa; phylum Chordata; class Mammalia; order Primates; family Indriidae; genus Propithecus; species Propithecus coquereli. The sequence continues at coordinate 769,174 of NW_012148808.1, read as the reverse complement.
CTTCCCACTTTTAGATTCAAAATCAGCATACACATATTAGTAACCACTATTATACTGTTTAAATCAGTTCAAGTTGGAAGAATACTTTAAAGTGTTGGCAGTAATATTAATATAGGGGTATATTCAAGAGCAATTCCCAAAATGTCCAAAAGTAATACTTCCCGTTTTTATTACAATGAGAGAGTAACAACAAATACATGTAGTAACTTTCTGAATAGTGTTTCAAAGTTTATTTGTATTCTAACACTGTATCAATTTAAATTCTAAAATCCATATTGGAAAAAAAAATATTCTTTTCATCTTAAGATCATCCATTTTGGATCACTCCAAAGAAAAACTACAGACTTCTACAAAGAGGAAAAAAGTAACGCCGATTTCTTCAAGATTTATTTACCAACTGCTTGTAACATGGTAGGTACTACAAGATCCCTTGGAGGGGAAAACAGTTTCTTCTAATGATTAAATTTCCCTCTGTAGTACTATTTTATGAGTTTAAAAAAATGATAAAAAAATAGAGAAAAAGGAAAAAGAGAAATATTATTGCGATATAAGGCTATTAATTATCTCTCAGTATCTTTTCTCCTCCTTTCCTCCTACTCTAATGAGAAGCCCTTAACTTTTAGCTGGGCATGTGGCCATCCAACTGAGATTACACTTCCCATCCTCCCTAGCAGCTATGTAAGGTTATGTGACTAAGTTCTTGCCAATGGAAGTTAATGACTACAACTTCTAGGTCTTGCACTTTAAACAACTAGAAAGGCATTCCTCATTTATTCCCATTTGGTGCTTATGAGTCAGCTTTAATCATATTTGACTGATAAGGGCAACAGTCTTGGAAACAGCAAAATAACAAGAAAGAAGGAGCATGGTCCCTAAATGATCCCATAGAACCAAAGTCACCTAACCACCCTGAACAACTGGCCTACGTAACGGAAGAGAGAAATAAACTGCTGCATTCTTTGAGCCACTATATTTTAGAGTCTCTTTGTTGTCAAGAGCTTAGCTGTGCCCTAACTCACACAAATACCTTTAATTGAAGGAAGGCAAAATTCCAGGGTGAATCTCAATACTTACTCTAAAACATTTCTTCCAAAACATTGACAAAAGCCACAAAGAAAACATCCCACAATGGTGGGATGGGGAGGGGTGGCGGGGAGAAGGAATGCTGGACTGTTTTGAGCCTTAGCAAATGGCTTTAAGTTCAGTTTTTTGAAGAATATTATGTAGATTCAGAATCTGTATTGGCTCCCTTCCCCAGGAAACCTTGCATCCTCACATAAGAACTCTGAGTTGTTTACTTTCTAAACATTTTCCCATACTGGTATAGTGAAAGGTTTTCCTCACCTTGGTTCCTGATGCTTTTATTTTTTCCACATAATCCCAAACTGTCTGAGGTGATATTCTGCCACCTACTTGAATACTATCTGGTAGATCCTGTGGTAAAAAATGTAAGTGATCAATATATACAGAATGCTTTTATTAAAATGAATTTTATTAAATTTTTATATTTTTATATTTATTTTATTAAAATATCCAGAAACTGTACAAATTTACTGTAAGCTTAATTTGAATGGTAATAAAAACAAGTAAAAAGATTACGAAAAATGCATCAGAAAACATAATAAAGTACAGAGACAGCAATCAGGCTTTACAATGCCAACTGCAAATGACTGATGCCTAAAAACTACAGTTATTAAAAAAGAGTCTGAGCTCATGCCAGGTCTCAGCAGGAAAGATGGGCACAGGAAAGGGAAGCAGGCAAGCACAGCACATTAACAATCCAGAAAAAGTATAACACATTTCAGAATATTAAGTAGAGCCTGTTCTAACCTTCCCCCTACTTTTTCTGGTGGTGTAAGCAGGAGTATTCCTTAATCATTAACAACTGAATTTCACAGGTTATAAAATTTAACGTAATTACAGGGTATATTTTTTGCACAGAGGACAATAACACCGTAATAATGCCAGGTATTTTATTAAAAGTATAATCTTTCTGAAAACAAATGACTATAAACAAAACCAATTAAGAATATTTAAAGCTTTATTCATTATATTCCTATTTTTTCATGAAGACTGAAGAAAATTATAAAAAGCATTAACATTAAATTCAGTTATATTTATTTAAATTATTAATTGCTTTAAATATTTTATTTGGAATTTTAGTCCCAATCAAACTAAAAATATGTACAAAGCAGAGGTGGAATTCTGAAAAGCAACCATATAAAAACTGTGGCTCAGAGAGGAAAATAATAATCTTATTTAAAATCAAAAGGATTTCACAGCTAATTTTTCTTTGCTAAATTTAATTCTCCATTTAAAAGAAGAATTATTTTCACCACGCACCAAAGACTAAATTTCCAAACAAATTTGTTCAAAAAGAACATCAAGAGTCTACTTTATTTTTCTCTTATAAAATTCGCGTTTTTAAAATATTCTTGGGCCGGGCGTTGTGGCTCATGCCTGTAATCCTAGCACTCTGGGAGGCCAAGGCGGGCGGATCGTTTGAGCTCAGGAGTTCGAGACCAGCCTGAGCAAGAGCGAGACCCCGTCTCTACTAAAAATAGAAAGAAATTAATCGGACAACTAAAAATATATAGAAAAATTAGCCGGTCATGGTGGCGCATGCCTGTAGTCCCAGCTAGTCGGGAGGCTGAGGCAGAAGGATCCCTTGAGCCCAGGAGTTTGAGGTTGCTGTGAGCTAGGCTGACGCCACAGCACTCTACTCAGGGCCGTAGAGTGAGACTCTGTCTCAAAAAAAAAAAAAAAAAATTCTTTACCAAGCAAACTATGTATAAAAGTAACGATTATATTAATCAAAAATATAACTGTTAAACAAATAAACTAATCAACATCAGATAAGCGATATTACATTGAATAAAACTAATTTCAGCCTAATCTGAAGAAAAGTAAAGCTGATGTTAGCCTTAAAGATAGCAGGCATATAAATTAGGTTTTTAGAAATACTGAATTTTTAAAAATCTTTTGCTTTTATGGCTAACATTAGATATGAACATAATCGCAAAATATGATCTCAACATATAGTACATATATACAGATTTTTCTTTCTACACATATGCGAAAATACATTTTCTTCAAAATAGTTCAAAAAATGTCATACTTTCTCACTTATCACAATATTATAATGCTACTGCTGCTTATTTTCAATAAACACTACATAATAGTTTCATCACTACAGCAACAACGGTCACTAATTTCACAGACTGTTTCACCTAGCTGCAAAGCCTCAACTCCCAGTCTACAAACACCATAGTCACAGAAATAAGCAAGTAAGAACTATAGTCATGAAGCTGGGAAAACATAAGTAGTGGAGAAATTAGAAGACTTGTTTAACAATGAAAAATCTTTTTAATGGACTAACACTGAAGGCCATTAGTATGCCAATCTTTTAGGTAAGTCTATATTCAAAGAAAACCTTGGATACCCATGCAGATTCTCATTAAGTTTTAATTCTCTGACATAGTAAAGTAGTACATCTTCAGAAAAGTACAGGATATGCGGGTTTAAAACCTTCTTTTTAAAGAATTGTGAATTCATAATTCCATTAATTGAACTGTTTAAGGATCACTGTTAATAAATATTTTTGTTATATTATTAACTGTGTATTGTTTCCCTCATTGCTTTCAGAGACAGAAAAAGGCAGAGACAGAGACAGAAAAAGGCAGAAAAATTCATAGTACCTCTGTCAAGTATTCAGGGGAGCCAGATACCGGGTAGGCTTTGGTAACAAATTTTGCCACAGAAGGCATGTTGATAAAACCTTTCCAGATGAAGTTCAATCGAGCCAAGAAAGTAGACTCAACTTCAACAGTTCCAGGCATCTCTGGACTAGAAAATGATATTAAAAAGTTAGCAACCTAAAGACACGTTCATCAATAAATCCATTTTCTACTTAGTCATTAGTTACTTCTATTTTAACATGTCAAGAAGGCCAAAATACATAAAAAGGCTATTGATAAGGAGTTTACATTTTCATTTTATAAAATTACATTCACATTTACACAGCAATGTTTTACAAAGTCATCCTTCTTGGCTGGCCTAGGTAGACTAAGGTCCAGAGAGGGACAAATAATTTTTCTTTAAAAATCTATCCCCTGACTTTTTGGACAAGCATAATTAAAGAGAGTTCTAAAGCTGTTTCCCCAAGTATTCAAATCTCTCACTCTAAGCACGCAAAATAAATTAACCTTCAAGGCTTATTCTTTTATCCCCATTAGTTTAGAGTACAGGAACGTACAGTTACTTTCTCAAAAGGAAAGTTCCTAAGAAATGTGTCACTCTTCCATTTTTGAAGATTTACAAGTACAATTAGGTAAAGATCTATAATGACTATTACAGGAATTTTGACTTATAGAAAATTACCGGGGAGCAGGAGAGAATGTTGACTTTGGAGACTCTTGTTTCTCCTCTTCAAAGAATTCAGAAGCCAAAATATTTGAGGTTGAAGACAATGCATCAGCTATACTTTCTGCTTCGTTGTCTGAATGCTTACGAGCTACTCCAACAACAACTTTCACTTTTTTCGGAGAAAGATCATCTACAGGTGGTGCCATTCGACCTAAAATCCAGAAGACATCAAAATAAACCAATTATTGTTAACTACAATTTTCATAATAACCCATTTTCATGTTCTAAAATTATTCAGTTTCTATGATTCAATTGTTAAGTAACCATATATTTCCTGGGGTAATTTCTAACTAACATCATTTCTCGTAATGAGTTATATTGCAACTATATTTAAGAATCAACAGGATATTTGCCAGTGTTCTTCCCACCTCTAGCCCTCTTCTACACAGAGAAACCTAAGCTTATCTGAATCGCAATTCATAGTATATTGTGGGGGGTTTTACTTACATTTAACTTCCCTTTCAAATCATTTTATAAATATTATCTCCTAAATGTAAAAACATATCATGAGTAAATATGGAATAGACAATATAATTTCTCTTAGTGATGTGAAAAATTAGGAAAAGAGGATGTGTTAAACAACTCAGAAAAGCTGACATAAAAATATTGTAACTAGAACCTAAAATAGGTTTCTTGATTCCCTGACAATTTTTTTTTTAACTAAACTACGCCAAATTCCCATAGCCTTGAGAAGTAACTTGAAGAAGTGAGTAAACAAATCTGTATCTGACTTTGGGATATATACACAGCAGCAGTTCATGATTATACACAAATAATACAGGGCTTTTTCACATGAAAAACATTGATAAAGTTCAGAAAATAATGTTAGTTTTAGACTACAGCATCAAGAAGGAACAATCACTCAAACTTTCTGAAAAGTGGTCAAGTCTAGTAGTATTTAACAAACGTTCTTGTGTGCTACCATTAGTTTATATGTGTGTATGTGTGTACATGTGTGCATTTTGTTATATATAAATAACTAGAACTAAAATTTCATAAAAATTATAGTCATCTCTATAACTGCAATTCACAGTAACATTTTCTATTCTGTTTTTGTTTGTTTCAAAATGCTGGTCACTACTTATTCAACAGATTTCACCATTACTAGGGAGTCACAATCTGAAGTTTGAAAAACAATGGCTACAAAACACTTTAAAATGTAATCTCTAAAGATCTCCAACCAAATCACGTGCCTCTTTCCTCTTCTTGAATTCAAGTTCGCGCCATTTCCAGTATCTAGAATGGTCTTCCCCTCTGTCTTTGCAGATACGTGTCTCAGTTTTCGTATCACAGCTCAAATGTCAATTCCTCAGCCAAACCTTCCCTAATCATCCAGTCTATGCTAGGTCTTCTGGATAAATACACTTCTAACAATTGTGTTTCTATAACTTAAATAATCGCCTGCCTGTCTTTACCACTTATCTACAGTTTCTCTTGACCCTAGACATCAACATTTTCCCTACTACATTCCCTGTACCCAGCAAAGTGCCTGACAAGAAGTAAAAGCTCAATAAATATTTACTGAATGAATAACCAAGATAAGACATTAGAGAAAGGTAATTTCTGAGTAAAAGATCCAACATAACTTTGAAGGAGAGTCTAAGGACTGATACGACCCCATTTTAAGATTCACTATAATGCTAAAGCAATCAAGATAACAGTGGTACTGGCAAAAGAAAAATAAATAGATTAATGGAACAAAACAGAGAGCCCACAAATAGACTCACATGAATATAGTTAACTGATCTTTGAAAATGGAGCAGAGGCAATACAATGGCACAAAGACAGTCTTTTCAACTAATTCTGCTGGGGATACAGGATCAAGATGGCCAACTAGACACAGGGAGCATGTGCTAGGAGAGGAACCTGAATAGTAAGTAGATTCTAATATTTTGAACATATCACCTAGGAGAGAACGCTAAGATTCACCAGGGAAGCAACAGAAAGCATCAAAATTGAATAAGGAAAGGGTTCAGGGAAACTTGCCCAGCCAGGGACAGGCTAATGGCTGGGAGAAGCTCCTAGATGTGGGGAGCTTCAATACTTATTCAACAGATTTGAATCTCCACCCAGCGTCTTGCCCGTAATATTTTCCTGGAAGAGACCCAACCCTTTCTAGCCACAGGCCCAAAGTGGCAGTTTGGGAGTTTAAAGCTGGGCAGCATCCAGCATTCAGGCTGTATTGAGCTGATGCTGCTGCAGCCCCACCCAGCTGAGGAGGGACAGGAAAGCCCAAGCAACCCTACATAGGACAATTCCCACTGCCCTGCCATAGGATGAGACTGAAAAGTAAATAGATAGCACTCCCCAGTTTCTTGTCTATGTTGCTTGCCTGAAAGAGGCCCTGCCCTCTTTCACTGCAAGCCCACACCCAGTGCCATTTTGAGAATTCAACACTGGGCCACGCCCAGCCCATAGGCTGGATTCAAGGTGATGTGACTGTAGTTGCCACATGTCCGGGAAGGACAGGAGACATCAAGCTCCCCTAAGCACATTTATGACAATACCCATTGCCCTATAACAGGCAGCTGTGGTACTGGGGACTAGCCTGCCTAATCCACTGCAGCCACCAGTAACACCAAAACGGACCACTTGGGTCCATCCTAGTGGATGGGTCCACCACTGCTACTGCCTATACTACTGACTATAAAGGGACTGAACTTACTAAACCTTCCACATCGCACTAGCTGCTCAGGGGTCTGAGAACCCACCCACACACCTGGCCCTCTGTGTCAGCTACTAGCTTCTGAGCAAGCCACCTGAAGGCCCATGAATTGGCCACCCAGGACGCACTAACTGCTGCCAGTGTAAGATGTTCTGGGGCCTAAAATCAGGTATACTCAGCCCATTCCTTACATCACTGGGGCACAAAGACTGGCTTGGCTGTCATTCAAATCCCCAGCTAAACATCAGCACAGCCTCAACTAGTAACTGTTCCCTAAGCCAACAAGGAAATTACAGATACCACTGACCCTATGTAAGGACTAAGAAATCATACAAAGACCAAACTACTTGGAGGCACCCAAAATCAAGGCCAAAGTGTCATATTCAACCAACAGCACATATATACCTTCAGGAAAAAATTCTCCCCTTCAAAAGCAATTTCAAAAAATCAGAAAAAGCAACTGCTACATCACATGTGCAATTATCAATGGAAATATGATACCACCAAAGGACCACCACTATCCAGCAATGGATCTCAATAGAAAGAACTCCTCATAATACCAGATAAAGAATATCAAATATTGATTCTAAAGAAGCTCAATGAGATGGAAGAGAAATCTGAAAACCAATACAAAGAAATCAGAAAATCAATTTAGGATATGAATGAGAAATTTACCAAGGAAATAGATACCATAAAAAGAAAACCAAACAGAAGTTCTGGAATTAAAAATCAATTGAAGGAAATACAAAAGACCTTCGAAAGCTTTGAGAATATACTAGACCACGATGAAGAAATAATCTCAGAACCTGAAAGGGGTCTTTTGAAATAATCCAGTCAGATGAAAAAAAAGGAAAAAATTTTACCTTCAAGATGTCTGGAACTATAAAGTGACTGAACTTACAAATTATCAGTATTCTCGAGGGCGAAGAGAGATCGAAAAGTTTAGAAAACTGTTTAGGAAAATAATTGATGTAAACTTCCCGGAACTATCAAGACAGTTAAACATTCAGAGACAGGAGGCCAAGTGATCCTCAAACACAACACAAAAAGGACTTCACTATGGCGTATCAGAATCACGATTAACTAAAGTTGAAGTGAAAGAGACAATTTTAAAATTAGCAAGAGAGAAGTGTCTAAGCACCTATAAAGGAACCCCATTAGACTAATAGCAGACCTCTAAGCAGAAACCTTACAGACCAAAAAGAGAATGGGACTGTATTTTCAAAGTGCTGAAAGGAAAAAAAAGATTTATAAATGAAGAAGAAATAAAGTCTTTCCCTAACAAACGCTCAAAAAATTCATCACCACTAGATCAGCCCTACAGAAAATATGCAAACAAGTCTAAAATACGGAAACAAAAGGTCAATAAGCACCATCATGAAAACACACAAATACATAAAACTCACAGGTCTTATAAAACAATCAAACAACATTAGAAGAAAAAGGAATTAAATGGCAACATGACAGAAGTTCTGCAAACCACAAAAAGATATAAAAAAAAAAGAAACAAGAATTTATAAAACAATGAGAAATCAACTACCAATATGACAAGAACAAAGCCTCACGTATCAATATTAGAATACCCTTCAATGTAAACAGATTAAATGCTCCACTTAACAGATATAAATTGACTGAATGGATAAAAATACACGACCCAACTATATGCTGCTTACAAAATACTCCCCTTATCCATAAAGACACATAGAGACTAAGAGTAAAGGAGTAGAAAAGATATGCCATGCAAACAGAAACAAAAAGCAAACAGGAGTGGCTACACTTGTATCAGATAAAAGAGACTTTAAATCAAAAACAGAAAAAAAAAGATAAATAAGATCATCATATAATGATAATGGGATCAATTCAGCAAGAGGATATAAAAATTCTAAATATATATGCAATCAACACTAGAAGACCAAGATTCACAAAACAAATATTACGAGACCTAAAGAAAGAGACAGACAGCAAAACAATAATATTGGGGGACGTCAATACCCCACTCACAGCACGAGATAGATCAAGACAGAAAATCAACAAAGAAACATTGGACTTAAATTGGACTTTAGACCAAACGGACTTAATAGACATTTACAGAATATTCCACTCAACAATTACAGAATATACATTCTTTTCACCATCACATGGAACATTCTCCAAGAGAGACCACATTTTAGGCCACAAAACAAGTCTTAACAAGTTTTTATTAATCAAAATCAAAATCATATCAAGTGTCATCTCAGACCATAGCAGAATAAAGCCAGAAGAGGAATTTTAGAACCTATACAAACACATGGAAATTAAACAACATGCTCCTGAACAACTACTGGGTCAGTGAAAACATAAAGATGAAAATTAAAAAATATTTTTAAATTAATTTAAAATAAAAGCACAACATACCAAAAAACCTGTGGGATACAGCAAAAGCAGTGCTAAGAGAAAAGTTTATAGCATTAAATGCCTACATCAAAAAAGTAGAAAGATCACAGATTAACAACCTAATATCACACTTCAAGGAACAAGAAAAACAAGAACAAATCAAACCCAGAGTTAGCAGAAGAAATAACAAAAGATCAGAGCAGAACTAAATGAACTAGAGACCAAAAATTCAATACAAAGGATCAACTAAACGAAAATTGGGTTCTTTGAAAAGATTAACAAAATTGATAAACCACTAGCTCAACTAACCAAGAACAGAGAATATCCAAATAAACACAATCAGAAATGAAAAAAGAGACATTACAACTGTCACCACAGAAATACAAAAGATCATCAAAGACTATTATGAACAACTACACACTCACAAACTTAAAAACCTAGAGGAAATGAATGAATTCCTGAAAACATACAACCTCCCAGTATTGTACCAGAAAGAATTAGAACTCCTGAATAAACCAATAATGGGTAGTGAGATTGAATCAGTAATTTAAAAATCTCCCAACAAAAAAGAGCTGAGGACCAGATGGATTCACAGCTGACTTCTACCAGACATACAAAAAAAGAACTGGTGTCAATCCTACTGAAACTGTCTCAAAATATCAGGCAGGGAATCCTCCCTAACTCATTCTGGGAAGCTAGTAACACCCTGATACCAAAGCCAGGAAAGAATGCAATGAAAAAAGAAAACTAAAGACTAATATCTCTGATGAACACAGATGCAAAATTCCTCAACAAAATACTAGCAAATTGAATCCAACAGCACATCAAAAGGATAATACATCAAGATCGAATGGGTTTTATTCCAGGGATGCAAAAGTGGTTCAGCATATGCAAGTAAATGTGATTCACCACATAAACGAATTAAAAACAAAAACCCAGCCTGAGCAAGAGTGAGATCCCGTCTATACTAAAAATAGAAAGAAATTAATTGGACAGCTAAAAATATATAGAAAAAATTAGCCGGGCATGGTGGCGCATGCTTGTAGTCCCAGCTACTCGGGAGGCTAAGGCAGGAGGATCGCTTGAGCCCAGGAGTTTGAGGTTGCTGTGAGCTAGGATGACGCCACGGCACTCTAGACAGAGCAAGACAGTGAGACTCTGTCTCAAAAAACAAAAAAACAAAAACAAAAAAACAAAAACCATGTGATTGTCTCCATAAATGCAAAAAAGTATTCAATAAAATCCAGCATCCCTTCATGATAAAAATTCTCAACAAACTAGGCATAGAAGGAACATACCTCAAAATTGTAAAAGCCGTATGTGACGAACCCACAGCCAATATTATACTATGTGGGGAAAAGTTGAAAGCATTCCTCCTAAGAATTGGAATAAGACAGGGATGCCCACTTTCACCACTTCTACTCAACATGGTACTGAAAGTCTTAGAGCAATCAGGCAAGAGAAAGAAATAAAAGACATCCAGGTTGGAAAAAAGGAAGTTGAATTATCTCTGTGTGCTCATGATATGATCTTATACCTAGAAAACCGTAAGGAATCAATCCTTCAAAAGAGTCTTAGATTTAATAAATGAATTTAGGAAAGTCTCAGGTTATAAAACCAACATACAAAAATCAATAGCATTTCTATGCACCAACAATGAACCAAAACAAGAACTCAATCCCATTTACAATAACTGCAAAAACAATAAAATATCTCAGGAATAAATCTAACCCAAGATGTGAAAGACCTCTAAAAGGAGAATATAAATCACTGATGAAAAGAATTGTAGATGACACAAATGGAAAAATATTCCATGCTCATGGACCAAGAGAGTCAATATTGTTAAAATGACCATATTTCTCAAAGCAATCTACAGATTCAGTGCAATTACTATCAAACCACCAACATCATTTTTCACAGAATTAGAAAAACCAATTCTAAAATTCATATGCAACAAAAAAGAGCCAAAATAGCCAAAACAATCCTAAGCAACAAGAACAAAGTTGGAGACAGCATAGTACCTGACTGCAAAGTATACTACAAGGCTATAGTAATCAAAACAGCATGGTACTGGTATAAAAACAGATATATAAATCAACGGACACAATAGAGAACCCGGAAATAAAGCCACATACTTACAGTGAACTGATCTTTGATAAAGCCAATCAGAACATACACTGGGAAAAGGACACCCTGTTCAATAAATGGTGCTGGGAAAATTGGATAGCCATACGTAGAAGAATGAAACTGGATTGCTATCTTGCACCATACACATAAATTAACTAAAGATGGATTAAAGACTTAAATGTAAAACCTGAAACAATAAAAATCTTAGAAGAAAACCTAGGAAAAAAACTTACGATTAAGACCCCAAAGCAAATATAATAAAAACAAAAATAGACAAATGCAACTTAATTAAACTAAAAAGCTTCTGCACAGCCAAAGAAACAGTCACAAGAGCAAACAGACAACCTACAGAATGGCCAAAAATATTCCCAAACCTTGTGTCCAAAAAAGGATTAACATCTAGAATCTATAAAGAACTCAGCAAGAAAAAAACAACTAACCCCCTTTAAAAGTGGACAAAAGACATGAATAGGCATTTTTCAAAAGAAGATATACAAATGACCAACACACATAAGAAAAATGCTCAAAATCAGTAAATGCAAATTACAATCACAATGAGATAGCGTGGTACTTCAAATTAGAATGGTCATTATTAAAAAGTCTAAAAAGAAGGCCGGGCGCGGTGGCTCACGCCTGTAATCCTAGCACTCTGGGAGGCTGAGGCGGGCGGATTGTTTGAGCTCAGGAGTTCGAGACCAGCCTGAGCAAGAGCGAGACCCCGTCTCTACCAAAAATAGAAAGAAATTAATTGGACAGCTAAAAATATATAGAAAAATTAGCCAGACATGGTGGCACATGCCTGTAGTCCCAGCTACTTGGGAGGCTGAGGCAGAAGGATTGCTTGAGCCCAGGAGTTTGAGGTTACTGTGAGCTAAGCTGACGCCACGACACTCTAGCCAGGGCAACACAGTGAGACTCTGTCTCAAAAAAAAAAAAAAAAGTCTAAAAAGAATAGATGTTAATATGGATACAGTGAATAGGAAACACTTAGACATTGTTGATGTGAATGTAAATTAGTACAACCTCTATGGAAATCAGTATGGAGATTTCTCAAAGAACTAAAAGCAGATCTACCATTCAATCCTGCTATCCCACTACTGCGTATCTACCCAGAGGAAAAGAAATCATTGTATCAAAAAGATACCTGCAGAGATACGGAATCAACCGAAGTGCCTATCTACAGATGAGTGGATAAAGAAAATGTGGCACATATATACCATGGAGTGCTACTCAGCAATAAGAATGAAATAATGTCTTTTGCAGCAACTTGGATGGAACTAGAGGCCATTTTCCTAAGTGAAGTAATCCAGGAACAGAAAAATAAATGCAGTATGTTCTTACTTATAAGTGGGAGCTAAACAATGGCTACATGAGGGAACACAGAGTGGGTATAATGGACATCGGAAACTGTAAAAGGGGGAGGGTAATAAAGGGTGAAGTATGAAAAATTACCTATGGAGTACAATGTACACTACTTGGGTGATGGGTACACCAAAAGCCCAGACTCCACCACTATACAATATATATATGTAATGGAATTCAACTTGTACCTCCTAAATTTATTAAAATAATTTTTTAAAAATGCTTCTGGAACAATTAGACAGTCACATGCAAAAAATAAAAAAAATCTTGACACAGATCTTTTACCCTTCCTTCATAAAAATTAACTCAAAATGGATCAGAGACCTAAATGTAAAACACAAAAGAAGATAACATAGGAGAGAACCTAGATGACCTATAGACAAAAAAAAAAAAAAGGGCATGATACATGAAAGAAAACTAATATGCTGGACTCCATTAAATTTAAAACTTTTACTTTGCGAAAGACAATGTCAAGAGAATGAGAATACAAGCCATGGACTGAGAAAATGTATTTGCCAAAGACATATCTGATAAATGGCTACTATCCAAAATGTAAAAAGAACTAGTTTCAACAATAACAAAACAAACAACCTGATTAAAAAATGGGCTAAAGACCTGAAAAGACATCTCACCAAAGAAGATACACAGATGGCATATAAGCTGTGTATCTTAAAAGATGTTCCAAGCATGCCATCAGGAAACCACAAAGCAAAACAAGAATGATATACCACTATAGATCTATTAGAATGGCCAAAATCCAGAACCCTGACAACACCAAATGCTGACAAGGATGTGGAGCAACAGGAACTCTCATTTCATCCTGGTGAAAATGCAAAATGGTATAGCAACTTTGGAAGATAGTTTGGCAGTTCCTTATAAACATACTATATGATCCAACAATTGTGCTCTTTGGTATTTACCCAAAGGAGAAGAAAACTTATATCCACACAAAATCCCATGTATAGTTTATAGCAGTGTTATCCATAAATGCCAAAACTTGGAAGTAATCAACATGTCCTTCAGTAAATGAATGGATAAATAAGCTAAACATCCAGACAATGGAATGTTACTCAATGCTACAAAGAAATGAGCTATCAAGCCATGAAAAGATATGGTGGAAGCCTAAATGCATATTACCAAGTGAAAGAGGACAATCTGATAATGCTACATACTAGCGTATAACTCCAATTATATGCTATTCTGGAAAAGGCAAAGCTATGGAGACAGTACAAAGATCAGTGGTTGCCTGGGATTGGTAGGGATAGTGGGGGAGGGATAAACAGAACACAGAGGATTTTTAGGGCAGTGAAAATACTCTGTACAATACCATAATGCTGGATTCATGTTGTTACACATTTGTCCAAACTGACAGAATGTACAATACCAAGAGTGAACCCTAATGTAAAATATGGACTTTGAGTGATTATGACATGTGGCAGGTTCACCAATTATAACAACTGTACCACTATGGTGGGGGATATGGATAATGGTGGAAGCTAAACACATGTCAGGGGCAGGAGGTATAAGAAATCTCTATACCTTCCTCTCAATTTTGCTATGAACCTAAAATTGCTCTAAAAAATAAAAAGT
>NW_012148808.1:746316-753930 GCF_000956105.1 Propithecus coquereli | reverse complement strand
ATGGTACCTATTAATTATGATTTAGAGCAAAAACTCAGACGTTCCTCATTCTTCAAGGCTTCTAACAAAACTTCAAATTATTTCCTCACTGATATTTGAGAAAAAGAAACACCAGCATCAAATAAAAGTCTGCCTAAGAAGCATCTATAGATTTCTAAGCCTACTAAGAAATTCACCAAGTCAAAGCACCCCAGGAATGTACACTGTAACAAGTGTTGAACAGGCACCTACAATATCATGCAGTCTGCACACTAAGAGAATCAATACTCTAAGTACTCTCAAAAAACCATTAAACCAATACGATAGGCAACTTTAAAACAGATACATGTTTAAAAATTCTTTCTACTTTAAAAACAGTAGGCAAATAAACTTTTTCTGAGTCTATGTTTTGAGCTATAAAACATGACATATCTATCTTTACCTGAATCTCCATGGCTGCTTCTTGTTCTTTCATTGGGGCATCACTCTCAATTTCTATTTCACCTTTATGAGTTATTTTTGTGATTGGTCTTCTTTCCACTTCTCTCTGCTCTTTCTCAATCATCTCTATGGTCTAACACAAAATATATTAAAATAAATATTAAATGTAAAATACGCATTTCCAAATGTACACTTTAAATAATAAGAGCTTACCTAAAAATAAATTAATCATCACAGATGACTTTTAATCTTTAGGTAGTCTCTCATACAACAAACTTGCACTGAGTGCTTATATATGCCAGAGACTATTTTAAAATGCTGGGATTATAAGAATAGGGTTAGACCCCATAAGTCAGCCATGAAGAGTTCACATATACATTATAACAGAAGGCAATTTAAGTGCAATGTAATTTGCAAAGTGGTGAAACATGGTATCTACAATTGAAATCTGTCTGTACTTTTTAGCAGCTGCCACAGGGAAGTAAGAACTATCTTGCTTTTAAATTCCTAATTTGATGTTCTACCACCCCCTACAACAGCAGTTTATTCACAGCAAAAATAATCTGGCAGTCCTCCATTAGTTATCTCCTAACTTGAGCCTGCTTAGTGACACTGATAATTCACAGTTGAAAAAGCTCAATAACAAAACAAAAAACTTAATTAAGCAAGTATAGCAAGAAGTAGTATAAAGTTAGCTGGGAGTGGAATGGGATAAGGAGGGTAAGATGGGTCTGCTCACTTATTTTGCCTTTGTTAAGTGCAAATCATCCGTTAAAGAAAGAAATCAGGTATGTGGCCTAAAGAAAGAACAAGCTGGTCTCTGATGCAGACGATACTTGAAGCCACAGTTTCAAAGCAGAAGAGGCATGTGTATATTTGTGATAATAAGAGGGAAAGAAGAGGAAGTGATATTATTTTCACAAAATAAAAGAGGAGGAGAAATTACACAGGGTGAAGGTGAAAAAATGTGTGAGGTTAAGTATGACATATCAAATCAAGGCCTCTTGAGCTTCACACTACATCTGGCACAGATCTACATGAAGGTTTAGCGCCTAAGATGCAAGTAAGTATTATGGACAGAAGAATCATGTAAATCGTGCAGAGTTAACATGAACTATAAGAAACCAATATTTTCTAGAATAGGGGCTAATATTCTGAGGCCACTGTAATAAAAATATTGGACAACATGGCTATCTTACTGTCACAATAGTTCTAAGTCACTTAGTCACTTAATCTTTAAAGGTATTTCAAGTTCACCCATCTCCAACTGAAAACTCAGCACCTGTGACTGAACAGAATTTTTCAGTTTAAAAATGCAATAATGGTGCACACACTATATATTACAGTAATATTCCAGTTAGATGTGAGACAGTACCACATAATTAAACATACAATATTTCAGTGAATATGAACATTCATACATGGCAATTCAGGTCATGTTTTATCAATAAAGTAAATATGGGAAAAATTTTCATTTTTCAGAGCTTTTGGCACTTTGAATAATAAGGGATTATAAACCCATACAAATTTTATTTTCTTAGTTAAATTCATCTGGCTCTAAAAATTACCTATATTCATAATACCTTCAAACTGTACTTTTGAAAAAGTACAGATGTGATTAAGAAAAGATGTACCTATTTTCCCATCCTTCTCACTTACAAAATATAATAACAAAATACAAGGTAATTCTGTAACCTGATAACTGGAGGAAATGAGGAAAAAAAACTGGAGAGATCAGGAAAAACAACAGAATTTAAGAACTAGAGGAATGGATAACAAGTAACTAGAAGCAGTACATAACAGAAAGTCTGTGTTACTCTGCAATCTGTGTTGAATTAGCTCTGTATAATTTTTCCCATGGCTGAAAAATACAGGTTTTGACAGTCAAATGTATATTTTCAGATAATCTTACATGTCTGTTTTCTCTTCGTCTCCAAGCAGCTAACTCTTTAGAAGCTAGTTCTTCTGGACTCATTTTTATAAGATGATCAGGGGTTACTTCTCCTTTCAGTACTTTTTTAAATAATATCTGGAAGGACGTAAAAATAGGAAGTAAAGGACAGACACATATTTAAAAACCAGAAGCTACCGCACAGAAACCTGCAATAAAGATATAATTTTTGAAGCCTGATTTATAAATATTTAATGATTTATATATTACCTCCTACACAGAGAATAAATGACTGCTTTGTATTCTAGGAATTTATCTAAGACAGTAAAATACACATTTCATATAAAAATCAACACATTATGGAGAAGCATACACAGTGGAACCAATTCAATACCTATCCAAAACTTGTATTAAGTCTACACAGGAATGTAATCTAACCGTCATAATAACCAATCTACAGTATAGCAAAGTATTGCATAAAAGAGCTTTACTCAATGTAACGTCTTCCATATTTTTAAGATTTTACGTATTTAAATCCTGACAGGCTGGACTTCAGAGCAAAGAACCAATTGCAAGAAAGAAACCTAAAGGATATAAGTCTTTAATTAATTACTGAAGTAATGCTTCCAGATTATATAAATCAAGAAGTATTTGATCCCCCTGGACCATGATGGCAGATTGTACAATGTACATTTTTCTTAAGTAGCTGTTAGTATACTTCAAAAAAATACCTCAAATCACATACTGTAGCAAATATCCTTACACAAATTTATATCACTTATATGAAAACCTTGTATGCAAAGAAGTTGCATCTAATTACATTTTGTTACCTAGAATCACCTGTAGCAAAACCTCCTGGTAAACCTAGGTAAATGCCACATGAAAGAGACCAATCATGTTCTGAACTTTTAAAATGCTCACTGGCATGACTTTTGCTTACTGTACTAATTAAAGGCCTAATTTTGGTGCTGACACTGACACACACACACACACACTGACACACACACACACACACACACACACACACACACACACACACTCTCATTCTCTCTCTCTCTCTCTCTTTCTCTCTCTCTCCCCCTCCTTCTCTCTCTCTCCCCATCCCTCCTTCCCTCCCTCTATCTCTTTCCCTCTCACTCACAGCTTTTAGATTTCTTCTAAGTCCCAAAGAAGAAATCCCGAGAAAAGATTAGGGGTTCAATTAATACTTACCCCACTGCTAAAAGATACTTGGAACCAAAGTTATACTTAGTTCAGTAAAAATGTTTTAAATAGTTTTTACCTAAATGTAATTTATTTTCTTAAGGAATGCAGCTCTATTTTCAGATTTAAATCAAAAGTAATAATATAGTGTTATGGGCCGGGCGCGGTGGCTCACGCCTGTAATCCTAGCTCTCTGGGAGGCCGAGGCGGGCGGATTGTTTGAGCTCAGGAGTTCGAAACCAGCCTGAGCAAGAGTGAGACCCCGTCTCTACTAAAAATAGAAAGAAATTAATCAGACAACTAAAAATATATAGAAAAAATTAGCCGGGCATGGTAGCACATGCCTGTAATCCCAGCTACTCGGGAGGCTGAGGCAGGAGGATGGCTTGAGCCCAGGAGTTTGAGGTTGCTGTGAGCTAGGCTGAAGCCACGGCACTCTAGTCTGGGCAACACAGTGAGACTCTGTCTCAAAAAAAAATAAATAAATAAATAATATAGTATTATGAATTTTAGCTTAACAGAGTTTTTAAAGAATAAACATAAATGGATTTTTAAATAAACTGAATTATTCAAAAAACGGTAAAGGAAAAAATTCACATAAATCAAGTGGACACGTAGCATTTCAACAGACTAATTGGATAACACTACCCATTACTATACATAATTCATGACTCAGTTCAGTAGCAAAAAGATTTTATTGTAATTACACATTCTAAACCTAGAAGAAATTCTACAGTCTCACTCCAATTAATAATAAATTATAGATCTATTATATTACAACATTAGATACCTATGTATTCAGGAAAGTTGGAAGAGTATCCATACACATGCACAAAACATACTTACGTTGTTTTTAGGATCTTTCAGATTGAACATCAAACTTCTATATTTGTTCTTATATTTAGCATCTGTGTCCCGAAAAAAAGAGAAAAGCTCTTTTTCAATTTTTGTAGCAACTTTTGCTGCCTTTTCTTCTGGTACCTTCAAATTTGAATCTGTAAGTCTTAAAATTAGAACAATTCAATTATTTTTCAAACCCATGAAGCCTATATTACTCAATCTTCTACATTAATAATATGTGTTACCTTTTCATAAGAATGTCTTTGAGAGAATGTCTGACACTTTGTCTGATCTGATCTGCAGAAGGCTTGGAAGTAGCAGCAGCAGGAGGATACACATTAGGCACTCCTTTTTCAACTTTTTTCTTCTTTACTTCTTGCTTCTCATGAGTACCTAATTTAAACAAATATCAATACTCATAAACTGTTTTTAAAAATATTTTCCTTTCTAATGCACAATATAAGTTTATAAACAAAACTGACTGATTAAAAGTCACTATCAGATAAAAGATCAGAACCCATAGTCCATATTGAAATATTCCTGACACTAAAATTCTAATTAAAATGAATAGTGACTAAAAAGTGGCCCTAAAGCTATAAAATGTATATGCCCTTTTCCAATTTAGATAATGGTTTTTAAAGCTAGTTATTTTTCACATATATATATTCATTAACTTTTAAAAACCTATTTAGAAAATTTGATCTCAATGTATTAGATGAGAAGATAATTTAATGACCTTACTAATACCATAAAATTGATGAATTTCTTGTTTGTAATAGTGCTTAATATTACTAATATGAATGTTAAGCTTTTCAAATGATTTTTCATTCTATTATTATTAGCTCCCATGTATCTCTAAAATCTCAATGTTAAACATTATACTACTCTAACCTAACAGATCAGCTCATTTATTCTAGAATCTCATTCCAACAATTAAATCTATAATTTTTACCATATTCATGACTTTACTTTGCCACATTATCAACTTACATGAGATAGTCCAACACTATTACCACTCCCTTATATACTTAACACCTTTATACTCTCTCCTTTAAATATCCGTGTTGCAAAACCACAACTCTGGTGAAAACCCTTTTACCCTTAACCCAAATAGGCTACTAACAGCTAAAGATAATTTGAGAAAAATAAGCATTGGTACAGACAGATCCCATTTTAAATTTATAAACACAAATATCAAGTAGGTAACTAAACCTTCTGCCCTAATCCTACTAACTTTTTCCAATAAATTTGTTCTCCTACTTTTCAAGACATCTGTTTCATAACTTTTCTCCTCTCTTCTCAAACCAGTAAACCTCCTTCCCAACTTCAACCTCATTTGATTTGCTCACTTCATATTTTACTGAGAAAACAAAAAAAAAAAATGTCAGCTATTACATGTTCCCACCACCAAATCTAACCTACCTGTATCAGTTCTCCCTCTTATCACGCACAATCTTCCCTATTACCACAATGGATAACTGTTCCTTTCTATAACAAACCTCTGCCTCCATGTGGAGTGAATCCCATTCCCTCTTTTCTCTTCATGGATTTTACACCTCAACTATCACTTCTCTCTACTATGTCATTAATTTCTTTCTCTCTCTGTGTGTGTGTCTCTCTCTACTGCATCATTAGTCTTACAAACATGCTAAAATATCTGCTTTAAAAAAAAATTCCTTGACCCCATGTTCTACCTCTAGCGACCCCACCATTTCTGTTCCTTTAAAGAGCAAAACTCCTTGAAAAAGTTTTCTATAATCAATACCTCCAGTTCCTCACCTTTCCATTCTTCCATAAGCCACTACAATTGGCTTTTGTCCCTACTGCTCCACCAAAATCATTCTAGTCAAAGTCACCAATGATTTCCATTTTTCTAAGTCACAGATTTAACAATCCATGTTCATCTTATTATTATAGATGTCCAGACAACATTTGACACAGTTGATCATTCCTTTCTTCTTGAAACTTCATCTGGCTTCCAGACACCATGGTTCCTCGTTCTCCTGTTTCCTCATAGGCTACCTCTTAGTCTCCTTTACTGATCCTCTTCTCTTCCCAATTTCTAAATGCCAGTGCTCCCCAAGGTCACTGCTTCCATCTCTTCATTATCAAATTTTGTAGCTGTTTACATCTAGGTCCATAATTTTAAATATAGGTTGATTATCCTTTTTCTGAAAAGCTTGGGACCAGAGTATTTCAAATTTGGGTTTTTTTCTGATTTTGGAATATCTACATTGTACTTACCAGTTGGGCATCCCAAATCTGAAAATCTGAAATCCGAAATGTTCATTGGAGCATTATGTCAATT
This sequence comes from Propithecus coquereli, assembly GCF_000956105.1. Taxonomy (NCBI): domain Eukaryota; kingdom Metazoa; phylum Chordata; class Mammalia; order Primates; family Indriidae; genus Propithecus; species Propithecus coquereli. Next base: position 747,268 of record NW_012148808.1, on the reverse strand, counting down.
CTTAAAAACTTTCAGATTGTGAATTTTCAGATTTGGGATGTCAACCTATACTAACAACTACGCACTAATAAATCTCAAATTCAAATACTGGTCCCCGAAGTCTTCTGTAAGCTCCAGACTCATCAGCCGAAGATTTACTCCAACAATTCCACGTGGATTTTCTAATAGGAATCTCAAAGTGATAACGGCTGAAACATAATTTTTCAATCTTCTTCCCCCAATTTTTTCTCTTTCTCATCTCAGTAAATGGCACCAACATTTATCCAATCATCCTCTAAGACTTTTACTTTCACCTACCTATATCTAATCAATCAGCAAATTCTGTCAACTCTCTTATTAAATGTATCTGAATCTGACCACTTCTCACTACCTCTACCGTTCCTCTGTTCCAAGCTACCATCATTTCTTTCCTGGGATACTGCTATAGACTCCTAATTGTGGTCCTAACCACCTAGAATCCAAACTGCACAGTGCTACCACAATAACCCATCATTCCCTTGTACGAAATCCTCTAAATATTTTCCATAATATTCAGAACAAAATACAAACTCCTTGTGATGGCTCCAAAGGTCCTACATAATTTTCTCTGGACTCACCTTCTATCAGTATTCTATCCTTCATGCACTACTGTCCAGTCACTATGGAGTGACTTTCTTGCTCCTTAAACGCCAAGTTTGTTTCTACCTCAAAGCCTTCACATTTGCTGTGTCCCTTACCTAGTCCCTTCTCCAAAAAATCTTTGCATCCCTTCCAATTCTACCTCGCACGTTACCTCTTCCGTATCATCTAAAACAGAAGCTCCTACCACTCTCTCTGATTGTGACTACCTCATTACTCCACTTTCTATTCATAGGCTCTAAAATAACACACCATTTTCTTACCTGTCAATGTATCATCTGCCTTCTCCCATTAGTATTTAAATGCCATCAGGGGAGGGACCTTATATTAAGTT
>NW_012148808.1:740639-745906 GCF_000956105.1 Propithecus coquereli | reverse complement strand
TTAAGATATCAAACATACTCCATTCTTTAGCCCAGTAAATGTTTAAATATTTTAAGATGTACAGAAATAGCTTTCAATTATTGGAAAAATGAGATTCACCCTTTCATTCAAAATCCAATTTTAAAGCACCTATTTTGTGCAGAACACATAACAACCGATAAGGGAGAAACAAAGGACACAGAGATCATGTTCTCAATAACGTATTATATCCTAAAGATTGAATCAAAAAGAAAAAAAAATAACGTATTAGAAAGAAAAATAGATATAAAGTAGTAAGAGTTCTCTCAGCTGGCTGAGGATATGGAAAAAGAAGGAAGAAATTGTGGAGAAAATATTTATATTTTTCACTGTATTTCTAGAACAAATGAAGTCACATTCATTTATAAGTGTATCAATTAAGTTCTTGGTGTGCCTATTGGCAATTTTAACTCCCATGAGGTAGAATTAATCATTAGGGGACTTGTGACTCTGGTCCTAATCATATCCCATAAAGAATCCCTAGTCAAAGTGGAATTCTGAGACCCTTGGAAGAAATTAATCATATCACACTAATGGGAAAGGAACACTGTGTACAGACATATAATCATAGGTTTTAAGATAAAGTACATACCAAAAAATGAATTTCTCTGGAGTAGGAATCCTCTAATCTTTTATTAGCTTGTCTATTTTTTTTCCTTACCTCCCCAACTAGACTTGAGAACAGGGACGTATTTCAATGTTATATACCCAAGGCTGGTAGTACTATGCTTGGCACACAATAGAAACTCAGTAAATAGTCCAACATTAAAATCTAGGCATAAGAAGTGACATTTGAAAAGCAAATTCCATAAACTAACATCAGAGAAGCCCAAATAAGATTCAATGGTTCACACCAAAAAAAAAAAAAGGAAGCAGTGATCCTTTGGGATGGTGCATGTATTTATAAAATCAGACTAATCTCAGTTCCTTTTCTGACAAAGAGACTGGATAGAGGAGTTTTTTGAAACATTAAAAATGTTAATATTTTATAATGTCTTTTTAAGCAAGATGGAGACAACTCAGCTAAATGACAATACAACAAGCTATATTTCTAAACTGCCAAGTAGCTGTACACAAGAGGTGATGATTAATAGTAATAGAAGCTTTCTAAAGACATGCTATACACTATTCTTAATGGTGGCTCTCGGCTATCAGTGACTGTGATGCTCATCAAATCAACCAAGTAATAGCAAATATCAGACAGAATCTGATTTTCAAAAAGTCTTAGCAGACAAAAAACAATCAGATGCCACAAGGATTTGGCAAACTGGAACTCAATCCAGATTTGCTATACAAAGAATATGTGAAAGCACTGAGTTTATAAACAGTGGGAAAGATTTTGGAGAAAACATGCTTATGCTCTTCAATCTGAATTACCTTCCATACAATGTTTAGAAAAATTAGCTTTAATAGGGAGGTTTCAGAAAACTAAAAAGTTTTCAGGAATGCAAAGTTCAACTGAAACTCAAGAACTTTCTAACAATTATAGCTGTTTAAAATAAAGATGTATTCCTTTGCAATGGTTTTCAAATAGAAATTTTATCATCACTTCCTAGAAATATTTAGAACATATTAGTAAATCAGAATGGTTAGACTAAAAGATTTCTAAGATTGCTCCCACCTCTAAAATTCATGTTCTTTGTTTTTTGTATTATTATACTTGCCTATCCACATACATTTGTTGCTAGAGTGTTTCCTCTCTAGCAGTATTCTGTAAGAATAACCAATCAAAGATTAGAAAAGTCATAGGTAATGAAAAGGTAGACAATGAGGATTAGAAAAAATTAATCTGATAAAATGCCGTGTCCTTTATGTATTTCTCCTGTTAAAGACTAAATATCTTGAAAATTCTATTTAGAAGATACTTTCAGAATGTAGTCAAAAATACAAAACCAGGAAAAACTGACAACTTTTTAAGAGTCCACATTTTAAGAGAAAAATAATGAGGTGAGAGTTCTGAGCAAATGAGACAAAGTTAAAAGAATCACTTTTCCTTACAGAGAAAAATATTATAATTCTTCCACTTGAAAATAATAATGCTAAATGGTTAAAGGATTTGGAGATAATTATGTACTGAAAAGACTTTTTAAAAAACTTAGCAAGCACAATTTACACTTAAGACCACAGATCACAGACATATCCCAAAACAGAAAACTCAACTACCAAACAAGAGACTAGAAATAGCACAAGACTGTAAGAGATAAGACCTGCATATTATGAAGAAGTGACTACTTGGTTTCACCAAGATAGCCAAAAAAATCTTAAATAAGAATCTACTGATTTTTAAGGAAAAATAAATTTGAAAATGTACAATGGAACATTAAAACCTAAGGAGAAATTTCAAAATTCTCATGGTCAGTTCATTTAAAGTTCTCAAATAACAAAATAATGCATTAATGGAAAGCTCACCCGTTTTAAAATTTTGACCTTGTGCTTCCCTGTATCATCTATATATTTGCTTTTGTCATTTGTTGTATGTTTCGATAACCCAAGCTTTTCACATTCCATTGTTTTATCTTCACTATGGACTTCAACTGTGGCTTGATTTTCCAAAATATCTGGATCTAATATTTCTGTCTTTTTATCTTCTTCAGCACAGCATTTTACACAGACATATTCTTTGTCTTCCTCTCCCATCTGCTGTGCTTGAGAAAGACTTAACCCAACACAATCACCATGAAACCAGTCATCACATCTCCCACAGCCAACCATAAACCTGGAAAAAAAACAAAACAAATTTCATTTTTTTTAAATTGTCAAAAGTGAGCCTAAATTTTCAATATTTGGTTTTCTGATACTTTGCATGTTTTCCATCTTTACCCATTCCATAAGGTCAACAAGGAGCAAGTTCTCAAAGAAAAGAATATTCTATGAAAATGAAACGTTTAAACTTTGAATGTTTCCTGTCTGGTATGAATGAGAAAATACTGGGGGTGGGGGGCAACCATCAGGAAGAAAATAAAGGACAACTGACATTTGTCAGTATAGAAAACTACACAAAACAAAGTATAGATCAACAATGCGGAATGCGGAGGGTGGTATGATTTCTGAGATAATCTGATTACACACAATGCATCAAAGTTACAGCTACATTATCACAGATCTGAAATCACATATAAAATTGGTAAGAATTGTTTATCCAACAAATCCTTTTAAATGACAAAAAGAATACCAATAAAAGTAACAAAAATGTAGTTCAAAAACTAACAAAATGAAGCCTCTCAAACTATTTATTAACCATCCTAACTATGTTAACTTTAGCTCAATATATTCTGATTCATGGTACCACAATGATTCAGCTAAAAAAATCTTTTTACGTACTTCTCAGTGTGGATTTCCTTGCCAATGACCATGTGTTTAGATAAACTTGTTTTCCCAAATGAAGATCAATATTTTGTCTTAACACAAAGATAATTCGTATGCAGGTTGTATTTTTTTAAATTCCCAATTTTCTTATAAATGTTTTTCCTTTACTGCATTTTAGCTAAGAAATTACTTCACTAACCCATAGGAAAAGTCCAGGCACATGAGATTTATGACTCTAGAAAAAGCTTCCATTTTTCTAGTTTAAAAAGAATTTTCGGAAGGAATAGGCCAGGGGCAGGGGATGAAAGCAAAGAATATCTGTAATTACTTTTGAATAAAATGGCAAATAAGTAAACAGCAATTTCAGGGAGAAATTATATTTTACATACTTTTTAACCCATTGTTAGGAAAGCTAAAATGCTCACTTCAAATAATCATCCTTAAAATTTTCCTTTTTCCTTCTCAGGGTAGCAATTCATGATACGTTTGAAAGACTTAGAAGGATTTAGGTATGTTCTTTAATGATTTAAAGACTTCGTGCTACTGATTTTGATGATAGCAGCACCAACAACAGTGTTGAACTCCTTTTAAAAAGTTAAAGGTAATACACTGGGTGACAGGGCCAACTCAAAATATACAAGAGGTTCTATTTTAATGTTGGAAATATAAAAATTAGAGCAATGAGTTTCAATCCTTTACAGAGTGTTTTAAAAGTCATGTCAAATACCCCGTTCTTCAATTATGGCATTTCCTTCCACATCACAGCTGTGCTTAAGGAAACTTGACTTCTTCCTATCTTTAATTCATCATTCTTTATTCTCACTGGTAATGCCTGTGCTACCTTTATCAGGTGAAGTCCTCATCTCCCCAATGATTCATTTGGTTTTAAAAACAAAAATAATAAACAATGTTTTGGGTTCATGAGAAAACTTTCAAACAATAGTATGTTTGCAAGGCAGAAATAGTCTTGTCTAGGTTTGAGATTTTTGATGTGCTTATGTTTCAATGATATAGACATTCCAGCCAACAGGGGAAAAAAAAAAGTTTGAACAACACAAGTGCTTGGTCTTTCATTTCAGGCTGCAAAGTTACAGGAACTGCTATTTCTTGAAAGTAGCTGTCTAATATGAATGCTTTTGAAATATTCATGGAAAGCTAATGATTTCCCTTTACTTCCATAATCAAGCTATATTAGATTTCTTCAAAACAAGTCTAGGTTAGTTTCAGTGAGACAAGACTTAAAAGTCTAAAGACTATGCTTTTGTCCCAAATGCAAATCTAAAAGTCAAACTATAAAGCATATATTATGGTATTTCCAAATTTTTATTTGATTTAATTAGGGTAGAATGGTTTTATGGTCATCAAATTTATCAAGCAATTATTTCATTATGGCTCATTTCAAGTTTATTTTGAAATGTCTCAAACCTGAGAGCACTGAAAAGCAAATCTCTAGTGCCATCTACAGACGATATCTTAATATTATAGTTTATATTTTATGTAAAAAATAGTTATAGAAAATCTTCTGAGAAATCAAGAAAAAATGACATTAATAAAAAATAATTTCCATATCCTAGGGGGAAATAAAACTCATTCTAAATTGAACGGGTTACCCAAAAATATAAATATGGATCATTTTTAGGTCAAAAACTTAGAAATACTATGAACATTTTAAACTACATTTTTAAAATGTGGTTTACATAAAGAGAATATATTTTCTTCCCTTTTCAAGCTATTGTTCTACTGGAAGTAGCTAATCGTTACTCTATTTTCTACCCTGTCCTTGAATTTCTGATCCAGAGGAAAACCCATTTTAAGGAAAAGACTATAACCTAGATGTTAATCTTTTACTACAAAATCAATGTTATGGTAATCCTAGCACTCTGGGAGGCCGAGGCAGACGGACTGTTTGAGCTCAGGAGTTCGAAACCAGCCTGAGCAAGAGT
>NW_012148808.1:735359-738426 GCF_000956105.1 Propithecus coquereli | reverse complement strand
ATCCTTTGATATAAAACTTATTTTTTACAGAATAACGCAAACACCTCCCTCCCATTCTCCTCAATCATCCCCACCCCCCGCCATCAAAATAATGTGTTACAACACAGTTTACTAAATTGTCCCTCCCTAAAGAGTTTCATTTTTATGTAATCTAATAGTGCTGGGAAAAGTCACCATAACATGAGTGAGTACTTTCATGACTGAGGATAATAATACAGTATACAGGTTATAATATTCTTTTATCATATCAGCGTTGATAGAAGTTCCAACAGCAATGTGAACACTTGAACAGGATAATCTTGTAGCTGCAAATTTCACTTCTTCTTTTCCTTTTCTTAAAAAGCTAGCAAAAAATACATTGGGGTTGAGGAGCAATGTCATAAAACTACAAAACACTGAATCCTAGGAAAGAATAATGAAAAGCAGTACTAAAATCACCTCCAAAATTTTAAAAGATTAGAACTCATAAAAAATTCTTGAAATCACTACAACATTCAAAAAAGAAGTACATGTTTTCACTCTATTCAATGTTACATACAAAATTCAGCTGGGTAATTAACAGTTGTTTAGCTATCAAATTTCATTCCAAGGTCAAGTTTTAAGAGTTATGAAGTGATGGCATTAAATCTTTAATATGCATCCTTTTACCAAAAAAAATAAAATAAAATAAAAAAACTTCAAAAGGAAAATAGAATTTCCATTACGACCTTCATACTTTATTACTAGTTCTTCTCAGGCCAAATTAAAATGATATATAACTTACAGACCCAAAGCAGTATAACAATTTTCTCATTAGTAGGAAGTTTTTGGTGTTTTTTTTTTCCCCCAGATGCAACAACTAAATTACACTCTCTAGTTACAATGACAAAACACTTCCATATATGCCAGCTGCTGGTCACACTATGCTTTTTTAAAATGTTCTAGGACGATATATTTGCAAATTTGGTGGCTCCATCTTTCTATCATTTATCCAGGGTTGATGAAGGGTTTTTTGTTTTTGCCAAAGTCTTTATATGTTAAATAATTTCTATAAAAAAGTTCACACTAATCCCACCCCAAATAAGTAATTTCTCTTCAATGTACACATCACTCATACACACACACACACACCTGTTGCCATGCGGTTTTTTGCAAAACCCACACTGCTTGCTGGGAGTCCACATATATTTGCTTTCTAATGAAGAGCTATGATCAGAGCCTTCTCTTTTTACAGTAGCAATGTTGTCTGGAATAAACAATGGTGGTTCATCCAAAGAAAAACTTTTGCTGCTTCTTCTTTGACGGGGTTGTAGGCTCTTCTCAGGTTTTTTTAGTTTCAGTTTATCTTCCTCTTTAAAATGCTCAGCACCTGGGTGTTCGAGCTCTTCCTTCACGTGACTATTAGTTTTCATTGCTGAGGCCTGCTGCTGAGGCTTATGGCACTGTTTCTGGGTGGAATGTACTAAATGTCCAGTTTGTGCAGGATTATGAGGTTCTTTAGAGCAACCAGGGTGACCATGAGGCTTATCACTCAAAGAATGAGTTAAGGGTTTAGAAATTTGTATGAAATTCTGATCCTGTAATGTTTTCTTCAAAACAGAATAAGCTTGGTTTTTTATGGATTTAACCCCAGAATTGCAACTCTGAATCTTTGACTCCTTATCAACTTGTTTTTTTCTGACTTTGACTGGCCTATGAAAATTTTGCTGAGATTCTGGTTCATCAGCATTTCGTTTCCCACTTTTGACATTAACTTTAGCTCTGTTCTGCATTACTTCATGCTTTACTGCAACAATTTTCTTCGGAGTATCTGTGGTCATGTTTTGCTTAGAATGAATTACAGGTTTTGTGTGTTTTGACTTTATAGTTTTTGACTCTAAGTAAGAAACATTACTTGACTGGCTGTTTCTGTCACCCTGAAGGTTTGCTGTTTCATAAGTGTCCATTTTAGCACTTTCTGTAATACTCAACTGTTTAGAATTTTGGTCAGACAAATCACAAATAGCATTTTCTAAAATATTACTTTCTGATTCAAAAGTACTAGTATCAACCACCTCTAAGTTTGATTTATTAAACTCGGTGCTCTGCAACTGCTTATTAGACTCTGTGTCTTCACAATAACCCAATGGTTCCATTTTATTTCTTTGAAGAGAGTTCTTAGCTTTATCATCAGCAACATTCATGGTATTCTTCCTTTCCAAATTACATTCAGTAACTTCATCCACAGAACTAGACAAATCTGCAAGGTTCTTTTCTGTCTTATTTGGATTTGAACAAGCAACATCACCAGAAATACCAGCAGAGGGTCCAGGTTCCTCAATAACTTGTTCATCTTCATGAGATAATTTTACTGTCTCCTTTGAGTCTTGTTCAACTTTTCCCTTTGTTATTATTTCTTCAACAATAGCCTCATTCATTTTACCTGAAATGGAATCATTTTGTTCACACTCTTCTTTATCTGAAAACTTAAACAATGGACTACTAACAGTCTTAATTTTACATTCCAACAAAGCTTCATTTTTCTTTTCTTCAATAGTAACACAAGTCTCTGAAAGAAGTGGACAATTTAATTCATGAGATGGCACATTTGGTTCTACCTGATTATTACACTTATGCTTAGAATCTAATCCAGCTTCATCCTTCATTTCAAGACAAGATGACACTGAAGAATGACTTGAAGACACTGATACTTCTGACACTACTTCAATTTGTCCACTATGTCGGCTGCTCCTTCTATTCTCCTTATGGTACTCGGGTTTCAGTGATGTACAAACCTCTTCTTTAATCTGACTTCTTTCTGGTTGTTTCACCCCTGCCTTAGGGGTAGATACAGTCTTCCCAGATGCTTTTTTTGTGTTACTCAAAGGTGCTGCATTCGAACGCTTGGCAATAGTGCTCTGTCGCAAACTTCTTACTTGTTCTATCACAGGGAAAAAAAATAAATAAAAATAACTTAGCTATTGTGCCATGTGTTTTTATTTCAATACAATTTAGAATATATCACTTCCTTATTCTGAGCTATAAAATTTATTCGCTCATTTCAACAAAAATGTACTGAACAGTTACTTATGATGGTGATCATATATAA
>NW_012148808.1:733406-735308 GCF_000956105.1 Propithecus coquereli | reverse complement strand
TAAGCCAAAAAATATCCTTAGAACATTTTTAAGTTTCTTCAAACTACAGAGATTAAATTAAGAACTCCTGTGCTTAACAAATTATCATATATTCCGTAACACTGTACGTGTTACAAGATGGGCATTCACTTCTGGTAAGTGTTTCTTGGTGACAGCTTAGACTACGTTACTGTGAATGTGTATGTACTTACTCTTTAAGATAAAAAGATTATATTCCACATAAACATTAAATCATTTTTGTTACTAACAATCTAATCTGCAAAGAAAAATACTTGTCTATATAGGACTTAAAATCCCGAGAAAAACACAATCATTTATTCTAGATGAAATGTCCTTCTCAGAAATAAGTTTTCTTGTTTGAATACAAAGCTATAAATACATTTTGCTAAGGAGATATTTTTGTTTTTTAAATTTTATCCCACACACTAATATACAACTGCGGGCAACAAAGTGGAATGCAACTAAAAATACAAGCACCTTCTAGACAACTGGGGAAACAGAAACTGTAAAGCAGATAATATGAAGCCTAAGATTTCTTCCTTACAAATGACATTTGGCTTATGTTTAAAGGATGTTCAAACGTCTCGTTAATTTTTTTTAAAAAAGAGTGTTAGTCTGGTTTTTAAAATAATCAATTTAACTTTGGTATAAGGCTGAATCAGAAAAATATAATGGAAGCAAAAAAACCCTGCATGACATGTTGACTCTTTAATTAAGAATCAGTATCTACTGTCTTTAGGATATATATAGAAGTTGTTTATGGTTAAATATCACATCTGGCAATGCCATGAGTAAGTATCTGTATTACAAAATATAATTTCCAACTGGAAGCAATACAAGGAAGCTAACCTCAGCTGCGACATGTGTAATATGCTAAAGAGCTGAAGCAAAGCTGTCACAAGTGCTAGAAAATATGTCATATTAACCAATAGCTTTCAACGTGTCTATCTAGTGCATGAAATCAAAAGATCAAAATTATTTTCCAATATGCCCTTCCTAATAAATTCCTATCTTACACAAGGATTTAAATAGGAAAACTACATGCATTTTTTTGAGTAAACTCAATGTACACAAGCACAATGTACCAAAGTAGTAATGAAGGCTAATTAATATGTAAAGAAAAAAACAATCAATTACATAGGCTTCTTTATTCACAAAATTGAAGTAATCTGAAATGCTGCTTCCAAAATTGATTGGTTCCAATGTTAATATGTATTATTCAGGTCAATTACACAGGGTGAACCCAAAACCCCTACACATCTTAACATTCTAAGTCAATTTCCAGACTGGGGCAAAGAAACTCTAGATTCTATAGAGCAGATCCAAAAGGCGGCATTAGGTTTAAAAACCAGGGGGATGGGACACTAACACCTAATATTCCTTTTAGGAAAATAAGTGTTGATATTGGTGAAGCAACAGTCATCATTAAAAAGGCTGAGCAAACTCTTGAAGACTGGGCCATCAGAAGTTTATCTTTAAAAAGCTGCACTGTAACAGACGTAACATGGCTTCCAACTCTATGCCAAAGTTTCACTTTAAAAACTATTCACCTATGATTCCCTAAATACATTTCTCTGGCCAGATGTCAGTGTGATAATTTTCAGGAGATCCTGGCAGAATGAGGGCTGGCTTAAAAAAGCACTTAAAAGCACCATTCAACCCTTAATTCTCTTGGGCCTGAAAACAGCAGGTCCACTTTGGAATATTTGAGTAAAGTGTTCATGTAAGTGTGAGGGCAAACGTAGGACTGTATTAAAACAAGTCACAGTTTATAAAAACTGGAATATATTCTGTTATAAACTAATCCCTAACATATCCCTAAAATAGGCTACGGAATGAATCACAAAGAAATCCTTTGATATAAAACTTATTTTTTACAGAATAACGCAAACACCTCCCTCC
>NW_012148808.1:712639-729354 GCF_000956105.1 Propithecus coquereli | reverse complement strand
TCATCCTTGAAATAAAATAGATAAAAAAACTTTTAGCATTCATTACCCATTAATAAATAAATGAAGAACTTTTAACACCAAAGTGGTTGCTAAAAATGACAAAGGAATAGCATATTCAACTGCAAAGGATAAACTGTCTTTCAATACTAAGTAACTTACTAAGGAAAGGTTAAACACACTTTTTCTGGAAACAGCAGAAAATTTTGGAAGCCAAACAAAAGATGATTAAGAAGTAATTGAGTGCCTGACAAAGACCAGGCAATTAAAAAAACAAAAAAGTGAATGATGTAGGAAACCCAAAACTGACAAACACTAAGCTGGCAGTATTGGCAAAAACTAACAACACTAACACCACAAAAGCCTTAGGAATTGGTGGCCCCAGATGATTCTAAAGAGATGAAGGTAGGTAGTTAAAACCAGCATAGGTTGAAAGCACTTTAAATGCAGAAATTAGATCCCTAGATCCCTCTTCTCCCCTACTCCACCTGTTGGCCTTTCCCTGGTCCTAACTCAAAAACTGACACCTTACTCTCTGGAGAGAGCGAAACTGGGTTTCTAGCCTAAGGAACATCAGGCACAGTTGAGAATGGCAGTAAAGTACACTGTAAGTGTATCTGTATATACCAAAAGCTGAGAAGCCCCAGTCAGCTTCCCTCAGGGCTCCCCTAATGTATTAGCAATCCAATGAGCCCATGGGGAATAACCTAAATTCTGATATTAGGGATTCTGCCAAAAACAGCACAGTCAGATCACCATACAGTGATGCTCATAGTTGGCAAAATCCAGCCCATGCACTTAGAAGTTCCATAGAGTTTTAGTTCCCTACCATTAAACTTGAGCAATAATCAAGGATCAGATATTTTAGCAAAGCCTCTAGGAAAGACGGAAGCCACAAAACTTTTTAAATTTTTTTTTAAATGCAACAGAGAGAAAATAGAAACTACAAAATGACATAAAAACTTTAAAAAAAAAAACACCATTAGTTATTTTTATAAACAAAAAAGCAATCAGTCATAAAAATAGAATGCTACAAAAAAAGACCATTCCCAAAACAAACAAAAAGGGAACATTTAGAAATTAGAAGTACAAAACTTAATGGAAAAGTTGGAAGGTAAATATGAGAAAATTTCATCAAGTAAAAGAAAAGGACAAAGACAGAGAGGGTAGCAGAGATAAAGAAAATGTAAGGGCCAGTCTCTGCTACCTGACAAATAATAATTCCAGAAATCAAGAGCTAAGAAAATAAAGAGAGAAATTAACAAAGAAATAATTCAAGAAATTTTCCCAGAATTGAACAATAGTTTTCAGACTAAAAGGGTCTACTTACTGAGTACTTAGCTCAATACAAATAAAATACACCCACACCAAGATGCATTTATCATAAAACATCAAAACACTAGAGCTCAAAAAAAAGATTCCACAAACTTCAAGAAAGTAGGTAACACACCTCCCTCCCAAAAAATACAAATAAACTTCTCAACAACACTAAGAAGAAAGTGGAGCAACACCTTCAATATTTCTGAAGGAAAATGATTTCCAATCTTGAATCTTATGTCCTACCAGACCATGGGTCCATACAAGGTTTAAAAAGAGTATCTCGGTGCTCCTTTTTCTCACAAACTACTGGAAGAAGTACATCACTAAAATGGAGGAGTTAAACAACAAAAAAAAAAGAAATAGGAACTACAAAAAAATACAAAGCACAGACTCCTCAGAAGAATGATAAAGAGAGATTCCTGAATGACACTTTTGCATCAGGCTTATAGAGCTAACACCAGCCCACACAGGGGCAAATCAAAAGGTTTGAAGAGATAACAGAATATCTGATATGCACACATATATTAAGGAAGATATCTAAATCTGGCAGAGCAGCTGGGGTGTTAATTGCTGGTAAGTAGACAGTAAACCAAGCAAATGAGAAACAAAAATGATTAAACCAGAAAGACAAAAGGATGCACAAAAAAAAAAAAGTTTATTAAGTGGATCATTTCTAATAGCATATATAGGCATAGTAACATAAATAACTAATCTAACAAAATTATATATTGGAAGGATGAGAAAACTGCTCTTTTGTGAGATGGGGACAAGAAGAGGAAAGAAAATCTTCATTATTCAGAGTGGGAAGTCAACAGGTTAATACCTAAATCAGAATATTCAAAAAATAGCAATAAATGCATGTTACTTAGAGATATGGAAGTTAAATACCAAAATAAAAAAATAAAAGCTGCCGAAAGAGTTAATAGTGATTTCCTCTGGGCAAAGGGAAATGGGTAGTAGGTACTGGAAATTTACACAGTAAATTGATAAAATCTCAAAACTGATTATTATCAAAATGCTTAGATTAGGAAACATCAAGAAAATATAATCTCTGCTAGCAAGTTTACAACCTAACATATCTTTCCCAATATCTCTGATTTACTAGCTAGACCTCTTTGGAAGGATTACCTTGTGCCATTAAACGAGGTGATTTTCTTGGTGATCTCACTGAATTTTCTTCTACTTTGTCCCTCAAATTCCTGTTAGGTAAAACCAGTTCTTCTTCATCAATGGTATCATTGCCACTTTCTTTAACAACTCCTTCATCCATAATATCGTCAAGACCAACAACTAGAAAAAAACAAAAACAACAAAAAATTAATTTTTAAAAATATTAGGATTGTTAACTATTTAAAGGCAATACAGAAAATAATATGAGACAGTTTTAATGTAATACTACAAAGTCTTGAAAATCTAGGTCTATTCTTAACATGTGAGATTGCCACTATTAAGCTTCCAAATAAATTCAGTTTTATAAATGCCTACCTTGTGAGGTAATTAATCAAAGAGAGTATTAGCTATAATCTTTCCTAATTTGACCTCAACTATCACTTTCATTTATTTACTGTCCCTTTGTGAATGTTATAGGCTACTATACCTGGAGTACTCAATTATACCAATTTTGGTTAAAGTAGTACAAACGCATGCCGTATCTTCAAAAGTGTGATTCTAGGTTCATGCTAGAACCAAATTTCTAGTTCTGAAATCCTACTACTTAGAGACTATGCTACATGTATGAGAGTAAGCAAGGTAGATGTACTTTTGAGTAGTACTCATCCCCACAAAAAAAAAAAAAAGAAAAACAGAGAAAAATGAAAAAACATAATATAACTTCCCCTTTCCCCAAATGCTGGGGAAAATACTATGTGTCTAATATAGCTATATAATTACATTACCTTCTCCTACTCAAAAGAGAGACAGAGCCATTTGTTTAATTTGGAAGAGGTGGGGAAATGAAAAAGGACTCAGGAACACTGAAGGAAATATTAACACTGTATTCATATTGTCATTAGGTTTATTTCTATACAGAACAAATGTCACTTAACTAGCCAATATGTATGAGTAATTCGAAATGTGCAGTTGTATGAAATCTTGTAAAAAGAATGTGATTTTTTAGAACAGAAGGTCTGGATTCAAATCCCAGCTAGAACATTCAAATAAAACTTGATCAAGTCACTTAACCTCTCTATCAGTTTCTTTATCTCTAAAATGAGAATAACAATACCTGTCCTACCTACCTCACAGGGCTGTTGTGAGGATCAAGTGAGATGATGTATGAGAACTCACTCTGTAAACTTTAGAGCACTATACAAATGTTAGTTATTATCTTCATCTTAGGGGTTAGAAGGACCCTCAAGAAGTTATCTAGTCCTCATCTTTGTATCCAAGTAGAACTTCATTTAAAAGAGCTCAACAAGATAGTGGTCTATCCTAAAATTTAAAGAGAACAAAATTCTTCATAAACATACTTTTAAATTATACAATCTTTCTGAAGAGCAACTTGACAACAAATATTGAATCATAAAACTGCTCATATACTTTGACCAAGATAAATTATAAAGAATAGAAGAATGGATTGTGAAGAAAACACCAGCCAGAAAACATAGTGTGATCCTTGTCAGAAATAAACAAAATGCAGGTGTATGTACATTTAGACAAACAGAAAAAAAAAGACAGGCAGGAAACAGATGAAAATTATAACAGTAATCGTAATAGTAATTCTTATCTATAAAAGATAAGAATATACCTTTCTTCTATTTTCCAAATTTTCTGCTATAGGCATGTATTACTCTCAAAAACAGACCTTTTAACCACTATGCTATGCACTCAATGTTTAGAGAAGAATATGCTTTAAGAAAATTAATCAAGATTAATTTAAGATATAATTAGGGTTGAGACAGGTTGAAAGTCCAATTAGGCTATTCCACCATGACAGAATACTTATGTTACCACACATTCACATAAAACCTCAAAAAAATTTTGACATTAGATTAGCAGGTCTACTATGTTCATTTACAAAAGCAAATTTTAAGACTTTCATCAATTCTACATAAAAGCATATATATATGCATTACAAAGATGCATAGATAAATAGGAAAAAATACAACAAACTGCTATCAGTGATTATTTCTAAAGGTAAGTGGATAAGGATTTTATTGTTGCTGTTGTTTTTTAATCTTCGTAATACTTTCTCTGAGTTTTCCAAATTTTCTACAATCAGCATATATTTTATATTATTCTCAGGAGAGAAAGTAACAATCCCAAAGAGGAAAACAGTACAGGAGAAAAGCATAATTAATAGTGTTTGTTGGCAGGGAATGAAAAGGTATGTTATGAATTTTAGAGCTGTACTGCAAAGCAGAATCATTTAGCAAGCCAAATCCAAAGGTCAATTATCAGCTTTTAAATTATTCCATTTCCTAGGCATCTGACATAACTGATTCTTCCCTTCTTGAATCCCCTTCTCCTCACTTAGTTTCCTCCTATTTCACTAACCACTTCTCAACATCCTTTGATAAAGCCTCTTCTTGTAGGTGTCTACACTTCACAGGGCCCAATGGTTCTGTTCTCCCATCCCTCTTCCTTATCTACATTCACACTCATTCATCCCTAGGTGATCTTATCCATTCCCATCTATACCCCAATGACTCCCAGAGGTATTTTCTCCACCTCAAGGTCATATCTGACCTCCACAAGAGTGTAATTTCACATGTTCATTAAGTTGTCTAACAAACTCCAAATCATCTCTCATCAAGACTATAATAGTCTCATGGCAGGGCGCGGTGGCTCACGCCTGTAATTCTAGCACTCTGGGAGGCCGAGGAGGGTGGATCATTTGAGCTCAGGAGTTCGAGACCAGCCTGAGCAAGAGCGAGACTCCATCTCTACCAAAAAAATAGAAAGAAGTTAGCTGGACAACTAAAAATATATAGAAAAAATTAGCCGGGCATGGTGGCGCATGCCTGTAGTCCCAGCTACTCAGGAGGCTGAGGCACTCTGCCATGGAAGCTCTTCTCCCAGATACCCATATAGCTTACTCTCACACTTCATTCAGGTTTTACTCAAATATCACTTTTTTCAGAGAAACCTTCCCAAACTACCAAATGCGAAACACACACTCTCATTACTGCCTATGATCCTTAGCATATTTTATCCTTTAATGTTTCTCTATATGACATTAGCTATGTTTATTGACAGTCTTCTCCAATAGAGTGGACGCTTCACAAGTCAGAGACTGTCTCTTATTCTTGGCTGCATTCCCAGAACCCAGAACAACAACCTGGTATATATTAAGTACTCCAGTACTCTATATGACAGGATCGGTTGAGCCCAGGAGTTTGAGGTTGCTGTGAGCTAGGCTGATGCCACGGCACTCTAGCCAGGGCAACAGAGTGAGACTCTGTCTTAAAAAAAAAAAAAAAAAAAAACTATAGTCTCCTAGTGACACAGGTTTCTCTATTGCCACCGCCTCTCCCCAAAAACACAGTTTATTCTCCACACAGTCATCACTGTGATCCTTCTAAAATATTAAGTCGGATAACATTACATTCTTCTGTTCAAGACCCTCCAAAGCCCACCCAACACATTTAGATTTAGATTTAGATTTTGAGTCAAAAATCCTTGCCAGGGCCCACAGGGTCCCAACAAGATCTTCCCTTGCCAACTACTCTGACTTCATCTCCAATCATGCTGATTTATTCTGCTCCAATCACACTGGCTTTTTCCTCAACACAGGGAAGCATAAGCCCATCTCACACTCTGCCATGGAAGCTCTTCTCCCAGATACCCATATAGCTTACTCTCACACTTCATTCAGGTTTTACTCAAATATCACTTTTTTCAGAGAAACCTTCCCAAACTACCATATGCAAAACACACACTCTCATTACTGCCTATGATCCTTAGCATATTTTATCCTTTAATGTTTCTCTATATGACATTAGCTATGTTTATTGACAGTCTTCTCCAATAGAGCGTACGCTTCACAAGTCAGAGACTCTGTCTCTTATTCTTGGCTGCATTCCCAGAACCCAGAACAACAACCTGGTATATATTAAGTACTCCAGAAATACTTACTGAATAAAAGAATAAGGGGAAAAGATGGGTCAGGAAAATTTAAACCTTGATAAATGAGAGAAAACATATCTATTAACCCAAAGAAAGAAGCTCGAAAGAACAAATTTAGAAGATAGTGACTTCACTTTTTAGATATATTGATGACATGAAAAAAGGAGGCAAAAGAAGCATCAAGATAATACAATATCACAAAAGAAGGGTAAGGAGAATTTCAAGGTAGTAGGGATCAGGAAGGTTATAACTGCTTCAGAGAAAACAAATGAAGGAGAAAAAGCCACTAGTTTGATACACAGAAGCAGAGGGTCAGGAGACAAAGCGTTAAGAAGTAAATAAGTGAAGAATGACAATAACTACCAGTCTCTTTTTTAAGAAGTTTAATGGTAAAAGAAAGGAAAGGGGGACAATCAGCTAAAGGAGGTTAAAGAGACAAAAGATGGTTTTTCTACAGAACTGAGAGATGGGGAAGGCAGAGGGGAAAGAAGTTGTGGTAAGGAGAATACCCTTTACAAAAAGGGAGATGAATGAAGGAACAGAAAGGAGGAGTGGAGCAAAAGAAGGAAGAGGAAAGTGGGAAGGGGACAAAGAAGAAAAGACGAAAATCAACAGAAATCTGACCGTGTTTTATGTGCTGGGAAATAACTTGGAAGGTAATGACACCTTGAGATTCCATCATCACTCAAAAACATCTTGGTCAACAACTTACAAATTAGAATAACTAAAACTGAATTTGGGAGATATTTCTCAAAAGTAAGACTTCCAAGAATGCATATGTTTTGGTACTCCCCCTCTTCCTGGCAACACATTTCCTTCAACTCAGAAAGTCCATTTCTACACTAAATCAAGCTCTACATTGTCTCCAAAGTTTCTAGGACTCTCATGCTGAATAAGGACCCCAACAACTGAAGCACCTCCAGTATTGCTTTTTCCTACTTCCCACATTCCACAACTAGGTGTCATTCTCATTTTGAAATCTTTTTTTCCTCAAGTCTGATACTTAATGTCAACTGTGTAACAGAAGAAATAACCGACCTAAAAGTAGTTGGGCTGAGTTTGACCTTTGTATTGCTACACAATTAACACATACCAAATATGAAGAGTTCTCTACTGTCTCTGACTTGTAATTCTCCCTTCTGTATGGTATTAAAGTGATTTACGCCAATCTCTATTGTTGAGAAATGCAATAAACTTAGCCCCAAATGATTCTGAAATCTATGATCATACTCAGAAATCTCCTTGAGCCTGAATTTAGATCACAGTAAAATTCTTCCCATGTCAACCCCAAATCACTCTAAATAAATTTGCTTAAGTGAAGTCCTTCTGACACTAATACTACTTTATTCCGGACTATTTAATTCCAATCCATCTTTTTGGGAAGAAGAAGACCAAAAAAAAAAAAAAAATTTGGACGTAAATTTATTGCATTTCTCAATAGGGAATGGTGGCTCATGCCTGTCATTCTAGCACTCTGGGAGGCTGAGGAGGGAGGATCACTTGAGCTCAGGAGTTCAAGACCAGCCTGAGCAAGAGCCAGACCACATCTCTACTAAAAATAGAAACAATTAGCCAGGCAATTAGCCAGGCGTGGTGGTGCATGCCTATAGTCCCAGCCCTAGCTACTCCGGAGGCTGAGGCAGTAGGATTGCTTGAGCCCAGGAGTTTGAGGTTGCTGTGAGCTAGGCTGATGCCACGGCACCCTCTAGACTGGGCAATACAGTGAGACTATCTCAAAAAAGAACAACAACAACAAGAAAAACCAATAGGGATTGGTTTAAATCACGTTAATACCATACCAGTCAAAAATAGTAGGAAATTCTTCACATTTGGTATGTTTTAATTATGCTGGCAGTACAAAGGTCAAACTCAGACCAACTACTGTCTAACTCAGTTATTTCCTCTATTATACAGTTGGCATGAAGTATGAGACTTGAGGAAAAAAAACAAAGAACATGGTATCTTTGCACTATCAAACCAATAAAGGTTAGGTATCTATTTTATAGAGCTTCTGTTTCTGAAGTACAATAAAAAAATATGGATACCTCCTATTAACAAAGCCCCCACATTGCAGAACACCACCCACCTTCTACTAGGCTTCCCTCTGGTAAGAATTTTTTCCTTCATGGATGATTCATTGACTCTAAAAAGATAAATTCAGCCCCAAATGGTTACTTGTATTGTAATATACAACTTGATGGAGTATATCACACCCCAGCTTCTCTTTGGAGTCAATGAATTCTTTATTATCTGTGTTACCTATTTCAAATATTTTCTCATTTACCTTATTTTAGTATTTGGTATCAATCTAAGATAATTTTTCTTTAGAATGCTATTTTCAATTACTCCGCTATTAAATTATCCATACTTTCTGCTATAATTTATATTTAACACATTCTAAAGTCTTATGTTTAAATGATCACAAATATTTCAACCTTTGCCAAACTAATTACATGGTTCAGGAGGAAATTCATAGGTATTTTCATGGAAAGGGGAAACAAGTCTATAAAACCCTGAGTTAAAGGAAGTTAAAACAGTGTGTTCACTGCAGAACTTCAGAGTTCTCAATGGACTAAAGGCCATTTATGAGGGAAAGAACAGTATGTGGCATAGCATAATTGTTTCCCAAGCTTTATTTTCTCACACACCACCCTCCCCCGCAAAATCATATATCAGAACGATAACACTAGTTATTTCAGGAAACATTTTTCCCTTCCTTCTTATTCACATTTCTAGTCCCTTTTATATTAAAATGTTTTGTTAAAAAAAAATTTCCAAAAAACATTGTGTGAATGCCTAGAAAAAGCTAGGAAGATACACACTCAACAAAGGTTTTTTATGCAGAGGGAAGGGGTATTGGTGCCACTTTTTATTTTTTAGTTTTTCTTTTTTATCAAAGTTATACATGCACAAAATTTTAAAAAGTTCTAACTCCACAGTTTGTTAAGAAAAACATTAATGCCCAGCACCCACTTCCCCTTCACTTCCCTCTCTGAATCTCAATTTTTTCACTGGGAAAATAAAGATATTATCACCCTTCACTGAAGAGTTGCTGTGAAAATAAACCAATGCAGTGATAGTTTCTAACACAGTGCCTGATAGGCAAGCTATATATAGTATCTTAAATAAATGACAGCCATATTAGTATATCCTGGCAGGTTTTATCAAACAGATTTCTATAGCCCTAAATGCCCTGACATTTTACCCATTCCCAACTGTCTAAATTAACTGTCTAAATCTATTGCCAAGATTATTCTATCAAGCTGATATAAAATAAGTAATCATTGCTAAGTCTGGAGCCGAGAGAGAGACACACGAAGCCTCATGTGTAGCAAAATGCTGTTCATTTTGAGCATCTGGGTGCAGATGGGTGGAGGCCAAAAAAAGTTTCCACGAGAGAGAAGGGGAGAGCCTTGGGTTTTACAGAGGGTTTCCCTGGGGGGAGTAAGTAAGTGGGCCAGAATAGCCACTTGTAACAAATTCTTTTTCAAACAACCAGCTCCTAGGACTCCTGCCCCAGTCACGTCCATCCTTCAGCTCCAGTGTCCTCCTTACCAGGAGAGAGAGGGAGGGGTATACTTCGTTCCTATGAGGAGGTGGAAAGGAACGCTGGCTGCAGCTGTCTGTAAGATTTACAATGTTTTATAAGTCTAAGTTTTGCATTAACCACATTCTGTCCTACATATACTTTTCGGGTTCCCACCTGGAACAAACCTAATAATTATTCCCTTAAAATACTATGAATTATTTATCTTTAAATTAATTCCTTTAAAAATATTCACTGAGTACCTACTATGTGTTACACACTGTCCTTCATTATTCTAGATACCAAGAATACAGAATTCTCAAGATAAATGACCTGGTTTCTTCCACAAATATCAAGAAAAAAAGTGGGGAAACTTATATAGACTTAACTTACATATCAATTAATTGAAAGTACTGACCTTACTTCAATTCTGATTCAAACTATAAAAATAACGTTGAAGGAATTGGATAAAACTGACTAAATATTTAAAAAATATTAACAACTAATTTCAAATGTTTTAGGCAGTATAATGTTATCATACTTAAGTTTTTTAAAAGATTCTTATATTTCAGAGATAACATGCTGAAATAGAGATGACACCATATGCTTTCTTGCCTGGGCTTCCAAATAATCCTGGAGGAGAGGGGTGTTAAGGATGAATGGAATAAAAATGAAACAAGATCAATTATTAATTGTTTATACTGAGTAACAAGTACATGGGGGTTCGTTATCCTATTCTCACTGTTTCTATATGTTTGATGTTTTCCATAAAATAAAATTCTAAAAATTATTACCATGAAGCTTCATTTTAATGAGAGTGAAGCAAAATATACAGCATGTTAGGTGATAAGTCATATGAATAAAAGGAAAGGGAGTGTGGAGGAGGGAAAAAGGATGGTTTACAATTTTTTGACTGTGGTAAGTTTATAATTTTAAATAGAATGGTCAGGGAAAGCTAGGGATAGCTGCACTGGCTTTCACTGCATAAGAGCTTCTGGCCACGGGAAAAGTGGAGCATGAAATTCAGGCTCCTGTCTGCTTTCCAAGCTGTGCACAGGAAAAAGTGGTGTCCTTATCTAATTTCCAAAAAGTTACTGTACAGGCTAGAAGGAAACTGGGGATGATACTGCTGAGGTAACTTTTCAGCAAAAGACTGACCAAGTTGGGGAACTAGCTTTCAAGTACCTAGACTATGAGGCAGGAGCATGCCTAAGATATTAGAAGAATAGTGTGGCCAGATTAGGAGAAGTAAGACGGAATACAGCAGATAAGATCACAGAGGACAAACTGAGTAGGGTCCTGTAGGCCATAAAGACTCTAGGTTTTTTTCTTTGCACAAAATGGAGAGTTACCAGGGCATTGTGAACAAAAAGTTGACACAATCTTAACTTTTTATAGAATCACTGTTGGTGCTCTTTTGAAAAGACTGTAAGGAATCCTGAAGGACAGAAACAAGGAAGCCAGTTACAGGCTACTGCAGTGATCCAGGTGTGAGAGAGTAATGGCTAAAGCCATGGATGCAGTGAAGAAAGTGAAAAGTAGAAGTAGCCAGATTCTGGATATATTCTGAAAAAAGATGCCAAGAGGATTTGCTGATGAACTGAATATGGTATATGAAAGCAAGGGGGAAGTAAAGGATGACTTCAGAAGTCTTTGCTGAGCAACTTGAAGGAATTGCCATTTAGAGATCAGAGTGACTGTAGGAATTAGTATTTCCAGAAGACAGGGGAGTAGGGGTATGGGAAGAGTGGGTAACAAGAGTTTAATTTTAAACATTAAGCTTAAGATGCCCAATAAACATCTGAAGTGAGTAAACACAAGAGTCTGGAGTTAAGGCAAGAAGTTGAAGCTAAAGGTATGTATACTCGGGAGTTGAATCACAGAGGTTTTTTTTAAGCTATGAAATCAAACGATATCACAAAAGTGAGTAGAAATAGCAAAGTTGTCTATACTCTGAACCCTGAGACATTCTGATGTTTAGAGATGAGGAAGGTGAAGAGGAGTATCAAAAGAAACTGAGAAGCAGCAGCAGCCAGGAAGCTAAGAGAATAATCAAGAGAGAACAGAGATCAAGTGAATAAATCATTTCAAAAAGCAAAGATCAGCTCAGTTAAACACCATGGAGAGGTAGAAGGAAAATGAAATGGCCTTTGGATCTAGTAATGTGACAGTGACTGGTGATCCAGAGGAGTGGTAACAGTGAAATCCACATTTAGAGGAGAGATATTCAGGACAAGAAGCACAAAAAATTCTTTCCCAGAGTTTCGCCATAAACAAAAGAACAGAAAAATACAAGCATACTAATGAATACATGTAAAGATGATGCGTGATGACACTGAAATTCAGTTGTAAGGGCTCTGACAGACTTTTATACTTCTCCAATTCTCCCAAGCATAGACAAAACAAAAAATAAAGAAGATATCCCATCATATAACTATAAACTGTATCTGTGCAAACAGAAAGGCAGAAACCTAACCGCAAAACATGATCTTCTAATTTCATCAAGAGTATCTAAATGTAGGACAACATAATAAAGGCTAAAAATGTATCAAAGTATTTTTTAACCTACCAAGCAGTATTTATTATGAAAATAAGAAAAATAGCAAAATGCACATTCCAAATTTTCATTTGGATTAGCTCTATCTGCCTCATGCTTCAAAAACAGGCAAAGAAGAGACACTTGGCCATCCACTGGCCAATTCCGAAAAAACTACAATGAGATAAGGCAGGCACTATTAATATGGGTGTGTAAGTCTGCGGGAGTGGGGACTACTTAGTTGCTTAAAGAATGCTTCTTAATTGTTTAAATATGGTTTTTATTTCTTAGATTTTTCTTTTTTAGTGAGACAGCACATGAGAAAAATCACTGTCTCACAGTTCATTTATTTACACAGCTCACAAATTATAGGTTTGGATGGGTGAAAAACCACAAACATGAATGTAAACATGTAAACGCAACCCCCGGGGACACTAGCATTATTTATTAACAGTGAATTATTTTAATCTGACAAAAGGATTGACTAATCACCACTTCACGTACACTTTTTATTCGCTATTTCTTTGCTTGGACTGTACTTCACTGCCCAGGATCTTCAAAAGTCTGGACACTACAAATATCTTATCACACAGCTACTCTTAATGTTAGAGAGAAGCCTGAACTGACCAGCCTAATAACTCAGGTAAACCATGACCTCCACCGCCAAAAAAACAACTACACTTCTCTATCACCTTACAATTTACTTGCAAGCTCCAGGAGGGCAGGGACTTTATTTGTCTCAAACACCAATGTATCCTCCAGCACTGGAAACAGTCCAGCACATGACAGGCATACAATAAATGTTAAATAAACAACAGTACAGTACCAACCACTTTTATGCCAAAGCAAATCATATACCTTACATACAACTGTGGAATCACATTGTAAATTGCTGATGCCTGGAATGCTATTTAGTGAGAATCATGTTACCATAAAACGGGAATAGCTTAAAAGAGAAAAAAGCAACTCAACCCTCTTATAATATGGGTCTTACCATTTTTCACTGAGTTTCACATTCCAACAAATCAGTTCCCCACTAGGTACTTTGTTCTATAACATTTCAGTAGCTTTTACTCAAATGTAAGAAAAAACAGAGACAAACAGAGCCAACGAAAGGGTTCTTAGAGAATTACATTTTTTTCAAAAAGGAAGACTTAAGCAATTAACAGCCCTAACTTGTAGCAGCCCAGGAAAAGACTATACACACCATTAAATAGAATATAACCTCCATGAGAGCAGGATTTTGTCATTTGTAGTGTTCTGATACATCCCTAGAATCTACAACAGCAGTTGGAATATACAGTGTTCCAACTTAAACACAGCTTGAAGGAATAAAATGCATGAATGGATACAAAAATATCATGGCTCCCAAGCTTCTGTCTCAAGAGATTAGGACTTCCATGTTCAACTAGACTCAAATCAAAATCTACCCTCAGTAATCAAAAGAAGTAAAAACACAACACCTCTACTCCATCACAGTACTGCCAACTGTTCTCTTGCAGAATTCAAGAGTTAGAATGATAATAGTTTAGAAAACAAAGATTAGAAGAAAGGATCCAAACATGGAACCACCCAACAACAAAAACAAAAAAAGCTGCTCACTCAAAAAGATAATTAGTAGCATTTTTCAGCGTGTACACTTAGAGTACAACTGAAAAAATCCCTATTATAAAAGGAACTCTGATCAAGTATATTAAGAGATTAAAGACATGAACCTTGATAGGAAAAAATTATCAACTACAATAAATTTGGAACAGATGAGAGAATTATTAGAATTTGTAAGACACAAGAAAAGAATTCTGATAAACATAAACATACTGATAAACAGACCTAAGTAAGCGTCCTAACTTAACGAGGAAAAAATGATTAGCATTACAGGTATTTAGCCTTGAAGCCACTGTATATATAGTAAAATGTACCTTGCTCCATTCCATAACACTGAGTAAATACTTCCTATTATCTTCAGTATCTCTGGTCTCTTATGAGCAGTATGGACAGTAATCCCTTATATCAAGTTCATTTCAGTTAAGTTTCCAATTCCAGGGCCTTCCTCAATAAAAATCAAGTAAACGGAAGCCCTCAGAGAAAAACTATTTTAATAAGGTTTATCATCCTTGTGTCTTACATATAAGCATCCCTTTATTTGTAAGAGTGCAGCCCCTTATGTTTATTTCACCTATTTCGGACAATCTCAGTTTCCTAGCCTCTCAATTAGATGAATGCGTGGAATATACGAGATGTTTAAGAAAGATACAATAGTAGGTCCTAAGACATTATTATAAAAAGAGGAGAAATAAACCTTTAAAAAAAATTTTTTTCCAGGTATATTTGTCTCAGGCCTAGCTAATGCAGGACCAAAAGCCCTACCTACTAAAACACTACCCTAAGGATATTGCTAATAAAGAATGATAAAATAATTTATTTCTTATGACAACTAAATCACCAGTTAAAAACTAAATTATGTTCACTATACTGTTTTCAAAAAGGAAGATCTTAATATGTTTTGAAAATGTCAGATTCTTGAAAATTTATGTGCAATAATTATTTTCCTAAATCATCACAAAACTGTTCATTAAAGCTAATAGGGCTTGTCCATTAATCAAGGTCATTTGAAAATTTTCCTATGGCCAGTGTGTATCAAATTTAATTTAAAACATTTTCATCAACGCTAAACTTAAATCTTAAGCTAAGGAAAAATTTTCTACCAAACCTTAACAATAGATCAGTTAATTTCCAAGCTAACCTCTTTTTACATATTTGATACATTTTTGTGAAGTTGCCTATCAGGAAATCTTATATATCAAAACTGACTGTAATTATGCATATAACAGAGGAAAATACGGTTCTGAGGCTAAAACTAAAATAAAAATTGCAGAAAGAAAAAAAATCAATAAGCACTTTTAGAAGCACTCTGCCTCTATAACAGTAACAAAACTATACAATGGAGCACACAAAGTACTACATCTCACTAATATGGGAGATGATTTGAGTATAAAAAGAAAAAGGACAATTTGAGCATTGAAAAGAAAAAGCAGTGTAACACAATGTATTTGTTAAAATCTATGAACCCATTAGGACAATCAAAAAGGAAAGTTGCCAAAAAAATCATTTGCCATCTCTAGCAATGAATGTGATCATTCACCACTCCTTACTTTGAAAATTGGTAATTAAATGTTAATTCTTTTCCTTTAATCTCCTTCTTTAGTAGAAACTGTAAGCAACTAGGTAATGAAAGAAAATTTTCCTTTACCAGAATAACGCCAACAAATAAATGTAAAAAAAAAAATTAGAAAATCATCACTTTGCTACAACTGATTCCAACAAGTATCATCAACGGATGCACAGAACCATTAGCAGAAAGGCTGATAAGGAACTAAATATTTTCATGTGGCCAAAGTTATATTCCTACACATTATTTGCCACCTCAAGTGTTTAAGAAATTTGGCTCTCATCACCTTAAACCCAGTAGACAAACTTAACATCAAGAGTCAGACAATCAAACATTGCAAGACTTCTGATATGATGCAAAGTTAACTACACAGCTTCGCCTATGAGTATTTTTGCCAAAATATGTTTAGAACCTTACTTTTAAACCTATCTTCCAATTTGCAGAAAATAAAAGAAATAGAAGCACAAGCCAAGTGACATCACAATTTTAAAAATCTAACACCTAAGGCATTCCTAAAAGACATTTCATCTTATCTCTTCGAAAAGTATTAATGGAAAAGGGTGTGGGGAGACTTCAGAAATATAACTAAATGCCAAACTAGGTCCTTGACTGCACCTTGATTTCAACAAACCAGATGAAAATGATAGCTTGGGAACAAATGGTAAATTTGAACTTGGACAGAACTATTAGATGATATTTGAAAACTGTTTATTTTTAGGTATGGTTATGGTATTGTTATAAATACGTATAACTACTTTTTTTGAAGATACATAGTGAAATTCAATTAAATGGGTAGATTAGATAGATGAACTGGTAAACTGATAAATAAATATAGCAAATATAGCAAAACATTAGCAGTTGGTGATGGGCAAATGTGAGTATACTGTACTTTATGTTTTTCAGTATGTTTTAAATTTTCAAAATATACACTTAAATTTAAAAATAAAGGAAAGCTTAAAATAAAAAAAATCCTTAAGCAGGTATCTAAATAGCATATATTTGATCTACACTTGGTTCCTAAACAGATTTAAAGTGGCTTTTAAAAGGATATAATCTCAGCCCTCTGAATCCATGGGTTCTGGATCTGTGGATTCAACCAA
>NW_012148808.1:695895-712589 GCF_000956105.1 Propithecus coquereli | reverse complement strand
GGGAGGATTGCTTGAGGCCAGGAGTTGGAGACCAGCTTAAGCAACATAGCGAAACTCCTCTACAAAAAATATAAAACTTAGCTGAGCAGGGTGGCATATGCCTGTAGTACCAGCCACTTGGGAGGCTGAGGCAGGAGGATCACTTGAGCCCAGGAGTTTGAGGTTGCTGTGAGCTAGGCTGATGCCACCTTCACTCTAGCTTGGGCAACAGAGTGAGACTCTGTCTCAAAATAAATAAATAAATAAATAGAGTATACGGGAAGACGTGCATAGGTTTAGTCTCAGCTACTTGGGAGGCTGAGGCAGTAGGATTGCTTGAGCCCAGGAGTTTGAGGTTGCTGTGAGCTAGGCTGATGCCACCTTCACTCTAGCTCGGGCAACAGAGTGAGACTCTGTCTCAAAATAAATAAATAAATAAATAGAGTATACGGGAAGACGTGCATAGGTTATACGCAAATACTATGCCATTTTATATGAGGGACTTGAGCATCTGCGAATATTGGCATGGGGAGGAGAGGCCTGGAACCAATCCATCATGAATACCAAGAGATGACTACATAATACAAAGTTATATTTTTTTCAAAATGCTGAGCTAAATTAGGCAAAAGAAAAATATGAATAAGAAACTAAGAAGAACTCAAGGATGATGTCAATACCCAGAATAAGTTACAAACATTTACATTTTACCAGGAGTTCCCTGATTTCATGGTGCTTAAAAGTCAAAGTTTATCAGGTATTCAGCAAAACTCTTTAGAGGGAAAAACACATAAAAAAAATAGTATATGTTAAAAAGGTACTGCCTCTAAACAATTTACCATTTCAAGAGACACCCTTATAGCAGCTTTTATTATACTGTAAGTATACACTAAGTAGATGGTTTCCTAAGGGGATGTATATAACTACTGGTGTAAACACAACCATCAATCTAAGTCCTGGAAGAAAATGCCATTATATATATTAACTGTTATCTAAAAACTGAACAGAAATAAAACTTTTCTAATATTTAACCAGACTGACACTAATATCCTTGGTGGATTCATGTCAGACACAATTTATCTAAATGGAAAGATCCGAAAAGAAGAGTTAAAAATTCCATAAAATGCAGAAGTTAATACCCTTAATGCATTCATTTGTCTTCAGTATTCCGTACTGTTAACAGTATGTCATAACATATTTTAAGAACTTTATAAATAATAGACTGTTTACAGTAATTTTAATGAAATAGGAAGTAACTATTAAAATCTTCATATCACATAAAGGTTCTCATTAATTCACAGCAAAAGCCTTAAAAGAGCTGCTATACTTAAAAATGAGTTACACATCTTTGTTTTACAAAATAAGACAAATGTTTTACAAATGAGACAAGTATTGAACATTCTGGCCTTTTCTAAGTAGCTGTAAGTGATATATCATATTAAAAAATAAACACCCTTAATCTGTCTCTTCCAGATGACATTTTAGTAAGAAAATAATTGATTCTCTTAAAAATTAATTAATTAATTTAAAAAACACAACTTAGGCTAAGAAAATTATTTAGATATATTTCCATCAGTATGTGATTTTGGCTAAAAAATTAAATGTGGCACTTAAGAAAACTCTTATTTGGACATTTGAAAATTTTTCCAAATAAAAAAGGTTCAGTGAAGAGTTCTGAGCTTATATGGCAATATTGTAACATAAAACTTCCTGTTGGTTTAAAAGAACAAGCACACAGAAAGATGACAGAAATGTTCCAATTAAATTGCAATAAAAGCCTTTCATATTTGATATGAACAAAAAAACCAGGATTATAATTTAGTAACTAGAACCTACAGTAAATTTCTTCCATTTAAATACATGTATCATTCATTATTGAATTATCTTTTTCAGCTATGACAGTCACTAAAGTCCAGTAT
The DNA here is from genome assembly GCF_000956105.1 of Propithecus coquereli. Taxonomy (NCBI): domain Eukaryota; kingdom Metazoa; phylum Chordata; class Mammalia; order Primates; family Indriidae; genus Propithecus; species Propithecus coquereli. The sequence goes on along the minus strand of NW_012148808.1, from coordinate 710,694 downwards.
CAAAATAAACAACTTAGAACCAGATGAGTAAAAGACTGTGTCAGAACAAGATGAAATTTTCTAAAATAATTAAGTATATGCAACCATAGTACATTCCACAAAAGTTCTTATACAACAATAACTTCAATTAATTTTAAAAGTATAAGCATCATTTATTTTATCTATAGCTTACCATTTAAAAATATCTATTGTATGTGTTATACAAAGGACATTAATATATTAGTACAAGTATATTAATACATATACAATACTGGTGTGCACTCAAAAATGCCTCACTTACAAGCATGTACAGTCAAAAAAGTTTGGATACCGTTACCTTAATGAAATGAAGCCTCAAATACATAGTAGCAATTGTGACACTCACCCACTTCAAGATGAAACAATTCAATCTCCCCTGAAAATGTCTGATACAAGCAAATAATTATGCTCTGTGAACATAAAACTGGATTTTATAAGCTGAGACCCAGGTTCCATTAGTTAGGGGGATAAAATAGATATGCAGCCTAGAAAAGTCTGTGATAAGTAAAGCAAGATTAGCTTTCAACACAAGCCAAGTAGTCAGGTACTGATCTTAATCTCCCCACAGAGTGAACCACAGAAGCTGTGCTTGAAACTGCTAGCTGCTGCCCAACACTCATTCAGCCAGTCTTCCTCATTTATTAGAATTCTGGTTTTTTAGCCGGGTAGAAAAGACTATACTTTTCAATCTACCTTACTGCTAGATGTGGTTATTGTCTATGTTGTGGCCAATGGGATGTAAGTAGAAACTGTACATGCAACTCACAGGATACAATCTTAAATGACAAAACTATTACATTCCCCTTTCTCTTTCTTACTGACTGGAATCCATACTTGACAGCTGACAGAGCCATCTCAAAACTAAACAGTGATCACATACGGTAGTACAAAACAGGAGGAGTTTAGGTCCCTGGCACTATGGGACTCTATACCAGCTCTCGGTCACTTACTTTTGAGCTATTATGTAACAAAATAAATTTCTTTCTTTATACCACTATTTTCTGGAATTTTTTAATCACTCTAAGCTGAGCCTAATCCTAACTAAAACCAAGGCCAAAAAGAGATGAGGTCTCACTCTGTCATCCAAGATGGAATGCAACAAGGCCAAAAATTCTGAGTCAAAGTGATGACCCAGTAAGTCACAACCCATGAGAAGCAAATCCATGACAGCAACTGAGACCAGGAAAAGATCATGGAGTCTGAAATACAGAAAGCATCACCGGGGTCAGCCAGGAGCCTGAGGAAGTGAGAAATGGGTGGCTGGGGAGGCTGGGGATGCCTAGGTTTATGATTTGGGGAAATCCACGCGTAGCCAGGCTTTCCTACTTCTCTAAAAACAGGGATCTACCACTGCCAAGGAATTATGAAATTTCAGTTTCTCCAGCTGCCTGGTACACTCACTTCTGTGACAGGGAAGGTGAGTCAGGAATAGTTAGGGCCCTGAAACAAGTAATCACTCTCCTCCGCCACTGTAAGTTAGCCAAATAGTTTCATCTCAAGATTCCATAAGAATCAAAAATTCAGCTCTCTTATCGTTTGTCAGAATTCGTTTTTGGTCAACGTCCTCAAAATATAGCAAAGTAAAAGGCTTAGAAACTTTATTATTCATTTTTCTTCTTGACAGAAAAAAAAGTCAAGAATAGTTATGAGGTTAATTAAACAAAGGAAAAGAAGATCAAAATCAAGGTCAAGAAAACATTTGTTCAAGGATCCTTGATATTCTTTATACCAAAATTTTTAAATTACAAAGTAGAATAATTCATTAAGGACTGAAAAGCTATTCATAAACCATCTCATGTTGATTAATAAATAAGATAAATATCAACTTTTGCACATCTACTATGAACAGTATTCTATGATTATGAGAAATAAATACATCTGATCAAGTTGGTGCCACATTCAATTATTATCAAATGAAGAATCCTAGTCTTTAAAATTGTAAAATCACAGAATATTAGTCATTCTGCCCAAAAAACTACCATTATCCACATACTGTACCCATAAAACTTTTTTACTTCACTATGTTAAAATGTACAAACACCAAATAATTATAAAATCATTTGCATTAAAAAACACCTTTCAATAATACAAATAGTTCTGGAAGTGTTCAAGAGTTATCAATAAAGTTTGTTAGTATATACTAATGTGATAAGCTTACTTGTTTAAATTCTGAGTTCTAATCACAGATAAGGTATAAAAATAAATTTTGATTACAGATATAAGATGTTAATCCTGGAGGAGAGAAAAAAAACTTTTTTGCAGATGAAGAATGAGACTGAAAGGAATTCAGCTGGGAAGAAAGGAAAAGGCAGAAAGTGAAGATGAGAGAATGTAGAAAATAAAATAGAAGATGGCCAAGAACAAGTAAGTATATCACATATTTTCCAAGTGTCCCAGAACAGGGTGCTTTAAAACATTTCTCTTTCATAATTCTATACCAAACCAGGACCTACGTCAGGCTCATTCTATTGTTCTAATCTGCAGAGTTATGGGTTAAAAACATATTTGATGTGAAAGAAACTGGGAAGAAGCAGGGAAAAAAAAAAGAAAAAAAAATTAAAAAAAAGAAAAAAACGCATTTGAAAGCTAATCTGGATATTTGACCAATCTTAACGAGAAAAGTAAATTCAAATTTATACATTTTCAGAACTGATTCATTTCTGTTATGTTCTTTTTCAAGTATACTTTAATACAATTTAAGATACCTTTAATATCTGACATGTATTCTCTTCAAAATACTGTGCCAGCTATTTCACAAATTTTACATTTTTAAACAACAAAAAGACTGCAATGACTGCTACAAAATGATCAGATAGATCATTGTTGGCTCTGGCAAGAGAAAAAAATACCTTGCCTTTCCAACTCAAAAAACAGGAGGTATTTTTCTCTTTTCTTGCAATTAGAGTACACCTGCCCACCAGGTGATAGTAGTCCTACAATCAGACAGAAATCTAGTTTTACACTAGTTTTTCAAACTAATAATCTCACAATGAGGTTTTTCAGATGGGTCATTTCTATTTAAGAAAATTAAAAATCATTAAGATAACTAAAATTTTAAACATAAATAATTTTTAGATATCATTTTAAATTAAAAAATCTCATATAAATTAATGTTTAACTCCCTTTAACTATCCCAGGCTGTTGTCCACTCAATGTAACAGGGCACCATTCACTCTTATTCCCTGAGATTGGTATCCACTGGAGTTGTGCAACCCAGCCAGTGAAATGCTCTCATCCTAATCTCACACTCTGGTTACAGGAAATTAGCTTCACCAGGAAAAACGGACTTAGATTACACTTTGCACAATGTCATCATTTTGAATATTCCCATATTTTAGGAAACTTCCATGTAATCATCCATGACAATTTACCTCTCTTGTTATGTAAGTATACATTTGGTAACTAATTTATCATTAAAGATGGATTTAAAGATGTGATGAAGTCTCTGACAAAAGATCAAAATTAGGGAAAGGCAGTATTTTAGGAGGAGGAACGGATGGCAGAGGACAGTACCAATGCTAGTAGCTCCAGTTCAGAAATCTTTTTGAAAAGATTCTCCAACAAGAGAACAAGGGTAGAAGACACAGGCCTAAAGCATTCCAAGGAAATCCAGGCACCCACTGCGGTGAAAATGACAGCAAGGGATTATGCAATCCTGCCATAACTGAACTGAAACAAAACAGTGAGAATAATCATTGGAACTAAAAAGGATAGAATCTATCAATTTCACTCAGCAAGTTGTCACTTTAAATATGAGCTACAAAACAAAATTATCTATGCTAAGATGATCTTCATTTGTGTCTGAAACTATGAGGATTCTCCTATTTATGCATTAGAGAGGATCCCAAAGTCATTTTCTCACGAAAATCTTGACCCTGTACTCCAAGGAATGCAAAGCAAGCCTCCCATTCAAACATCACCCCTATCAGAGCCTGATGATTAATAAAGCTTATATCTATGCATTTAGCTGGCAAAAGGAAAAACAGGCTGGTTGCATTCTCAACAGTTCTCAGACAGTATTATATAACTCACCTTCGTATCAATATTGTTTAAAAATCTGGTGAGAAATGATATCCAAGACACGATGTTTGAAAGACAGCTTAAAAATCTATCCTGGGATTACGTCAGTCAGATGATTATATTAGTCCATGTAATACGGCTTATACTGGAATATATATTGAAGGATATAAGAAAAAGCCCTATATTCACTGAAAGTATGTTGTAAAGGATTTTCTTTTATTATATCACACATCATGATAAAACTGTGGACGAAATTTCTTTCTAGTTTTACTGTCAGAAATACTTTTCTTTTTCCTGGGCACTGGATGTTTTTACATTCAGGACACTGTATTTTTTCACCTTGGAATGCTTTCCTCCAGCACAATGATTGCTAGCAATCTGAAAGCCAAAGTTGTACATCACATGCAGCACACATTTTATCTATTATCTTAATTTCTGGTCCCACTATCTGACCCCGATTTTTCTCTGTGCTCTTTTTTCCATACAAAATTTACTAAATGCCTACTATTCTAGTGCCTATATGAATAATATACACAGAGCAGTCTCTGCCTTCATGGAAGTAAATTATTTCATTTAAATTAATATTTTATCTTTAATAATTAAAGTGCTTGGTCAATAGCCATCATTTCTGGGATTAAATACAGTAATGTCGGGTAGGCAAAAACCTACCTAACAGATACAATGAACAGTATCTGTATGATGGGTACACTCAAAACCCCGACTTAAGAATAACTAAATCAATACACGTAACCAAAAATATTTATAGCCCCATAATACTTTAAAATAAAAAAAAAAAAAACCACAACACAGTAATGTCATGGAGTGTGAAGGGTCTGGGATTTTACCCTACTTGCAAACTAGCCTATTACTGATTCAGTCACTGACAGAAGACACAAGACTATTGGGTAAGAGACAAAGAATTCTGTTATTCATGGCATAACAAGCAGCATGATCATGATGTTATATTCCAGTTCCCTTTGCCTCTTCAAGTTCCACTTCTACCTGCTGGCACTTATTAAAGGCACATCCTTAGAGCACCTTTCTAGTATTCATGATTCACACTAAATCACTAGCCAATAACTGTCTCTCTCTAAACCCCTTAGTCTCTAATAACTAAGAGCCATGTCAGGCACTCACAAATCCATAAATCTCTCCTACAAACACACACATCTTTAAATGGGAAAGAGAACTATACTCTTTTTTCTTTTAGAAACAGAATTTTAAAAAGCCTATTTTTGCTATGAAGCTAAATGAAATTTAAGAACCAGTTTAGAGCCTTGATCTTAACAGCACTCATGTACTTGAAGGCAGAAAAATTTAGAATCTATTGCAATCCATGTACTGTGACTTACATATTAGAGAACTTGGGAAATTAGTCATTCTTGAAACTTCGGTTTACTTGACTATAAAATGGGATTAATAGTACAGATTGAGTATCCCCAATCCAAAATCCAAAATCTGAAATGCTCCAAAATCAGAAATTTTTTCAGCATCAACGTAACACTCAAAGGAAATGCTCACTGGAGCATTCAGATTTCAAATTTTTGGATTAGGGATGCTGAACCAGTAAATATAGTGCAGATATCCCAAAATCCAAAAAAATCCCAAATCTGAAACACTTCTGGTCCCAAGCATTTCAGATAAGGGATACTCAATCTGTAGTATCAATAGCTCTTAAGTTTTTGTGAAGATTTAATAAAATAGTGCTGCCAAAGTACTTCTGCACAGTATTTAGTACATTAACATCCACACATTATTAACTATTTTATTAACTTCCTTGTGAGCAAAGAGCTGGGGGCTTTCTTTACAAACTACATCTGCCTGCAAACTCACCTTGAAACCACTTTCTCAAAAATCCTGAGATTAAAACTAGTTTCATGACAACATACATGAACTAGCAGTTCAAATAATAATTTATCATGTTCTGAAATTGTGGTGCCTTGCTGTGATGGTTAATTTTATTTTTTTAATTATTTATTTGACAAAAAATAGTATACATTTATAGTGTACAACATGTTTTTAAATACATTGTGGAATGGCTAAATTGAGTTAATTAACATATGTATTACCTCACATATTTATCATTTTTTTGTGGTAAGAAATGTTAATTTTATATGTCAGCTTGGCTAGGCTACCATACCCAGATATTTGGTCAAACACCAATCTAAATGTTGCTGTGAAAGTATCTTTTAGATAAGATTAACATTTAAACCAATAGCTTTTCAGTAAAATGGAATATTCTCCATAATATGAGTGGGCCTCATCTAAGCAGTTAAAGACTTCAAGAAACAAAAGATAGAGGTCCCCTAAGTACGAGGGAATTCTGCCTCTACAATGCCTTTGGACTCCTGCAACATCAACTCTTCCCTAGGTTTCCAGCTTGCCAGCCTAACTAGTAGATTTTGGGCTTGCCAGCCTCCACAATCATGGTAAGCCAATTCTTTAAAATCAATCAATCAACACCTCTCTCTCACTGTAAACACAAACACACACACACACACACAAACACACACACACACACACACACACACACACACACAACCTATTGGTTTTGTTTCTCTAGAGAATCCTAACACACTTGCAAACCTCTGAAAAGTCCATTGATAGCTTTATTACTAACACAAAACTAACGAGTAAGATTAATATTACTAATGGGTGAAAAAATATTGAAAGCAAGGAAATAAATGCAAATTGACCATGGAAGAAATAAATAACAAGGCAAAACTCAACACTGACAAAGACAAGATAATAGACAGAGATCCAAATTCCCTAAATAAGAATTGCTGGGTATCAGAAATTTTATAATTATTATGACTTAATTAAGAGTCACTGGTTCAATATGGCAAACTCCGTACATCTTTTATCTCCTTTTTCTTACTCCCCTCAAAATCCCATAAAAATAAGAATAAAAGAATAAGAGGTAAAAACCCGTAACAACAAAGTGAATAAAAAGAAAACCCAAAAGCACATGAAATATTTCAACACATTTCTGGAAGATGAAAGAAAAATAAATAGAAGAGATTAATTAAATAGAGCATGAAAAAGTCATAACCCAGAGTGAAAGGGAGCTAAAGCTTAAAAGCAGACAATCCTGTCTGTCAAACTACTAGAGTCTCTAAAAGTGGAATGACATAGAGGGCATAAATAGTGAGCTGGGCTAGACATAAGCATCAACTGAAGGCCTAAATATTGAGAATTCAATCCCATCCCTTCCCCACATTTCAGTACCCAGCAAGGCCTACAACCAAGTACTGAACTCCAAGAAAGAAAATCGTTTCTTAACTCTAAACTGTAATTGAATGAACTAACTGGAGAAAACAGGAGAGTCATCACCTAATGACAAGTGCTTCTCACCCTGGTATTTAGAGGTTCCCCCAAATAACTGCAGGCTATATACATAAAGCCTACCCACAGAAAAACCTGACTAAACTTCCTGTTTTCTTCCATTTTAGTTAACAACCAACAAAAAACAATCAGACATTTGAGAGAAGCTTGAGATGCTATGGAAAAGATCAAAATAAACAAATAAAAATTAATTCGGATTATAAAGAGACTCTAATACAGTTGACCCTTGAATAATATGAGTTTGAACTGTGCGCGTCCACTTATTCATGAATTTTCTTCTGCCTCTGCCACCCCTGGACAGCAAGACCAACCCCTCCTCTTTCTCCTTCTCCACTTCCACTTAATGAATAGTAGATATACTTTCTCTTCCTTATGATTTTCTTAATAACATTTCTTTTCTCTAGCTTACTTTATTGTAATACAATATATTATATGTTTAACATACAAAATGTGTTAAGTGCTTATGTTACTAGTAAGGCTTCCAGTCAACAGTAGGCTATTAGTAGTTAAGTTCTGAGGAAGTCAAAGTTTTGTGCAAATTTTTAACTGGGGGGTTGTGGGTCAGGAGTGCTCCTAAACCCTGCATTGTTCAAGGGTCAATTGTATACCCGTGTGATTACAGAATGCCACTAAAAAGTGGTATGAATAAAGAGAACACAAGTAAGAATTCTTAGAAACTGTCAAATTATCAAAATTAAATATTCAAAAAAATGGAAAACATGACAATGAATCTTTAGAAAGACATACTACAAAAACAATGGAAAGACGTAAGTAACAGGTAAATTTTGCAAGGGCCAACATGTGTCTTCAAGGAGTCTGCAGAGAAAAACAAGAAAATTTCCCAAAGTTGAAGGGATCACCCTCCAAATTTAAAAGGCCCACCAAGTGCCCAGGAAAATAAATAAAAGACTAAATCCAGATACATCACAGCAATTTCAACACCAAAAGATAAGAAGATCCCAAAGCTGGGATGGAGGAAAGGCCACCTAACAATGCAACGAGCCTCATATAAATATCAGGCAACCCATAAGTAGTATCAAATACTAGAAGGCTAGAAATGATGCCTAAAATTTAAGGAAAGGGGATATTTAACTTTGTATTCTATATAAAAGCAAATCATTAGTCAAGTATGATGATTCTAGAAAGTTACAAAAGATTATCAATAAGCAAAGAGGGTACAGATAAAGAAGATGAAATAAAGGAAAAGAATAGCTCTAATCAAGAAAGGCAGCAAAGCTCAGGGATAACAGATGTACAACACACCTAGAAAATGATAAACCCGGACAGGAAATGACAGAGGGCTCTGGAAGACAGAACTGGTGGGGGGGGGGGTAGATTTAACAGAACCAAAAGTATGCTCAAGATCATGGAAATAGAAGCCTGTTATAACAATACAGAAATGCAACTCTACTAGTCTTAATCTAAGATGTTTTTTTATTTCAGGATTTTTTTTAAGTGAAATAAGCAACAGGTTTCAAGAGCAACGATGGAATGAATTTAAGAAATAGATGAAAAAAAGAAACTGAAAGATATTAGGGATATAGTAATGAAGGTAAGATTAATTTTATTTCACATTTCAAATCAGAAAGTCATAAAATTAAATATTCAGTCGATGCAAAGTATAAGTAAGATATATTTGGTTTTATATTATGTCAAGCTAAGGAAAGCAAAACTAAATGGAATCAAGTACAAGTAAAACAGAAAACCTACAAAATATATAAAATAAGACAAACTGGAAAGGTCTGAACTTGGGCCAGAAATTCCCTACCTCTGTATTTTCTAAATGTAAAACGTAATATTTTAGTATTTGTGTTAAAAGGTGTATTTGTTTTATCTCTGAGTTCAACTGTTACATATGGTATTAAGGATGACTGTAGCGATGACTAACGAAAAATACCTGTTTGAGAAAAACTGACATATTCTAACAGAAATGTCTAAATCAAATAACAGTCTATAACACAGAGAAAGTATAAGAAATAAGATGGCAAGAAACAAAGTGAATTAAGAGGAATTAAAGTTGCTTGCATAAATGTAGTTATCAATGTACTTTAAAGCTATATTTCATGTAATTTAAGGAAGCAATAAAATACACCAAGCCTATAAATAGGACTTAGAACTCAAATGAACATAAGACTAATTTTTAATAGAAAAAGAACAGTTTCAGAGATACTTTAGGTTGGAACAGACCTTAAAAGGTCACCTAATACAAACAACTACCTGATGCCTAAATTACAGTGAAATACCCCAGTCCAGGGGTAATATTCAGCCGAAGTGTAAATAACATGTCTCGAGGGATATGGGATACTATTCCATTTGAGGTAAATGCAAGTTCTTCCTTCTAGGCACTCAAACTCTACCTCCCTTTAACTGCTACCTAATCAATCTAGCTGTTTCCCTTTTATCCATAAAGAAGTCAAATCCCTTGTCAATATGACAAACTTTCAAATATCTATGGTAGCTACTATGTTATACTCTTTTCACCTTCCAGTATTTCTCTTCTGCACTGTTATATCTCTAATTCTATAAAGTGTTTGCCTCTCTTCTCTTTGCTCTCTTCTAAATGAACTCCACTTTCATCTAAACCCAAGTACAACTCAAAATATTTAATATTCATCAATCTTAAAGAAATGAAGTTTTATTCTTAAAAGCCATGCACATGTTTACAAGGCTAATCACTTAATCTTCTCTAATATTTAAGATTATAAATTTTGTCTTCACTAATGTATTTTCATCTCATTTGCATGACTACTTCACAGTATTAAATTTGTATTTTTCCTGTTCACACACAATTCTGTCTGTAATAAAAAGTCTCTCATCAAAGAAAAGCCCAGAATTTGATGGCTTCACTGTGGAATTCTACTAAACATTTTAAGAAGAACAAATACCAATTCTCACGCTCTTGCAGAAAACTGGAAAGAAGGGAATTCTTCATAACTCATTCCACAAGGCCAAGCATTACCTTGATACCAAAACCAGACAAGGTGACCACAAAAAAAGAAAACTACAGGACAATATCCCTGATGAACACAGATGCAAAAATCCTCATCAAAATACTAGCAAAATGAATCCAGTAGCACATTAAAAAGACCATTTGCCGTGATCAAGTGGGATTTATCCCAGGAAGGCAAGAATGGTTTAACATACAAAAATCAACAAACGTGATAAATCCAATCGATAAAATAAAGAACAAAAACCACATGATCATCTCAATAGACGGAGAAAAAGCATTTGATAAAATTCAATATCACTTCATGATAAAAACTCTTAAGTTGGGTACAGAAGGAACATATCTCTACACAGTAAAGATCATATATGACAAAGACACAGCCAACATCATACTAAACAGGGAAAAGTTGAAAGCTTTTCCTCTAAGATATGGAACAACAGCCCATGTTTACCACTTTCATTCAACAGTACTTGAAGTTCTAGCCAGAGCAATTTAGCAAGGGAAAGAAATAAAGGGCAACCAAATTGAAAAGGAGGAAGTCAAACTGTCCCTATCTGCAGACAACACGATCTTTTTTTTTTTTTTTAAGACACAGTCTTGCTCACCCTGAGTAGAGTGCAACGGCGTTATGATAGCTCACTGCAATCTCCAACTCTTGGGCTCAAGCGATCCTCCTACCTCAGCCTCTCGAGTATCCAGTAGCTGGAACTACAACCACATGCCCCCACACCCAGCTAATTTTTCTATTTTTAGTAAAGATGGGGGTCTCACTCTTGCTCAGGCTGGTCTTGAACTCTTGAGCTCAAGTGATCCTCCCACCTCAGCCAGTTCTAGGATTACAGGTGTAAGCCACCACACCTGGCCTAACATGATCTTTTATATAAAAACCCCTAAAAGCTCCACAAAAAAAACTCTCGGAACTGATACACAAATTCCGTAAAGTTGCAGGATATGAAACATACAAAATCATGCAAACATATAAAATCATAAAAACATACAAAAATCAGTAGTGTTTCTATATATTAACAATAAACTAGTGGAAAAAAAAATCAAGAAAGCAATCCCATTTACAAAGCTTGCCAAAAAATATAAAATACTTAGGAATAAATTTAACTAAGGAGGTAAAAGATCTCTACGAGGAAAACTATATAACACTGATGAAGGAAAGAGAACATACAAAAAAGGAAAGATACTCCATTTTCAAGAACTGGAAGAATATTGTGAAAATGACCACAATACCAAAAGCAATCTATAGATTCAATGCAATCCCTATCAAAATATCAATGATATTCTTCACAGAAATAGAAAGAAAAAAAAAAAGCCCAGAGTTTGTATGGAACTACAAAAAACATCAAATAGCCAAAGCAATTTTAAGCAGAAAGAACAAAGCTGGAGGCATCACACTACCAGGCTGCAAAATATATTACAAAGCTACAATAACCAAAACAGCATAGTACTGACATAACAAGAGACACATACACCAATGGAACAGAATAAAAAACCCAGAAATAAATCCATATATTTACAGCCAACTGATTCTTGACAAAGGTGCCAAAAACAGTGATTGGGGAAGGGATAGCCTCTTCAATAAATGGTGCTGGGAAATCTGGATATCCATATGCAGAAAAATGAAACTAGACCCCTATCTCTCACCATATACAAAAGTCAACTCAAAATGGATTAAAGGCTTAAAGTAAGACCTGAAACTATGAAACTACCTGGAGAATACATATAGGACACTGGTGTGGGCAAAGATTTTATAGAGAAGACCTTAAAACCACAGGCAACAAAAGCCAAAATAGACAAATGGGATTAAAAAGCTCTACACAACAAAGAAAACAATCAACAGAGTGAAGACACAACCTGCAGAACAGGAGAAAATATTTGCAACTATTCATCTGACAAGTGATTAATATCCAGAATATACAAGGAATTCAAACAAAAGCCAAAAAAAAAAGTAATCCTATTAAAAAAGGAGCAAATGAGCTGAACAGAAATCTCTCAAAACAAGATGGTGGGCCAGGCACAGTGGCCCACACCTATAATCCTAGCACTCTGGAAGGCCAAGGCAGGAGAACTGCTTGAGCCGAGGAGCTTCAGACCAGCCCGAGCAAGAGCAAAATCTCTACAAAAATACATAAAAATTAGCAAGGTGTGGTGGCACATGCCTGTAGTTACAGCTATTCAGGAGGCTGAGGCAGGAGGATCGCTTTAGCCCAGGAGCCTGAGGTTGCAGTGACCTATGATGACGCCACTGCACTCCACAGCCTGGGCGACAGAGCAAGACCCTGTCTCCAAAAGAAAAAAAAAGATGGCCAACAAATATATGGGAAAAAAAAGTTAATATCACTAATCACAGGGAAATGCAAATCAAAACCACAATGACATACCATCTTACCCCAGTTAGAATGGCTATTACAAAAAAGAACAAAAAATAACAAATGATGGTAAGGATGTAGAAAAAGAGGAACTCATATACTGTTGGAGGGGATGTAAATTAGAATAGCAATTATGGAAAACAGTGTGGAGGTTCCTCAAAAAACTGCAAATACAACTACTATATGTCCCAGTAATCCCACTACTGGGTATATATATCCAAAGGAAAAGAAATCACTATGTTAAAGATATATTTACACTTCCATGGTTATCACAGCACTATTCACAATAGCCAACATATTCAATCAACCTAAGTGTCTATCAACAGATAAATGGATAAAGAAAATGTGGCATATATACACAATGGAATACTATTTAGCCATAAAAAAGAACAAAATTCTATCATTTGCAGAAACAGAGATGAGCTAGGAGGACATTATGTTAACTGAAAAAAGCCAGGCACAGAAAGATAAACACAGGATGTTCTCACTCATCTGTTGAAGCTAAAAAGGTCGAACTTATAGAAGTAGAGAGTAGAAAAGGGGTTACTAGAAGCAGGGAAGAGTAAAGGGAAGAGGTGCATTAGACAAAGGTTGGTTAATGGATAAAAAAGTACAGCTAGATATGAGGAATACATTTTAACATTCTATAGCCCTACAGGGTAACTATAATTAAAAATTTATTGTATATTTTCAAATAGCTGGAAAAGTAGATTTTGAATGTTCCCAATGATAAATGTTTGAGGTGACAGATATACTAATTACCTGGATTTGATCATTACACACTGTACAAAGGTGTCAAAAATATCACACTGTACCCCATAAATATGTACAACTGTGTGTCAATAAAAAATGAGAAAAAAATTACAATTCTCAAATATAAGATTAATGGTATAATAGGTTCACTGAAGTACAGAAGTTTAAAAAAAATACTAGTACTCAGAATAATAAACAAATAGTTAAAAGACTCCAGTGCAAATACAGAATGAATTTATATGTGTAGTTGGATACACAGACGTAATTAGTCTGCACAAATACTCCCCATACCCCCCCAAAAAAAAGTACAAATAGGGAGTAAAATAATAAATATCTAACAACTGGATTTTACTGGAATAGAGCATCACTATGTTTAGTTCAATGTACTGTCTCAATGAAAATGTTGTCCAAGAGAAACAAGCCATAAAACTCATAAATACCTATTAAACAAATCTCAGTGACACAGTAGGACACCAATCCTTTTTTTTCCAATATTACACAGATGAATTCTGTCTCTAGTGATGACGAAGCCCCAAACTAAGCGGTATGATTAAAAGTTAAAAGTTCATGTGCCAAAAAAGGGACTAAATCCCACTATGCTGAGAAGCTTGTTAAAACTGGTCTTAACATAAATTACAATATTTTGCTTAGAAGGAAAAGCAACAAAAGCTAAAATTCTTTCATTAAACAACACTGACTGGTGTCAAATATGATAGTATCAATGGCATTTAAGAAACCAACAATTACATGTGCACGTTAGCAGGTATTTTCCTTTACAGTTGAAAAAACACGAGTATACAATAGGAATCAACTCTTAGCAAATATGCAGGATACCTGTATGAATTCAATGACTTTTGATTTGCTTAACCTCCAAAAACCATGCTATAGGAAAGCTTTTTTTTTTAATTTAGTCAATGATGATTTTGCAAGCCATGATGTAGCCTGGAAAGGACATCTTGGTCTCACTGAAGGTACAGTAGCTGCCAAGTGCTATCTGAAGGAAAGACTGCTCTGAATACCCATTTATCTACAATGTGTCTATCATCCTGGTCTAAGGCAGTGCTAAACTACACAGTAAAAAATAAATAAATAAAATTACAACCATTGAACATTTCTTTTCAATGTACCATACTAAGAAATGGATCCTAAAAACAAGACTGTTTCATACTTATGAATCACAGATGTCAATGCAAACATTTCTTCACAACGTCACTGATAAATCAGGCCAGTAAACATCATTTCAATGATTTTAAATACAATTCTCAAGTAGTATATATAAATAATACATTCATTAGTTCGAACACATTACTTGGGAAAATATTTTAAATTTAAGGATAA
>NW_012148808.1:690123-695675 GCF_000956105.1 Propithecus coquereli | reverse complement strand
GTATCTACTGGCTACTCTCTCTCAAAATGAAACAATTAGTATCCCAACTTTTATGATTCTGACAGAGCACTAAAAAGTAATCTTCTATGTTTCTTTCCTATTTTTATAATTTTTAAAACTACTCTATGATTGTTGGAGACAGCTGAAATGCAAGCCACTCAACTACATCAACAAAAAAATTGGTCTTTAACGACTACACAAAGCAACCTGGTTCATCCTATCAGAGAACAAGATGTAGTAGTTATTTTGTTTGCTAATTTTAGCATTGTCAAAACCAAAATAACCAAATCTATAGCTTTCATTGGCCCCAGAAATACAAATAGGATCATTCTCCTACTTAGCTTCAAGATGAGACAATTAGTAAAAGCCTATAAAGCCAGGTACAATCATCTGGCTAAAAACTATATTGCATTTACTTTACAACAAAAAGCTGAAGTAAACTTATGAATAGCTGAAAGTTACTGTTCACATAGGGTTTTCATTAATAGTTACAATAAGATTTCTTATAACAAATAAAAAGTTAAAAAAATTTTCAAAAATGTTTTCAATTTTGCCCTCAGAGAATGTGTGGACCTTTTACAGAGCCAAACAACCCCAAGGGCAAAAGGAACTTTGAAGGAAACAAAATAAATCCCCTCCCTAATGGCACAATGAAATTTAAACAATCCTAGACAGAAGAGCTTTATTATTAAGTTTCCCCCACATATTCCCTTACACATCTTAAGAACATATACACTATACATACATTAATACAAACAGTTCTGCTACAGAATCCAAGACAAATAATTGTAGCAAACAAATTTTAATATTAGAAAATTCATAAAGTAATTCTACTTAAGTTCTTAAATAACAGTTTAAAGGTAACAAAATCAAATACAAGCATTAATAAATCATACCTCAAGCACTTCAATAAAGGTGGTCTAAAAGCCTTCTATTAGCAAAAGAAATGTTCACCAAAACTGAAGAGCCTTTTCACATCAATAAAAACTTTTCACATCAACAGAAATCTTTTTATTTTTTTTTTTAAAAAAACAGGAAGTAGGAATACTAGTACTACTGAATTTTATAAGGCTGGAATTTTATAAGTAAAAAAGTCTAACAGGATGATACATGTGCCAATTCCAAAGCCAACATAACATCCTTGAAGGTAATTATAGTTCCAGCAACAAGTATTAAATGTTTTTCCTGAATTTGTACTAAACTGGGAAACAGTGAGCATATAACCACACACCGTCAAAAGTGCTTAACAATAATTAGAACTACTGCACTGACAGGAGCACCAGTGTAAATAATTTCAACAATGCATACATAAAACAAAACTGTAAAAGCTTTAAAACATTTAGAATACAACAACAGAACAGTGTAAACCTAAGGGATAACACAACACAATGTAAATAATTCAGATGTACACCAATACCAAGCAATTCAAAAGATCTCAGTATTAAGGAGTTGTTAAAATGGAAAGATTCCCAGTAGCAGTGTTGAGGTCTTCAGGCAGAGTAACATGATAAATTAAAAATTTATGGGTGAACAGCAGAACACCTATTCTAAACTTTATGTATTACTATATTAAATTTAAAATATTAGGTAGAAAATATTAAAATAAAATGAGAAATATAATGAAAAACTGTACTACAGGAAGAGTCTAGAGTTACTGGAAAACATATCAATATCACACAAACTTGTGAACTTACTCTAGGGAATGGTTAGGGAAAGCCTTACTGCTCCATGTATGACTGATTTACCTTTAACCTAATTTTAGCTTACAGAACAGCTAATATGCCACAAAGTTTATAGTAATATATGCTTTATGAAAGAAAAACTACATGTTTTTATATGTTAACATAAAGCCACAGTAATTTCCAAGAATAGAAAATTACAGAAAGTTACTATAGTCTTTCAGCTACTTCAACTATAGATCCTGCTCTGTCCAACAGAAATATACTGCAAGCCACATGTGATTTTAAATCTTCAAGTAGCCATTTTTAATTTAAAAAAGAGAACAAAGAAAACAGGTAAAATTAATTTTAATAAATTTAACCAAAAATATCACTTCAACACATAATCAGCATAAAAAACTGATGAAATATTTTATCTCTTTTTCATACTGATTCTTCAAAATCTAATGTGCATTATTTTACAGCACATCTCAATTAGGACCAGACTCATTTCAAGTGATCAATAGTTTTATGTGGCTACTGGTCTCTGTACTGGACAGCAGAGTTCTAGAGTTCTTTCTCTGGTTTTGAGACACATGCACAAAATAGGAGCTGAAATGGGAGCAAACAATTTATTAGATTTGAAGGACTAGAAGGGACACTGGGAAAGGTCAATGTAGCCTTCCCCCTTGAATCCAACAGGCCTAAGGTGACATGTCCCAATTTGCCAGGCAATTCCTATTTGCTAAGGAGAGTCCCAATTTATACCTGTTGTCATGATGTAATTATTAACAGTGCTCCCTGTAATTCTCAAAAGTGTCCCACATTAGATGATAAATTATATGGTCACCTTACCTATATCCATAATATCCTCAAAGAAAACTCCACACTCCTTGAAAGAGTATTTAGTATATATTCTAATTCTGATGCCTGGAAAAGAAGCTCTAAATTCAAAGGAAAGAACCCTAAATTTACTACCCTCATCATTCCAAAAAAAAAAAAAAAAAAAAAAGGCTGCTTAAAATTCTTTTTATTTTAAATTGCAGACTAAAAAAAAAAAAAAAAGTAAGAATTACCTGTTGAACAAGGCATCTGGAAATTGGGATCATTGCTATCCAAAACAGGCAAACAGAACTGGTTACTTGCAGATCCTAGCATAGGATCCTTATCGCTGAGCATGTTCTTCAGCGAGTCCTCTAAGACATTTTGACTTGCACTAAAATCCTCACAGACTTCATTCTCCAGGTTGGATCCTAGAAATAGGGCATCATCTAAGTGTTCAGTAGGAATTAAATGATTAAATGTATCAACTATATCCATGAAGACTTCTGTGTGTCTTTCAGCCCTATAGAAAGACAAAAAAAATACCATAAGAAATAAAGCTATCAATTGAAAATCACCTAATACCAAATTATTTTAATAGTTTTGAGTCTAAGAACACACTTAAGGTATTTCCGATTTGTTGTTTCAAAAAAAAAATCCTCAATGTTTTTAGAATATACAATTGGAAATGTAGAACGAATCTTTACTAAATGTTTCTTCATCATGCATGTAGAGTATTTTACCAGAAATCCTATTGTTTACTCAATCCATTATTTTTAAGAAAAAAATTATGTATAATTTGACACATTTGAAAAAGTTACATGGCTTAAACCATAAAAACCATATGTTTTTTTAACCATAACCTTTTCATAAATTAAGAATTAGACAGTCCATGTTAAAAGAGCTAAAATCAAATTGTTTAAATTACTGTCCCATACCTATTAAAATTGTAAAGTAGCCTTGTTTTGTTTACAAAGCATTTAGATTGTTTAAAGAAAGGTGATACATATAAACAAAAAACTTTTTTTGTGAGGGTAGGGGAGGAAAATGGAAAAAAACTGTTAACTAAACCCAACAAATCAAAGCTCAAAAAACTACACACGCATGCAAAGATGTGCACATACACACATTTTTTCCTAGGGTCCCCCCTTTAGAAGACAACAAGATAAATGACAAGAAAACAATGTATATGATGTATTTAAATTTATTTTAGTAAGTTATATGTGGTCTATACATATATCAAGTTAGTCACCTACTTGAACTGCACCTACATATTACGTATTGCTGGGCAAAAGTCATTTCAAGCTCTAAAAGAGCCTCAATTATCAAAAGTTGAATAATTTTCAACATTGATGTTAGAGAAAATTGTAGCAACATATTTTGGAGGAGGGGAAGTTAACAACAACAACAAAAAATTAATATTCCGTTAACCAGAAAATTCCACTGATTAACCCAGACCATCCTGGGCTCCACAATTCCAAGGACTTTTTAGATTAGCTCCAAATTTACCAAAATTTTCCCAAATTGGTCTTGAATTCTTCCCCCTATAAAATGAGAAGAGGAAGTTCAGAGATATTCTAACATTTACTGGGTATATATTATATGCCATCCAATAAATAGAATCTATTATTATCCTTGTCTTACAAAGAAAATGAACTTAAATAAGTTAAATGTCTTCCCCCACAAAGTCAAAAAACAGAGCCAAAATTCAAACCTAGGTTTCAAGTTCCACAGCCAATGCCCTTAAGTATTACCCTTCCAGGGTGAGCTAAGGAGCTAGGAAGATGTGACTCTTTAAACAATTTTCCTACAAATCAGTGGTTGCCTGGGACTGCAGATAAAGGAAGGACGGACTGCAAAGGGACAACCAGATACTTTGGGCGATGATGGAAATGTCCTAAATCCTGGTTGTGATACTGGTTTCATGAATCTGTTAGTTTTTAATGGACTCAGTTTATTGTACCTCAATTTAAAAAAAGAAAAAAAAAAGCAAAGAAAATTTCCTTACTCTGAGAAAAGTTAATCCCCTTCTAAGAAGAGGATTTACAGTACTGCTTTTCAAATTTTGCTATTTATTTACATTGAGATATTAATAAAGCACCAAAATAAAATGTTAACATTTTACTGACTTGCTGCTTATTTTACATGCATTCGCTAAATTAACAGAAAATTGTAGCTAGCAATACCAATAAAAACTCAAGAAAAGTCCCCTTAAGAATTCCCTACATTTTGATCTCAGTATCTAAGAAAGGCTCAATAATCATACATCACCAATATTTCTGGTAATATGTTTTTAGGGTCCAAATAAATTTTAGTATGTTAAATTCTGGTAATTAAAAATAATTTACAAAAAAATTTACTAAATGTTTACAAAATTAAGTAGACTAAAACTACCAATGAATTCATTTATCTGAATGTGCTGGAATCCAAAGTTTACCACAGGCCAAAGCTATCTCCTCTTCAAAAAGCTGCATCCTAATAAGTAATCTTTTTTTCTCAGATGAATCAAAAAGAAAAAATGGCCATTTCAACTCAAGAAACAAATGGCTAACTTCCCTTCAAAAAATAGTATGCTGACTCTACTGAAAATGCACTCATTGCCACAGCAATACGAGGCTAGCAAATTCTGCAAACTTTGCTTGGGGTCTTTCTGTTGCACTAACTGTATGCTGTGCTCTTTCAAGTGACAGGGACATTCAGAACATTCAGACGTTATGGTCACACAGCTTAAGATCATATAGCTATAAAGAAGACCAGTTCATTCTAACTAGTCATCTAAATGAGCAACTTTTTTCTTTTTTTACATTTTATTTTAAATAAAAAATTTTTAGATTAGACTAGGCCCAAGATTTTTTTTTTCAGTAATACTGCTGTTAGTGAAACCATACCAAAGCTTTACTAAAAATGCCTTCAGGGCATGTGGCATACTTTTTAAAGATCAATTTTTTTAAAGTAGAGCATATTGTAAATAAAATGGGTGAATCCAACTTTCCAGTCCTGTTTTTTAATCAAAACTAGTATGGGCCGGGCACGGTGGCTCACGCCTGTAATCCTAGCACTCTGAGAGGCAGA
>NW_012148808.1:687562-689263 GCF_000956105.1 Propithecus coquereli | reverse complement strand
GCGATACCGTCCCTATTAAAAACAGAAAAATTAGCAGGCTCCATGGCACTCCCACTTGTAGTCCCAGCTACTTGGGAGGCTGAGGCAGGAGGACAGATAGAGCCCAGGAGTCGGAGGTTGCAGTGAGCTATGATGATGCCATTGTACTCTAGCCCAGGGCAACAAGAACAAGATTTTGTCTAAAAAAAAAGAAAAAAGAAAAAGAAGAGAAAATGGGAATCTTCTAAGACAGAATCAAGTATAAACCATCCCAAATTTATGGGTACAAAGAAGACAATTTCCACAAGACAAACTGATTAATGAGACTAATTTTTCTCATGTGGTTCCAACTGGCTCTGAAAGTAATTCCAAGGGAAAAATGCCAAAAATGGTAGTAAATAGCCATCCAACAAGACTATCATGAAAGTAACATTTACTGGACATATAAAGTAACTCATTTTAAAAAATTGGTTTTGGATATCAAGTGATCAGTATCAAAAACAAAATTAAAACTCTCATGCTAAAAAGGAAAATAAATGTTAACCAATTGTAGAACTATTTACTCACTTAATAGGGACACACTAATCTTCTAAACCCAATGTTGTATCCTGGATTGGATCATGGAACAGAAAAAGGGCAGTAGCAAAAAAACTGGTGAAATCAGAATAAAGTCTATAATTTAGTTAACAGTAATGCACTCACAGCAACCTTTGAGTCTGATAAAGGCACTAACATTATGTCAGATGTCAATAATCAGGATAACTGGATGAAAGGTATACAGAAACTCTATACTCTTTGTAACATATCCATAAATCTAAAATTATTCCAAAGCAAAAAAATCTTTAAAAAAAAAATCCACTAATCTAAGACAGTGTGTCCTAAAATACCTAGTAATGTGGATAGACAAAGATAATCAGAACTAATTAAGGGGAAAATTTAAGAGCCAATTTAATATCTTTGTTACTTATACAAATGGCTTGATTTAAACAAATTCCTGTTTCTTACATTGAAATTTTACCTATATGCTTCCTTACATTTGGCATTCTAAATTTAGTAATTAAAACATAATAACCCTATGTAGGGTGTATTTTAAAGGACTAATGATATGTGTATCCAATTAAATCAATATTAGTAATTTGGGAATGTACATGCTAAAGTCAGAAATTGCTTCTGGGTTCAGAGTCACATCTCATGTTTACAGACAATAGAATGTATATAGCTAAGTCAGAGAATTGGATAATCTACATAATTCAAAATTATTCATTTATTCATAAATGTACTAAGCATCTACCACAAAAAACTGTAAGTGCCAGTGAAACAAACTCATCTCAAATTCAAGGAACTAACAATCCAAAACAGAATATACACATATAAACAAACAGAAAACATGTGAACATCACAACAAAATATGAAGTGCCATATTGAAGGGTTGCAAATAGTACCACAGAAGAAGGTGAAACTCAGGAGGCCAAGAAAGGCTAAGCAGGTAACGTGTGAGCTGTATCCTAAAGGTCCAAGAACATATTCTAGGCAAAAGAAACAGCATATGCTAATTATGAATGGCTCAGTTTGGTCCTAATGGACCATTTATAAAGACTCAGAATAAAATTTAAAATAATTAGTACTAAACATTCAGACGTTATGGTCACACAGCTTAAGATCATATAGCTATAAAGAAGACCAGTTCATTCTAACTAGTCATCTAAATGAGCAACTTTTTTC
>NW_012148808.1:676587-687512 GCF_000956105.1 Propithecus coquereli | reverse complement strand
AGGTGAAACTCAGGAGGCCAAGAAAGGCTAAGCAGGTAACGTGTGAGCTGTATCCTAAAGGTCCAAGAACATATTCTAGGCAAAAGAAACAGCATGTGCTAATTATGAATGGCTCAGTTTGGTCCTAATGGACCATTTATAAAGACTCAGAATAAAATTTAAAATAATTAGTACTAACATTTCAAATAAAATTTAATCTGAGCCCAAAGATATTTTCTGCTTTAAAATAGTTGTTTCATCTTTAATTCTCAGAGAATTATACTGCAGCCAAATTACTTTATACTAACAAAATCAGCTATATTATTTTCTAGGTGTTTCAGATATGGATAGAATACAAAAAGATGAGATTGAGAAAAAGTACCAACAGCAAAAAAATTACACTTCTACACTCACTTTAAATTAAGAGTAAATTAAAATTATCTATCCCAACTTTTTAAAACATCTTCAAAGTAAAACTATGTACTTCATCGTATTATTTTTTAAAAAAAAAAAAATTAAGCCTAACAATCACAAAACCTATCAAGTGCCTAAGAAGTTACATACTATTCACATGGCCTGAGAGAAGCAAAAAATAAATAAATAAGTTATATACCATGATGAAGCCCTGTTTCATGTAGTAGTCTACATTTCTGTGTGTTGGTTGGGGTTGGGGGAATGGGGAGCGGAACAAAAATATATCAGGAGATTGTGAAGAAAAATTATACAGGATAATAGTAATGGTGGTGGTGATGGGGGGGAGCAGTGTACAGATGATAGTAAACGAAGGCCTCACTAACAGAGTAGCATTTGAGCCAAAACTTGAAGTGAGAGAGTGATCAATGCATGAATGGGTAAAAGCAATCCAGGCAAAGACCGAGAAGTATGAAGGCCTTAGAAGTGGAGCAAGCATACTTGATGCCTTTCAGCTCCTACACCATCATTTAAATTAGGCAGTATTTCCTTGTCATAGTTTCCTTGCAGGAAAAAAAAAATTTTATTAAAAAATTAAGCAGTCAATTTCATCAGGCATGCTTACTAAGAACAAATTTCTAATAGGCAGTGGTAGAATAATAAAAGTACTACTACTACTACTAATGATGATAAAACATAAAACTTAATGTGCTACAACTTCAAGCCAGGTACTGCTCTACATGCTTTACATCTGTAATTCTCAATCAGAGGTGATTATGCCCATCCAAAGGACATTTGGCCATGTCCAGAGACATTTTTGGTCATCACAAGTGGAGAGGGTGCTATTCACACCTAGTAAATACACTATTAATGCACTAGGACAGCCCCACAAAAAAAAATTATCCAGCCAAAAATGTCATCGGTGCCAAAGTTAAGAAACTCTGCTCTACATTTATTAATTCGTTTAATACAACAATCCTATTATAATAATCCCAATTATACAAAAAATAAAATAAAATAAAATTGGGATCAGAGAGATTAAACTATTTGCTATAGTAAGTAGTGGAGCTCAAATGTAAACCCAGAAAATTTCATTCAAGAGTCAATGTGCCTATCACTACCCTACATTCTCTCCTATAAAGTTAAATTCACTGAGTATTTATCATGTTCAGGGCATTGTGCTAAACAAGTTAAATGCATTGTACCATTTAATCCTCATAACCGCACAATTAGGCAGTTACCATTATTCTCAATTTACAAAAGAGGGGCTAAAGCTTAGCAAAGTTATAACCAATATTACAGAATAAATAAGTGATAGAGCTGGGAGTCAAATCCACTCTATATCACACCAAGGTCATTTCTTAACCACTATGATATAACAACATTAAAGATGAATCATAGGTTATTCTTCCAGTATGGCGTCAAATTACTAAACGGTTAGGCCATGTGGTATGACACTATACTACCAAGTAAAATTCTACAAAGCAATGCAACCTAACCACCTACTCTACACACCCACTTCAAATTCTGGTCCAGTGTCGTTAGAATCTATTGGCAAGACATCATAAAAGAAACAAGGATCATAACTTATTTTCCAAATATACGGGGTAAAAAGAAGATACCAAAGTGTCTGCTCTACAAAGACAACTAAGACCAAAACAGACCTAAGACCCTAGAAAACTATCAAGTAGAAGCTGAAACTGGCAAAAGCAGAATTACAGTAGGCAACAGTAGTAAGAAAAGAGTTAACTTCAAAGTTTATAGCTATACTGGCATCATAACTGACATTATAAGGAGTATTAAAAGTTTGAATTAACTACAGTAGTAGTGGACCTAGCTCATCATTAAAACTATGACCTAGGCCAGGGTTGGGGAACCTTCAGCCTTGGGGCCACATGTGGCCTTCTGGATCCTTGAGTGCAGCCTTTTGACCGAATCCAAACTTCACAGAACAAATTCATTACAAGAATTTGCTCTGTAAAATCTGGGATTGGGGGAGGGGCCACATTTGGGGATCTGAACCCCCGACCTAGGTAATAACACTTCAAGCTAGTAAGTACTTACCACATACTATATGCCTGGCCCTGTGTATTGTATGCATTATCTCACTGGCTCCTCACAGTGACCCCATAAGGTAGGTGCAGTTCTTTTTTACTCTTTTGAGCAAACTGAGGCCCAGATAATTACATAATTTGCCCCAGGTCACATATCCAGTATTCTCAAATTTGAACCAAGATAGTGTGACTCCTAAGCCTGCACTTTTAAATTCAATACTTCATGCACTCTACTTGCATGACAATATTAATTTTTACAGTTTTAATACATCATTAACGAAATCTTAAAAAATACTAGAAACAAAAGTGACTCACCCTTCTTCCGAAATAAAGCAGGAAATATGCACTTAGCCATCTTCTATATATAAAAAACAAAATGGCTATCCTCAATGCACATGAATAACATCATTAGAAGGAAAAGCAAATTATCAACTACAAACTTTGCAATTTATTTCACTCTAAACTTTTGTTTTCATGTGCCCAGTTCACACAAATTATGAATCAATTAAAATGCTAAATTTAACCTTTCTGTATAATCTACTATGTCATTCAAACTATCTAATAAAGTTAGATTATACCAACGGACTAAAACTTCTGGATGATATTTTGAAATTTTTACTTAACTATTTTTGAAGTTTTTACTTAACTGTTTCTCTACATCCCCCTTCACTGTACAAATGATCATAAAAATGCATGGCAATAATTGTCCAGTCTACACATTTGGCAATTCCTCATACAATACCATTCATAAGTTTTGAAATATATTTCTCTTTAACTCTAAAACACTGATTTAACATCTTATGTCTTTGAATCTTGTTTCCCAGCCTATACTATGTTCCTTTAGAGTAGAAACAGCACTTGGGTCTCATATATTTTTAATCAAATCAATGCTTTCAATATCCTTCCAAGTGTAATCAAAGGGCAACTATTAAAGAAGAATGAGTTTTTACTGATCTAACAAATGCAACATTATCATAAATGTGTAACAGTTTGCCAAGTCATCTTTGTAGTTTAAAAAAAAAAAGATGCTTCTGAAAAGATACTCCAAGATTCTCAGAGGTTGCTCCAAGAAACAGAGCCCAAGATGTACTGTTCCAGAAAAGAAAGAAATCCAGCAGCCACTTGTCAAAAATAATTCCTGAAATGTTGATGAATGAAAACATTTAGAAATCAGCACTCTAAGAATCCTGAACTCCCTGACACTGTGAGGTGAAGTAGTTACGGGTAATACACAAAACTAGATGCTGATCAATAAATTGCATTATCTCATTAAAAAACAGAAAAGGTATTATCTCCAAAAAAAATACATTAATAAAAAGGATGTTATGAGAAATTAAAATGGAACTTAATCTGTGTAAGAAAAAAAATGCACATTTAAGAAAGCAAAATATATCAAAAAAGCAAACACCATATTACCTTGTCAAGAAAGATAATCAGTATGTTTTAGTAACTGAAACACACAAACGTATATGCATAATTTTCATTCACCAGTTTTTCCAAGTATATCCCATACTACGTAAAAATCTAAGCTCTTAATTTTGCAACAATTTTCCACATTTTCACTTGCTGTCTTCCAACTTTTATCAGTAACCCATAAGTCAAAGACTATTGATCTTTCCCAGCTAATTTCAATACTCATTTAAATTTTAACAACATGGTTTAAATGATGAATATAAAATAAAGACAAATTCTTTTCAATTTTTTTATCTTGAAATTTGCATTTGACCAAATCTATTTTTTACCTATATTGATGCAGACCACTTCCCTTATCTCTGACGACTTTGAATATGAAACATATAAGTATACCATAAGATCAACACGATACAGTTATCTGAGGTCTACCTCAACAACAGAGAATGCATACCTAATTCAGTATGACAGGTAAATTCACTGTTCTCCCAACAGGATGCAAAAGCAGTACAATTAATTACATTTTTGTACTCTTCAATAAATGAACCTATAAAGCATGCAAGCAACAGAGGAAAACTTTGGTCCCATCACTGACTCATTTGTTATTTTTTTGACAAGTCACCGATAAAGCTATCAAAAAAAGCTTAAAATCTAAAGTTGTAATCTTTTTAAATAAAAGTGGCCCATTTCAGGACTGAAAATGTGGCTTAATCAGAGCGGTAATAATTCCTAACAGTCCTCCCTTAAATTCTGTTACTATCACTGGCAAATGAAGTATGTACATAAAAATAATAACACTGATAATGATAATTATGACGGAGCAAAGAATCATTATGGTAATATATGACTAATAAACAGAAAAATGAAAACAAAAATAAAGGTGAAAGGTCTCAGTGGTAGCAAAAGTTAAAAATTACTATTTGAAATAACAATACTCTTTACACAACATCTTTTGTGCTTTGGAATAGAGCTATAAATTCAAAATCAAAAGTATGCTACAATAGAAAAGTTCGTCGTTCTTTGACTCGTATGTCTCTCTCCTATCACAAACACACATCTTCCCCTACAAACACTTTCACAATCCCAAACACTTCATTCAAGAATCAAAAAATGGTAGAAAATGAATAACTGAGGCACAGTTTTAAACCAGGTTGGAAAAGGGAAGACAAGTTCCACCCCAAAATAGTAACTAAATACAACAATGTACTATTTATGTACTCCCGACGTAGTTCACTGTATCATTTTTAAATTTTAGCTTAAAATAAGGTAGTAAAATTCGTATCTGGGAAAGCTCAGTAATCGATCTTTTTAAATTAAGTATCTCTACAAACAACAAAGATTAGGATTAGGTAAATATCAAAGCATTGTTGCCACTTACATTAATCCAAGAACATATTCTACGAATGGTAACTTAATAGCACTAATAAACACATGCTCGAATCATAAGTTTCTAGGAAATGGCATTTAAAAACCCAAAGATGGGAAAAGGTCATCTGACCCAGCAATACATTTCTGAGAGAAAGAAGGGACACTGGACTGTGAACGATACCAACATTCTCTCCCATTCTCCATATTCCCCGCACCAACCCCCCCTCCCCGTGTCAGGTGATCAGTTATTTAGCACCATTAACACGTACGTATCGACAAGTGGTTCATTAAATTACACGTATTATAGGAAGGCAAGATTCTAGGTTTCTCATTTCAAACTAAGCAAAAGGAGTCGACAGTTTGGGTCCCCAGGCACAAAAGCGCGCGATAACAGGAGACAGACAGAGCACCTACTCCCATCTCCAAAAGCAAGCACGGGGATTGGCCTCGCGGCCAAAGCCAGTCCCCGTTTCCCGAAACGAGGGCCCGAAGCTCAATGTTGGGGCTCCCGGAGAGGGAAGAGGCCCAAAGGGCCGGATCCAAAGGCCTCTGAGCCGGGCCTTCCTGGCAGCGCCCGCCGTGCCTCCGGGCCTGCGCGCCCGCGGCGGCCAAACACTCGAGCCGAGGGCCGGGGTCCGGCAGTCGGGAAGAGGCCACGGCCCGGACCCTCTGCCTGGCGACCGCGCCACCGCGGCTGCCACCCCAGCCCAGTACAAACGGTCCCGGGCGGCAGAGGCGCGGCCCGGTTAGGCCGAGGACGTTGCGCAAGAGGCCCGAAAGGCAATTTCCCGGCTGCGCGGGAGAAAGGCTCCGAGTGCCAGCCGCGGGAGGGGCGGGGAGGCCCGCTAAGGCGCTGTGCGTGTGGAAGGGGATGGGGGAGGGGAGGATTGCCCGTCTCCCTGGCCGCGGCCACAGCCGCAACTCACCCAGCTCCGCCAGACGAGCGCTACCACTGGCAGCAAGAGGAAGATGGTGGCCGCTGCCGCCGCCGAGAAGGAGGAGGGGGCCCGGTGGGTGCCGCGGAGAGGGGGTACGCGCAGGACGTCGGCGTCGCTGCCACAGCCTCTTTCCTTCCCAGGAGCAAGCTGCTGCTACTGACGACACTATTACTGGCTTCCGCGCCGCCCTCCTAATCCTCGTTGCAGCCGCCGCCGCCCTGGGCCGGAGGGTCGCTTGCCTCGTGCGGACTGTGCGGCAGCGCGAGACCCCACAGCCATCGGCTTACGGCTGCAGCGGCGCTGGAGCTGGAGCGGGGCCTCATCACGTGACCCCACTGTTTACCGTTCCGGGGGCCGCGGCCTGCGTCGCCGCCGCGCCTGCGCGCTGTAGGGCCTTCTGCTCTGCGCCTCCGTGGGGCCCGGGGCTACCCAGCTCCACAGCGCTTTTGCGCCCCTCTCTGTCTTCTTGTACGCGGCGCCGCCTGCGGGCCTCTAGCTCTCACCTCCAGGGGGCCGGGAGGCGTAAGGCAAATATACGAGCCCTTTTGTTCGACTTAGTGCTTCTTAGCATTAAGGCTTCACAGTTAATGTAATATGGATGAGCAAAGCTGCTCCTCATCCCCAGGTATTTTTTATTAGTTGGATGTGAGTTCAAGAATGGTAGACAGCGTGGAGTAATGAGTCCTCTGCCCAAATAACCCTCCTCGTTGGCTCCTCACAGCTGCCTCACCATTAACTACATCCGCCCTCATCCTGTCCCTACGTGGCTGGTCTACCTCGGGACCCAAGTTGTTTCCTCCAAGAAACATTTCTGGTATCCTGGCATCCAGTCAGTCAGCAGTATTCAGAATGTGGTCCGAGAATTCCCTGAGGGGGTCCCCAAGACTTTTCAGAGGAGCCTCAATTTCTTTGACAACAGCATGTGTCTAAGACCAAATTTTCTTCCCACTCTTCAACCAGGGCAGCATATAGCAACTGATTAAATGCAGAAATAGGAGAATCTAGCCTTTTTCTAGTAAGCCATAAATTAGGGTGGAGAGCTAGTGTATGCGGGTTTTGAGAAAGATTTCTCCAAAGATTAGGGTAGAAGAAGTTTATTTACTTTTCCCGAAGAGGAAAACGGGCCAACACAGAAGTCAAAGAGGTAGGGAATGTTGGCAGAGAGAACCAGGTATTCAGGCCTTTTATTTAGGGGGAGGTTGTAAATTAGCGGGGTACAGTTGAGGAACTGCTGTATCTGCGCCTTTCTTCCTGGCAGTGAACTGATAAGGGAAACAGTGAGGGTGTCAAAGTCCAAGAATTGGCTCTCCTACCTTTCCTTGGAGAAGGGATTATTGCAGGAGATGTGACTCTGCCCTCAAGATATGGCTGAGGCCCGAAACTCGCACCCTGCTGTTCACTCAGGAACTCTATAAAAACAGATCCTCAAAAGCAATTTTAAAATAAGGGAAAGATTTACATCTCTTTTCCATCTATTCAGCTCTTTTCAGAAGTTGTGCAAAACAGAACTCCTGCAGGGTACCGGTTAGTGAGAGAACGATTGATCTTTAATTGTTACTAGGAAATTGTGAGAACAGCTATTTTCCTGTTAATTTTGCAAGGCCATCCCTTTTACCAGATATTAAGGAAATCTGCAAAAATTTTAAACAATATCACTCTTTTCATTAATTTGTTGGAAAATATATTTTCATAATAAAAATTTATGGTAACATGCAAATCGTTTTGTTATTTCAAAATAACAGTGTTTCCAATTTTTCTTAGGTTTAATTTCTAAAATGGTAACTATCAATAGATACAACCATATAAAGAAAAGCTCTTGGAAATCTCACAAAGTTTAAGTTTATAGGGGTCCTGAGACCAAAAAGTTTGAGAACCACTGGTCAAGATTATGTACTTCCACAGCGCTTTGGGCTGACCCCTATCTCAGCGCTTAATAAGCTCTATGAAGTCATTGTTGCTATCAGTCACTCTGACCAAAATGAGCTCCTCAGGAACAAGGATTGTATCTTCTATTTGCAGGGATCATTACAGTAATCAGCCAGCACCTGCGGAGCACCTGACGTGTAGTCTGCACTCTATAAAACGGTATAGTACTTGTTGATTTAAGCCTCCACCAACTGTGGTCCACATTGTTAAATCACTGCAGGGTTGAACACTAAGTCACAAGCGTGTGGAAAAATCTGTTCTTCTCTGCAGTCTTCGATATTTAAGTACTCCCAATAACAAATGCTCTCTTCAGAGGAGGTTTGGATTGTCCTAATTCTACTGGATTCCTAGAATTCCACCTTGACTCATCAATTCCTCAACACTTTGTTTTACAATCGTTTTTTAATGGTTTTTTTGAAAAAGGAAAATAGAAATGAGTAATTAAAATTTTTTTCACTTGGGATGTCTGGGATGAATTACAAAAACAAACCTAATACTATCTTTACTATTCTTCTGGACCTCAATATTAAATTTTGAAAGAGCATTAGGAAAGAATAAAATGATTGTTATAAACAAAATCCAACCCCAAAGGAAATCAATAGAGTAGAACTCGATAAAGGAAATCATTAGCTGGAAAATCCCCTTAGAAGAGCTGAAGAAAACTTATCTTTTCAGAGAAATTTTAGTAAATTTAAGAAAAAATAAAATAGAGGTAAAAAGAAAACATAAGAACCATAAGGCTGTCACAATTACAAAACAAAGACTTCTGATCCTAAAAAAGTCAACAAGCTTGCCGTATGATGTTTTGATTCTATTATTTTGAACCAGCCAAGTACCCAGATTCACATTTGTCAACTAGTGATGTTTGCTTTTTGCTTCCAGATGTAAACACAACTGTATGTCTTTTACCCAATTCACATAAAGTTAGTAGAATTTCCAGCATAATAATATCGGTAATGGCTATAACCATACACAGCACACTGTTTTAGTTAAAAGACATTGGAAAATCACAGTGTATCAGTGACATTGAAAACTCCAAATTAACGTGGGAAAATTAAATTTGGTAGGAAAACAAGACAAAACCATTATAATGGCTAAAACCAACAGCGTATTTGTATTTGACTAAAAAATTATAAAAGAAAGAAAATTGACAAAATTTGGATCTTAAATCATTGACCCAGGAAAATTGAATCTGCCAGAGATTAAGGTCATCAAAAACAGCTCCCAGTGCAGATAAAAAAGACAATATTGATACAAAAAATGTTTGTCATCACTGAAACTTTGGTCCCTACAGTATCAGTTCACTGGAGTAAAGATGGAAAAAAATCAGAAGGATTAACCACAATGGGCAGAAAATCAGTAACAATATTAAAGTCATTGAATGGAGTTTTCTGTGGAAAACGCTTTCTAGATATACACACTTTCATGTTAGTTTAGAATCACATTTAAATGATTTTATGATTAAACATGGACTTAAAACAACAGGGTCAAAATATTCAGTCTTCTTACTGAGATCATCATTGAATTTGGAGGCTTAACCCACACACTTTGTTTCTTACGTTATTGGGCTTTGTTTCCTTCCACACATTTCTTAACCTATTTTCTCCAAAAGGTTGGCTCCCAGCCACTGAGGCTTCCAATAGCAAACAATGGGTGAAGGCAAGTGAGGTGCAAGCCCTATCCGAGGGTGAATAATTTACATAGCACACCAGAGTTCAAGGGGACCTAGGAAGGCTGGGTCAAACAATACAATAAAGGTTTTCCATGTACCAGGACTGTGCAAGCCATAAAGCAGCTTTGCAATGTTCAGCAACTCTAAGGTGCAGGGAAACAGTAAAAAGAGACCAGAGGCATCAGATTTCTAACCAACTTTGTGATTAACTATCTTTGTGACCTTATCTTTCTCAACCCCTCTGCATTACTTTCCCTGCCACCTACAACTTCATTTATTTGCTCGTTTATTTATCTATTCCGTTATGCATCCAAGTAGGTTTCAGAAATAAATGACATTGTTCCTGCCCTCAAGGAACTCAAAAGAGTGGCAGCGGACAATTGCAATTCAGCCTGGTGTGACAGCAATTGGTGCACATGACATATATTAATGTTTTATCTGGCCTAGAGTGAACATGGGGCATTTCTGACAGAGGGACTGCCCTTAGGTCAAAATAGTACCAGAAAATTTGTTGTGTTTCAAAAACTGCAAATGATTCGTTATCAGGATTGTGCTTGTTGCAGCCATAAAAATAATCAAAATTCTTTTAACAAAGAAAGTGTGCAAGTGTCCCTCACAATATCACCTCCCTACTTGAAATCTTTCCATGATTCTCCAGATTATAAAGGATAAAATTCAAACATCTTAATATGGTAATCAAGGCACTTTAGGATTGGTCCTTACCTAACTCTTTAGCTCCTTAGCTCTGTATTTCCTACTTTTCAATTTATGATATGACAATACCTGACTACTTACTGTTTCCTACACTCATCCATCCAGTGTCCCTCACCTTAAAGTCTTTGCTCATGCCACTACTTCTGAAAGGAATACCTCCTCCCAAATGACCCCAAACACCACCACAATCCCTCCTGCCACTTTATCTGGATTGTTCCTCCATCCTTTAAAGATGCAGCTCAATAATACCTCCTTGAATTCATCACATTTAATGGTGAAATACCAGAGGCATCCCCACACAAGCCAGGTATACACAAGGCTGCCACTATGACCACCATTATTCAATATTAGCCAATACTAAAAGGAAAGAAAAAACAATAGATATAGAAAAGGAAAAGACACAATGACCATTATTTGCATATGATGTTAATACAAACCGCTTCCCAAAAAAGA
>NW_012148808.1:662887-664229 GCF_000956105.1 Propithecus coquereli | reverse complement strand
AGAGGCTGTTTCTCCTGCCCAAGGCTAATATTGCCACATGTGTTCCGGTCCCTTCCCCTCCCAAATACACTCCCTTTCTTGTCTCATTTGTTCCACTCCTTATTTCTACTGACTCTCTCTTCAGAAATTAAACATGTTGAAGATTCCCCTCTCCTTTCACAGACAAGCTTAAAAAACCCCTACTTTTCTTATAAAAATAACATATTTTCGTTGATTAAAAAGCAAATCAACCAACCTAATAGAAGTTATAAAGAGAAAAGTTCTTTAATCCCCTCATACCCGCCCCCACTACCAAATTTTACCCCATGTAATTGTATCCTTCTAAATATTTTCTATATATCCATATCAAATATTTGTAATTGGGCTTCCACTTGGTCTCCCAATTCCAACTTCCATGCACCAGTCTGACCTCTGTCCCAAACAAATAGCAACTGAGTAATTCTTAGTAAAAGGCACTAGAATGCAAGTTATTTGAGGGCAGGGATTTTTGACCATTTTATCCACTGATATATCCCTAGTTCCTTGAACAGTGTCAGGAACATAGTAGTAGTTCAATAAATATTTGTTGAATAAATGAATGAACCTCTGACTAAACCCAAGAACTACAGCTGGCTTGGAGGCTCACAGATAAAAAGAGAGTGGACAAGACAGTTCTGGTTTTTGCAATAATCAGGAGGGTTGGTAAGTAGTATCGTAGACCACAGAAACAAGGGAGCATCTGACTTAGGTGGCTTTTGGATATTAGGAAGCCATGCTTTAAAAGTGGATTATGGGGTGGCCTCCAACTTGTCAGGTGATGGGGGAAGTAGTGAGCAGCCTCTCCTGGGTGCTATGAGAGAGGACACAGGGCTGTTGCCTGAGTCCTTCTAAGAAAAGTGGTGCCGGGCTGGGGTCTTTCTTCATCCCTGAGGTGCTTTCAGTGCATCACCACACTCCACGCCAAAAGAAGTTCTGAAATGTTAAATTAGGCTAAATTCAGGACAATTGCCACCTTTTGAACACAAGCTCCAGAAGCCTTCTATTTCCAAGTATATTGTAATTGTTAAGAGCACATATCCCTCCATTCCAGTACTGGCTTATCGGTTATACAAATGACATGCTGCATAACCTAAGGCAAATGGCTTAGCCTTTTGGTGTGCTGGTTTTCTTCTCTAAAACTATGGAGATGATAATAACACCATCTCCTAAGATTTTTGTGAAGATTAAACAAAGTAATTACTATAAAGCACTTAGAATATTGCTTGGTGTTGTGGAGTGAATTGTGTCCATAACACAATTCATATGTTGAAGCCCTAACTCCCAATGTAACTGTACTTGGAAATAGGGCCTGTAAGGAGATAAT
>NW_012148808.1:661728-662837 GCF_000956105.1 Propithecus coquereli | reverse complement strand
TTAAGTGTAGTAATTGTATTGGGCTGTGTTTTTTTTTTTTAATCCTTATCTCTTAAGAGATACATGTGGAAATTCATATAGGTGAAACTTGTAATATCTGAAAGTTTAAAAGACTCCAGAAAAGATAAATACAATTAAAATTAATGGGTGGAGACTAAATGACAGAAGAATGACAAAATGCTAATAATTGTAGATGCTAGGACTGTGGTCCCCAATCCCCGGGTTGCGGACCAGTACCAGTCCGTGGCCTGTTAGGAACCAGGCTACACAGCAGGAGGTGAGCAGCAGGAGAGCAAGGGAAGCGTTATCTGTATTACAGCCCATCTCTGGCATCACTGCTTGAGCTTCGCCTCCTGTCAGTTCGGCTGGGGCATTAGATTCTCATAGCAGCAGAACCCTACTGTAAACTGTGCATGCAAGGGATCTGTGTTGGGTGCTCCTTAGGAGAATCTAATGCCTGATGATGTGAGGTGGAGCAGAGGCGGTGATGCTAGAAGAAGATCAGCTGTTTGAGATTGCAAATGACGGTGGCCTTAAAAGTACGTTTGAGACAATATCAAATCTCCATATGTTCTGGGTTAAAGTCAAGGCGGAATATCCTGAGATTGCCACAAAAGCACTGAAAAGCCTGCTTCCATTTCCAACATCCTATCTTTGTGAAGCAGGGTTTTCTGCAGTGACAGCAACCAAAACGAGATTATGGAATAGACTGGACATAAGCAACACACTTTGGGTGTCACTGTCTCCCATCACTCCCAGATGGGACCATCTAGTTGCAGGAAAACAAGGTCAGGGCTCCCCCTGATTCTGCATTATGGTAAACTATATAATTATTTCATTATATATTTCAATGTAATGATAATACAAATAAAGTGCACAATAAATGTAATGTGCTTGAATCATCCCAAAACCATTCCCCCTCACCCCAGGCCCCTGGGTCCACTGAAAAATTGTCCTCCATGAAAATAGTCCCCGGTGCCAAAAAGGTTGGGGACCGCTGTGCTAGGATTTGCATACAAGAGGGTTTATTATACTGTTATCTCTTTGTTTTTGTATATATTTGAAAATTTTCACAATAAAAAATGAAATAAAAAATTGTTGCTTGTACA
>NW_012148808.1:650232-651188 GCF_000956105.1 Propithecus coquereli | reverse complement strand
TTGACAACATAAAGCAGGAGCTTCAGCCTAAAATACAAGGAAGAGAAGGCTATAGTAAGGTAGGATCTGAACTTTCCAGTGGTAGCCAGCGAGACTCCAGTTGTGGAACTGGCAGGTACTGACAGGGTGGTCAATGAGTCTATTTCTGAAGCAACAATTCTGTTGGTTCCTGATGACTCCCCTCTCCATGTAGGGGCAGAGCAACCAGAAGCCCTGAGTTTACCAGTAGGGCTAAAAGTGGAGGCCGTTTTCTAAAGAAATTTATAGAATTTCCTAGGGAGGTCCAAAGGCTCCTACTATAAGAATTATATCCTAGAATAGTCTCCCATATTCCCATTCGGACTTTTTGGTGGTTCTCCACACTGTCTTCTTGCTTTCTACTTAAAAAGACTAAGTGAAGTTGGTCAACCAATACCCCTCACTCATCTACACACACATGGCTGTTAGTTAGGAAAGAGACCTACTGGAGAAACAACACACAGCAGGAGAAATCCATGCCAATGTCTATACTGACCAGCCTATATTTTATTTCGTAGGTATAAATGGACAAATACATATCCCCAGAAATAGGAAGAAGACTAATCTTAATGCAAATAAACCAAAAATAGCTGGAGACAGCCAATTTGAGGAGGAGAGAACCTGTAACACTGATAAAATTCTTATTAGTATCTCCTGAAAAAGTTCAAAATGATATTCTTTCCATAAGACAATGCTAGATATGATGCTAGAAAAACTTCACTAGAGACTATGAAAAATGAACCACTAGAAGAGACAAAAAGCTTTTGGAAACAAAAAGCAACTATTAAAAAATCCACAGAAGTACTACAAGGAAGTCTCCCAGAAGAAGAGCAAAAAACAGAAATGGGAAGCATGAAGAAATGATAGTTTATAGAGGCTCAGTCTAGGAACCTCAACATTTGACCTTATATTTATTTCCAAAAGAAAGAATTGAAGAA
>NW_012148808.1:646461-648466 GCF_000956105.1 Propithecus coquereli | reverse complement strand
AATTTTTAAACTAATTATGTCCTCCCAAACTTCTTCCTCACTCACAATTAATAAAATATCTCTTAATTGAAAAGATAGCTTCCTCTCAATTTTAGATATTAGTACGTTCATATTTCAGAAGATTGAAGATAACACCACCAAAATAGAGAAAGTGGCCTCAGCTCATTTTGGTTGAAAGTGCCTCATTGCCATGTGTCTGCATAGAATTCATTTTGTTTTCATAAAAAGTGACATTAAAAAACATGCTACAAAGCTGTTTAAATGTTTGTGTCATCTTACCACAACATTTATGGAAGTAGCATAGAGAAGAAAAATCCCATAGCTTGAGGAAGTAAAGATGAAAGCAGTATACTGAGAGCCATGTAGTACAAATACCAAAGTGTTAAAAATGACAAATGAAAGAGGAACCAAAAGCAGAGGCATCATGGGATTCTGGTAACGAAGAGAATGTTAACTTATTCATGCTCTTATTCAATCAATATTTATTGAACATCTATATGTTCTTATATGTATTACATGTTAAATGCTGAGCTTATAAAAAATTGGACATGCAACTTGCTATAAGCTTACAGTCTAGCAGAGAATATAAAGGACACATATAAATATCTTTAGTATATGATAGAAACTGATAAATAATATGTGAAAAAGTTATAACAAAAGTAAGAAAGCAATGCTCTAAGGAGATTATAAAAATAGAGCAATTTTGCAATTGCGTTGTGTGCTTGATGACAGTCAGATGCAAGATGTAGGCCTATCACAGAGGTTGTCAAATATAGGTGAGGAGATAAGGAAACATTATGTGATGTTGCTAGTGAACCAATCATGTATAAAAGTAACCACGTATTTTTGATAAGAGATTGTACCTCCTCCCAGTCCTTTTCTGGAATAAGACAGTTAACCATACCTCTGCTGGGCACTTGGCCCACCTCAAGCCAGGATAATGCAAGGAGAATATTACAGAGAAAAAAATGCAGGACTCTTTAACAAAATTACACACTAGATTTGATATTCAATGTTTTTAAAAAGATTTGTTTGGTGATTTTGACCTTGAGACTGAACCAGGCGGCCAATTTTTTCTCTTCTTCTCTGCAGGTAGGGACTGAGAGATGGCAGTGCTCCCCACAACATCCCCCCTCCAACACACACACACACACACACACACACACACACACACACACACACTCAAGTGCGTACACTTCCTTTTCTCTAGCTTGGGCTGGTAATTAATCAGATTCAGAGGCAGCATGAGCCAGTGAGTGAGGAAAACTAGGTGGGATGATGGGGATGGGGAGAGGAGAGGAGGGAGGGGACAAAGAAGCTTGTTGGGATCTTAAGGGAGGGAAAGGGAGAGAGAGGGAGAGAGAGGGAGATCAAGAGAAGGCAGCCTTAAGGCCCTCCTGTGACAGACTCGGGATGATCTGATTGGTTAAGAACTTGATTTCCTTGATTTCGTGTGAGTGTTTGATCATTTATCTGAAAGATTTTCTTTCCGGTAATGGCTCAACTTTCACTACCTTCCAAACACTGGAAGCATAGTTAACATTTTCATTTTTTATAGTATAATTCGCTGCCATTCCATATTTCAGTGGATTTTGTAAAGTAGCAGCGGACTTTAGGCGAGGAAGACAGTGTCTGCTCTGGCTGCGTGGACTGTTTAATTTAAAACCTGCTATCCTTTGGATGACAAGTGCTTCTGAGCGCACCCTTCACATTTTGCACATGATAGGAAGGCAGAATGGAAATTGATCAGAACATGTTAAGAAATCGTTTGCCAAAAAAATATACTGAAGTTACATCAAACAGCTGCCTTATGGTATAGAAAATGGGCCTTGGAAAGATGAGGTCACAGTATGAAAGCAAAAAAAGCAGATTTCAATGAGGCAATTTCCTAGTTAGGATTGATCAGTAGTGTAGCTCCATGGGTTCTGAGGTTAAACACAACATGCTCAGTCAATTACTCATTATATTTACTGCTCTCTCTAAATTATAATTTGAATTGTTAAAA
>NW_012148808.1:643681-645865 GCF_000956105.1 Propithecus coquereli | reverse complement strand
TATACTAATTATATTATTTGTAGACACATTTCTCATTTATTCCTTAATTTAATCACTAAATACTAACAGTTTCAGGCATTATGCTAAATTTAAGGAGTTGTCAGTCACATTTACTATTTTTTTCCCCCAAAACCTTACAGTGCTTCTCAAGCTATATTTAATACCAACCTCACCTTTGAGGTAGTTAGGAGGTGAGAGAAGCAATTATCCGTGAATCCTGAGAATCCCTGTACATTCTTACTGGGTGTGCCAAGAATACAAGGCTCTTACTGCTCTTTAGTTGAGACATTTCTCAGGGTTGTGTTAGCACTGATCAACCTTGAGGAATGAAGTAATGTTTTCCCCAAAGAGTAGGTTTGCTTACCTCTTACTGTAAAAATGGTGAATCTTTGAGGTCAGTATTCCTCAGCAGCAATGCAAACTCACTGCCTGCGTTACATCCACCCAAAGCTCTTGCTGCTTACTGTGCTGTAATAGAGTTCTTTCTCTCTGACCCATAAGTCCTGTGCTTCTGACCAGCATCCACAAAACAGTAACATGCTAACTTATCACTTTGTGAAGAACGGTAAAATCAAATCCCAGACCCTGACAGTAAACAGCCAACACAAAGATTGTAAGTCCCATATTGCCAATCACTTTCCAAGTCCTCAAGCCTCAGACGCCATTGCTTTGACTCAATTACGGATGTGCCTTAGGAAAGGACCCCAAAATTTTAATGATTTATTCAGTGCCTCTATGTCTCAGATACTGGAATAAGCACAAGCAGTTACCATCATTCCTGTTTTACAGATGAGAAACTGAGTCTCACAGAGTTTGATAAGCTCCGAAGATGGCGCAAGCTTGTCAGTGGTGGAGCAAGGTTCCAACAGCAAGTTTTCATGACTCTAAAACCCATGCTTTTAGCATGTACACACCACATATTTAATAGAGAACACCTGGAAAAGCTATTGCACATTAACTGGGTCCATGTTCTATTTTGAGGTTTGATAAGTTATAACTTCAGAAATTATTAATAGTTGCAATGTTGATTTAGGATAATTACACCGAAAGAGTGAACAGTTAAAGAACATTCTTTTTTTTTTTTTAATTTCAGCATATTATGGGGGTACAGATATTTAAGTTACGTATGTTGCCCTTGCCTCCCCCCTCCCAAGTCTGAGTTTCAAGCGTGTCCATCCCTCGGATGGTGTGCATTGCACTCTTTGTGTATGCATATACCTGTCCCCTCCTCCCCCCTCCCCCCTCCCAGAGCATTCTATTTTTTAAAAAGACTTGTCTTTGTTAATAATCTTAAAATACACTTAAGCATTGAGTGCACTCAGATCTAGTATTTGTTTTAGTGGCCACAAAAGATTTTGGAAAGCATGCATTTAATTGGAAAATGCTGAGTGAAAACTAAACGTTCCTTAGCATTACTATAGCTTAGAAATTGAGAACACAGCTGAGGCTTATTAAAATGCTCTGCCCCTGCTCATCCAGAGCAGAGATTCCGAAATGTTGACATCAGAAATTAAGTATATTCTCCTGAACCTTCTCTGGAGTTTGGGCTGCAAATCTATGGTTACCATAGCAGTGGAAAACACACTCATCACTTTTTATTGTGAAGGTTTAACTATCTTTCCCACTAGACGATGAGTTTCAGCAGGGTTAGATGCATGTCTTGTTTATTTTTCTAATAGTGTTACTTTGTGTCTATAAGTTTCTTTTTTATCTTTCCTTTTTTTCCTTTTTTCTTTCTTTTTTAATGAGTATACTAAAATGTTCCCCAAATGCCAAAAAAAAATACAACAAGAAGAATCCCTTCATTAAATACAAGCCTTCCTTTTGTGATTCATTACATCATTGTTTTCATTCACTGCAACGTCTATTGAATTTTAAGAAGAAGCTTGTAAGACAAAAATTTTATAAATTAAAGTAGGATGACTGATAAATACTACAACAGTATATTAACCAATAGCTGCTCAACCTCCAACAAGGGCAATT
Organism: Propithecus coquereli; assembly: GCF_000956105.1. Classification (NCBI taxonomy): domain Eukaryota; kingdom Metazoa; phylum Chordata; class Mammalia; order Primates; family Indriidae; genus Propithecus; species Propithecus coquereli. The sequence continues at coordinate 643,882 of NW_012148808.1, read as the reverse complement.
ATTCTACCTAATTCTTCTTACATCTATCAATGTAGAATTTCAATATAGTGACAGCACAGAGAAAATTTACAATTTAAAAGAGTAATAAACTACATATGCAATGAAACAAAAAATTTGCTAAGCTGAAATCATTTTATGCTTCATGAACTTAACGCCAATATTTTTGGCCAATAACTTTTATGAGTTCAAAATAAATAAGCA
>NW_012148808.1:618161-642761 GCF_000956105.1 Propithecus coquereli | reverse complement strand
AGATTATTTCTGTTGTATATGCACATAGTTATACTTGATTGCTTTCTATGTTAGCTTCTTAAGAAACCAAGGAGTATTTTTCAAGGAGCATGTGGGCAATACTGAAATCCAATGAACAAGAAGATACAGGAAACATGACTGAACATTTTTTATAGGAAAAAAAATAAAAGACATTCAGAACTCGTAATGTGCTCTACAGTAATTAGCTATTCCTTAGCAGTCATAACATCAGGATAAACCAAATGTCAGGTTTTAAAATCATTAATGTGTAAAGGAACTATGGCGCTGTTAACCTACTGTTAAAATCTCAACAATCAAAGTACCTTCAGCACTATCTTGGCACAAAAAAGATCATTTCTAGGTTGGAGCAGGGGTTGCTTTGTGTCCTCATAATGTCTATGTGTTATAGGGTTAGGTTAAATCCAGTCAAAAGTGAAACTAAAGTTATAGAGTATTTCTATTAAAACTTCATCAGTTTTTTTTAACTCATGTTGCTATATAAAAGTTAACATATTAGGTAAGAAAACTTAGTACATTATTATGGTTATTAACTTTAAAATAAAAATATCTAATGTTTAATTTATGCTTATCATTCAGATTCCTTTTGATCATGTTGGGATAATTTTGTGAATATTGGCTCAAGATTACATCCAATGTACTTTACTTCAATTATCCTTTTCTTTAGCTACTCTTTGAATAATTTTCATCTCAACTTTTCTTCACATAATAATAGCAAATTGATTTTTTCCAATGTTCTTATTCTACCAAGACCATAACAAATGAGTAAGTATTAATACATTTTAAATGTTTGCTAATTCTTGGCATCTCATTAGTCACCACAAATAAAACTCAGATAAAGGAGAAATATTTGAAAAAATTACTTTATATTTGACCCACAATTTTAGAATGTTGAGTTGATTTTCAGGTAGTCCCAGAAAAAGGATGAAGTTTCTAATATTTGTTTAACCGCTGCAGTCAAAAAGGAAACTGCTTTCATTACATCAGTGTTATTCCAGTCTATATATCCGACACAAAACTATCAGGCAGAGAATTCCTCGTACCTCTAAAGACAGACATTTTCAAGAGCTAGGTCTGTAATTTGGGTACAGGAAGGAAGAGATGCTGAATATTTATTGCAATTGTTCCTGCAGCCAAAGAGGCAATGTTCCATTGTTCCTGCTTCTTGTGTTACTATTAATAGTTCCCAAGTCAGAGTCAGGGAAGGTACATCTAATAGGTAGAGCTCAAGCCCTACCGAAAGGGAGGTTGGAGAAGAAAGTATCTGGTCTTCTCAAATTTTCTAGAGTGACGTGGGCTCTGTCCTCCACCAAGACCCCGAAAGGAAGTCTTTCTCAAAGTTAGAAAGTGGGTTAAGATTCTGGAATGCGGATAAAAAATGACATATACCCCCTATATATGGCTTATTGAGACCTCTCCCAATGGCAGGACATGTGCCACAATTAGACAATTCGTGGAAATGGTCTGTTTTTGAAGCAATGACATAAAGGTTTTGCTTAAGCTTACTATCATCAGAGAAAACGTATCTACCTTGTTCTAGAGAACACGCTCTTCAGGATTTTAAAGTACCTCTCAGTGAGGCTCCCTGTAATTCTGAGTGGCTACTAGAAAAAAAAATTTCAAATTAATTTAACCTACATTTATGTGAGTCTCCTGCATATGAGGCTCTGAATATCACTAAAGATAAAAAGATGAATAAAATAAAGATGCTTCTTTCAAGAAACTTGCCTAATGAGTTTCCCACCAGATTACAAAAATATTCAGTAATTATTGAGCTATAACATTATTATAAGGAAAAAGAAGCCTCTGGTACAATCTGCTCAATCCATGATTTAAATTTGGAAACAAGCTTAGCTGAGTCTGTAAAAAGATAAATAGTGTAATTATGGATAAATAACCACTAAGCCACTAACCAATTTAATTCTGACGATTCTCAGATATGGTCAGAATGGAAACTATCTTTCCTTCACAAGCAAGAAGTTATTGTATGTTATAATACTCAAAAGGAATAAAAGCCACAAAGCAAAGCTTTCCAGAGGACCATGAGAACCAGACATATTTTAGCAGACATTGTAAATTCTTGGCATCAGATCATAGTTTGGCCTGGTTCAGGAGTCACTGTCTTTGGAAGAAGTTTTCTGAGCTCCCAGCTCACAAAGCATTCAGGACAGAGCAGGGACTGAGTAAGGGAAGTTGTGTAGATTCCATGGGAACTGACACAAAGGATCCAGGTAACTCTGAAGGGTGGAGCAGTTGCTGTTCTGGGCAATGTTGCTAGGTGTTGGTGGCAACACATTTTGTGAAATGAGTGGCCTGATAGAGAATAATCAGACTTTTCTGCCAATCACACAGATGCGGTGTGTGTCTATGCATATATGAATTTTTATTTATGGTAGAATTCTTATTTATTTATAAATCAGTTGGGAAAGGGTAGACTATTCAATAAAAGATACTGGAAAACATGATTCCCCATTTAGAGTAAGAAGGAAAATTTTGCCCTCTACCCCAAGAAATTCAGATGAAATAGATACTAAACATGAAAAATAAAATTATAAAACCTTCAGAGGGAAACATAGGAAAACATCTTCATTACATCTGGGCAAGGAAGAATTTCTCAAATAAGGGAAAACTGGTAAATTTTCATACAATAATATTTGAAACTTTGTATGACAAAAGACACCGTAAATAAAGTGAAAAGACATGCACAAATTGGAAGAATTTTGCAATTCAGATAGCAAAATAGGTATAATAGATAGAATTTATGAAGCACTCCCACTCGATCAATAAGAACAAGCAAAAGGAGAAAATGAAGCAATTGATTTAAACAGAACAGGAAAAAATGGATGGCAAAAGAAATGTGTGTAAAGATGTTCAATCTTACTATCAATCAGAGAAATGCAAATTAAAGGCACAATCCTAGGCTATTTTATACTCATTAGCTTGAGAAAAATTGACAATGGATAATATTATGTATTAGTAAAAGTGTAAAGGAATAGAAATTCATGTAGACAATATAAATGACTTCTACTACTTTGAAAAATAAGGCAGAGACTGCTCATTCTTTATCAAATCCATTCTCTTCTTCCTTCTGAGCACATGGCTAGACTACATTTCCCAGGTTCCCTTGCAGTTAGGTGTGGTCATGTGACTGAATGTTACCAATTGAATGAGATTAAAAGTGATGTGCTTCTCCTTGTACTTTTCCCCTTCTGGCTGAGTGGGATGGCTATGCCAAAGGAAAGTTGGAAGTCAGGTGCTAAAAATGGCAGAATCTCTGACAGTCTCAGTATCTGAATAGCTGTGTGGAACAGAGTCTCCCTCCCCTCAACCCACTCTGCAAGTTACCTGGCATTCATTAAAGTCACTATGAGAGTCTCAGCACATGCTGCCCTAGGTTTCTAGGTGAATGAGAAATAAATTGTTATTGTACTAATGTGCTATATTTTGGGGTCTGTTTGTTACTATAGCCTAGCTTACCTCAAAGATGAATTTGGCAATATACAATATCTATATACCCTAGCAGCCAGCAATTCTGGTTTTAGGTATATTATCTAGAGAAACTCACAGTTATAGGAACAGGGAGACATGCATAGGGCTGTTCATTGCAGTACTGATAGTAACAAAAAAAAAAAAAGGTTGAGGAGATTAATTACTCTCTTTTAGAGGAATGGATAAATTGTTTTTTTAAGAAATAAAACTGAATACTACAGAGTAGTAATTATTAATGATTTAGACACACACTTATTAACATGGATGAAGTAAAAAAATTGCAAAATAATTATGCTACCATCTATGTAAAAATTTGAAGATCAGCATATGAAGAACATTTATAGATAATCAGTATAAAAATAAGAATTATAGGCTGTGTGTGGTGGCTCATGCCTATAATCCCAGAACTTTGGGAGGCTAAGGTGGGAGGATCCTTGAGCCTGGGAGTTTCAGACCAGCATGAGCAACACAGTGAGACCCCATCTCTACAAAAAATATAAACATTAGCTGGGCAGTGGTGTGCATCTGTAGTCCCAGTTACTCAGGAGGCTAAGGCAGGAGGATTGCTTGAGCCCAGGATTTCGTGGTTGCAATGAGCTATGATGACATCCCTACACTCTAGCCTGGGCAACAGAGCAAGACCTTGTCTCAAAAATAAATAAATAAAAGAACTATAACAAAACCCACTAATTCCAGTATTGTAATTCTGGGTCTGCCATGCATAACTGTGTTCTGTATTGCATGACCCTTCAGGGCATCATTCATGTAAACTGTATAAAACAATGTTTATACAATCTGCAATCTTATACGGCAGACCTAGGAAGAGAATGCAGAAAAATGGGGGTGGTTTCTAAATTGTATTTTAATTTTAATTATATATGTCATTTATTTGGAGAGAGAGATTCGGTGGGGAGGAGAAAGAGGAGGAAGGAGAGGGATCTGATACGGGCAAATGTAAGCTTTTGTCCAATCTTGTGGCTCATTAGTAGATGCCTTTTTAGTTTCATGCTTTTTGCTATGTATGCAGTGTTTTATAATTAAAAAATAATAAAAAGGAAAGTAAGGAAGGTCTCAATGGCTATTCTTTTTATTTCACTCTAAAATATTTCTTTTTAACATGATCAAAAAGTAATACATGCTTTATAATAGAAAATGTGAAGAACATGAGACACAAAAAAGAATAAAGGAAACAAGTCACCTATAGTCCCGATCTAGAAATTTTTATACTTCTGAAAGCAGAAGAATATTCAGAAGCCACTGAAAAAATAAAATTTATAATAAAAATCTAATATATTCGGCAATATTTTGATGCTTGTTTGTTAACTCTAAAATTTCATGGCTATATTATGGTTTGCCTGTAGGATACATGCCACAAAATAGAAATATTAGAGAAATAGGCCAAAAAATGACTGCTATGGTTTGTAGGGATCTCTGTCAAAACAAAACTCATTTCTTCCAGATATTTTCAAATAGGAATAGGTAGGGGATTGGTGGGAGTTTACAGTTTACTACGGGCTATGCTATTGCTAGCTGGTTGTGGAGCCTGAGACAAAACATACTGTGTCTTTTGTTTGCCTTATTACTTCCAAGTCACTATGTATATGAGAGTGAAGATGAAATCTGTTTTAAATAATATTAAGGACAATTCAGAAGCACCAAAAACAAAGTCCATGTTAAGGGGGAGGTGTAGTGGGGCAGATTATATTTTTACAAGATGGTCACAACAATATCTTTCATCCCACCTGCTCTTCTTACAGTACATTTTCTCTTTTCCCATAAAGAGATAGAGTAGGCTATGACTTCTCTTCACCAAGAGAAGGTATTCATGACTGTCTTGACCAAAAGTGCATGGCAGAGGGATGCTGTGTGACTTCTAAGGATAGGTGATAAATATGCCAAATACATTCACTTTGATCCCTTGGGATCGCACTGAAGGATGCCACCCACATATAAGCAGTCGAAATGTTCTGGGGCTGCCATGCTGTGAGGCAGCCTGAACTAGCCCACGTGGACAGATCGCATGGAGAGAAGGGATGGGGAAACCCTGGGACTTCTTGGAGAGAGAAGTCTGGCTTGCCCCTAGCATCTCTAGCCTTTCACTGTTCCAACCACTGTCTGATTGAAATTGCATTAGAGATGAGCCAGAACCACCTAACCAAGCCCTTCCTGAATTCTTGACCCATGGAAACCATGAAAGATAAGAAAAATCATTGTTGCTGTAAGCCATCAGGTTTTGGAGTAATTTTTTTAAATACCACTTTAAATAAGTGGAACATGTAGAAAAGATGATATGAGTGACTATAGTTAATAATTTATTGTATATTTCAAAATAGCTAGATGAGATCTGAAATGTTTGTAACACAAAGAAATGATAGGTGTTTGAGGTGGTGAGTATCCTAATTACTCTGATTTGATCATTACGCATTGTGTGTATCAAAATATCACATATACCCCATAAATATGTATTATTATTATTATTGTGTATCAATAAAAAACTGCAAAAAAGAGGATAGCATAGGATTAGCCAGACCCCAGATTCTCAGATTTTATTAGTACCAGTTGGAAGGTTCCACTTTCTTCTTTCCACATACACAGTACCCTGGTCTGGTCCCTGGCAGTGCTCTGCCCATCAGGAGGAAACAATTAAAGTTTGTTGAATAGATGAATATTCTTCAGCAGCTGAGCATTCTCATCCTATTATCAAAATACTGAGTTTGGGAAAGTGAACCAATATTGCGCACCCTTGTATTCTATTTATTGTTCTTCCCACAAACAGGAAATACATTTATTTTGTAAAGTCTTCCAGATAACTCTTCCCCTTAGAGTTTTGCTGAAAAGTTTTACTAACTTCATTTTTGTATCATGGTGTTTCTTTTTGGTATAAATGCACTGTCTTCAAAATACAAGGCTAGTTCTCTACATTTTTTACTCACTACACAGTCGAAGAACAAGTGTGTTTAGTTTTGAGGTATTGCATATCATTTGGTCCTAGGAATCCCTTCTTTGTATTATTATTTCTCACTCTTCAAATCTTGGAATTACTAACCTTAAAGGACAGGTAGGAAGTAGGATTCCTAAGGAGGAATGGTTAAAAATTAACTTTAAAGTAACTAAATCAAACATTAAAAAATTAATACATAAGTTTAAGATTAATGAAATTAGTAACTGAGTAACTTTCCGAAGAATATTTGTCTAATAAGATTAATTGTGACTCTTGTTTGTAATTTAAAAATAAAATCCAGTTTAAGGAACTAGTTTAGGCAAAAAAGGTAATTTCTTGGCTTATTTAAACAAACCCTATTAAGATCAGTGGTATAGTTAGTATTAGAGAGACTACAACCAGGGACTCAAATGTATTATGGTCTCTCTGTCTCCTACTCTCTTTCCTTTTTTTTCTCTCTACCTATTTCTTGGATTGCTTCTCCTTACTTGTTGATCCCAACACCTACTCCCAGAAGTGTCTTTATCCTCAAGGCTGAAAAATAGCTGTTAGTAGCTTTTGGGCTCACATCTACCCCAGAGAGTAAGGGACTCTCTTCCAAAAGCTCCAATTACAAAAATTGTCTGTCTCTCTTTAAGTCATACCTGACCCTTCCTTTTGGAAGAAATATTTTCCTTCTCTTTGCTTCCATGTACTTCATCTGTTCTTTTCCTAAGGCACTTTTCTATTCTACCCTGTGTTGCCTCCTTAGAAAGCTTATTTCTCTTATAAGACTGTAAATTCCATGAGGGTGGTGATTACAATTAGGTCTTATTTTTTTGTCTGGTGGTTATTACTATTCTGGTGTACTGTAACGTATAGCATTAACAATAAGAGGCTTTGGAATATTTTAAATGAATGCTTTATTTCTAAAGCAATATTCATTGTTCAATCTAGTCATCCAAGAGATAAAACATTCTACACATAGTTTTGTGAAGCTGTGGTTTCATTCAGCAACACAGGGAGAGGTACACACAACTCAGTGGGTATCTCACCATAGGGCACAATAAACTGGAATAACAGTTAACCACTATGTGGAGGGTGGTGGGGGGAAGGTGCGGGTGATTTTATAGGGCAAAAACAGCAAGAAGAGTCCCATGGTGAGTGATATAAAGAGCTTCAGGTAGGTATTTAGCATCGAGGTAAATGGTCATTAGTCATTGAGGCTCAAGGACATGAATCCAAGTCTTTGAAGGGACAAAAGAAAGAATGAGAGTCTCAAGGGAGATGGCCAACAATGACTCAGAAACTGGGAACCTGGGATAAAGTAGCAAGACTTTCACACACTAACAGAGAAATGTCAAAGGAGATTTGATCTTAATTCATAGAAATAAGAGCAGGCAATGCTTAACTATAGTGATTGGTGGTCCTGTGAAGTAAAGGAAGAATTGAGTTTGAAGCTGGGGATCATGGGACATCAGTTGTAGGAAGAAGGGATGAAGAATATGGAACTAACCTGGACCCTACACATAGAGTGTAGAGGCAATAATCAGAAGCAGGTTTAAGAAACAGATGGGTAAAGCAAATGACACCTCCCATTCCCCTCCGTTACGCCTTCAGAATTTTACCCTTTACTACGAATATGAAAATGTCATATGTGGTAAAATGGTGAAACTACACATAATAATTCCATTTTGAGGTGCTTTTATTCTTCAGGATATTTTTTTTCTTTCCCAATCATAAACTGTCTTTACCTACAAAATTTGTAACTTCAATGTATTAGCAAATTTTGAACAGAAAAGATTAATATCTAACTATTAAATAAATAAAACTACAGACAGGTTTTTGTTTAGTTATTTTATTACTTTTTTGATTCAGGGTCTAGTACAGTGCCTAGCACAGCCTGGGAAAATATGGAGAGTACTACCCACTTAGATGATCAGACAAAGCTGAGTTTGAATTAAGTTCTGCTAGTTGTCTATGTAACCCAGGAAGAAATCATTTCATGTCTCTGAGATATGGTTTTTCATTTGTAAAATAGGACTGATGATAAATATCAGGTGATTGTTATAAAGATTAAATAAAATGGTGCATTAATAGCATTTGCTATAGGGCCTGTCATACAGTAGACACTCAGTGAGTGGTGGTTATCAATAAATATCTGTGGAACCGAATGTGTTTCATTTGTCCTTGTTTTCATCCTTTTTGGGGATACATCAAATTTGAACATCTGTTGATTAATGTGTTGCATTTACTAAATTCTTGATGTTTGGAAACTGCGATAATATTTCTGCTCCAAGCACATGCAAAAAATATGGTGATCATAGAAGTTCTGCTTCAGGTATTCGTAAGACTGGGTAATTTTGGTTTATCCTTTCCACTAAAAACAATTTTAAAAGCTGTGGTTGAGGAGGACATAAAAATCTTCAGTTTGAAGACCCTGGAGAGCAACTAAAGAAGCAGGAATCTGTGGCCCAAGATCCAGAAAAGGGAAGCCAAGAGAGGTGAGCCCAGAATTGGGGACTACTTTCTTCCTTAAGGTGGTTGTCAATTTCAGAAGCTGAGGCTGAGAATCCCAAACGTTTTGGTTTGAAGTTATTTTTGAATAGGTAACGTTTCATAAGACAAAACATTAACAATGTATATACTATATGATGAGAATAATAGTGAAAGTTTCACATCTGACCTGGTTTTCCAGCTACTATGTATTTCCCTTTCCAGGAGGCAACTGATGTTACCACTTTTTTGTGTATCCTTGAGAATGATCTTTTAATATCTAAAGATGGACTCTTCTCATAGTGCAAAGTGAGATTACTCGATATGTTTCCAAGGAGTGGCAAGGAAGATTCATTAGAGCCTGTTTGAAGCCAGCTCACCACTCAAATAAAGCTATTGTTAGTTTAGCTGCTTTAAACCAATATTCTCAAATGTTGCTTAAAATCTATTAAGGTGAAACTGATTTTTAATAAATATTATAAGTAGATTAATTCACCTATTAATTTGCTTTCATTGCTAGTCAATGTTCTAAAAAGTATTTTGTTAAATATGTTTTTTCTTTTTTAATTTATATCCATAAGCAGGAAAATTGATTAATATGTTCTATAAATTTTGTGGCTTTTGTTCTTTCTCCAGTTTCCTTTCTTTTTCTTTCTTTCTCTCTCTCTCTCTTCCTTCCTTCCTTGCTTGCTTCCTTCTTTCCTGCCTTCTTTCTTTCCTTTTTTTTTTTTTCTGACAGGGTCTCTCTCTGTTGCCTAGACTGGAGGACGGTGGCTAGCAACCTCCACTTCAGGGTGCAAGTGATCCTCCTGCCTCAGCCTCTTATGTCGCTAGGATTACAAGCATGTGCCACCAAGTTTGGCTAATTTTTAAAAAAATTTCTTGTGCCCAGGCTGGTCTTGAACTCCTGACCTCAAGCAATCTTTCCACCTTGGCCTCTTAAAGTTTGATGGGATTACAGGCGTGAGCCACCACGCCCAGCCTCAATCTTTATTTCTAGCATCAATCTGCTTCTTTAAACTTTATTTTATTTTATTTTATTTCAGCATATTATGGGGGTGCAGATGTTTAGGTTACGTATGTTGTCCTTGCCCCCCCATGCTTCTTTAAACTTTCAACTTTTAAAATCCTTCTTATCCTTTGAATTTTTGTCCCTAATCCTTTGTTCATTGTTTATGGTCTGTGCTTATTATCAATTTATTTGTGTAAGAGAGAAGTACCAGATCTCAGTCAGAAAGAGTCATGGGCCTACAAATTTAAGGAAATTGATTTTCATTTATATTAATAATAATAGGGAAAGGCGGGGTTCTGAGAAAAAGTCAACTAGTATCATCCAAAATTAATCTTTACTACTGATTTTAGGCATCAAATTTAGACTTTCCAGAAGGATCACAGCTTGCTTGTTTATCCCATTTCCTGGGTAAGGATGGGAACTACATTTCCCAGAATCCCCTTTCCTATATGGTTCTCGGTTAGAATTGGACAAAAGAGGAATGTGTCTGAGCTCTGGAAAGTGAATGAAACTGAAGTCATTACACTCAGAAGGTCATTCCTGTGAGGCTGGGGACGGGGAGAGGCAGAGATGCCGTGAGGCCCAGCTTGTCTTTCCACTTCTCCATTCTGTGTCTTGCCTCTCTTGCCACCTGCTGGTCGTGCTGATCAATAGCAGCCCCTGACCCGCCACAGGACTCTTAGACCCCACAGACAGCCATTTCCCCAGAGTTGGAAATTTCAAGGGGTCTCCCCATGAGTATGCCCTTTGCAGCCCCAGTTTGGCAACTGGTCGTGCTGGCTTTCTTGGCTTTCCCAGCCAGCTGCGATTGACTGTCTATCTACACCAGTGCTTCAGGTGGACTGTTCAGTGCCTATTTCTCTGATTCTCTGACTCTCCCTCCCGGACCTTCACTTTTGCAACCCTTCTCATATTTGTGTAAGCTCTAATTCCTGTAGTAAATCCCGATTCTCATTATATTTATAGTGGCACTGTTTCCTACCGATACACTTGAAACCTTTCTATGTTTGTGCCCTGCCGTCTCTATTACTGCAGCTATGTCTGCCCTCATAGTTGCAAAGTGGCCACCACAATTGAGCATTGCCTACTCACCTGACGTTGCCTCAAGCAGGAAGCAAGGGCACTGATATTAAAATAGTCTTTCTCCTTACATTATTCTCTTGCTTCAGGGAGGAAAAATTTTACCTGAAGCCTCTAGCAGAGAATTCTCTGTGAGTCTCATCAGTCAGATCGGAGCCATGCACCTTCTTCCTCTGGTCACTGATAAAGGTGCAAAATTGTCATCGTCACTTAGTCCTGCTTTCTGGCTGCCCAACAAGATAAACAGGGAGTGTTCTAAAGTATGTTTTCACCTGTGCCCAACTTTCACAGACTCTGATTTAATTGTTGTGGGGTGGTACCCTGGCACCAATATTTGTAAAATTCTCTCACGGGGATTATGTGAAGCCAGGGTTGAGAACCACTGCTTGGATCAAACAGGATTCATTCTCCGAAGGTATGTTACATGGTTGCCTGAACAAATTAGGGCCTGTACAAGGAAGAAGGCAGAAATGGCTGAGGAATTGGTAATCAAGACTTATCCATCCAGATAATCACATCTAAGAACGATCTATAGAATAGATAGAAATATGACTAAAATTCCCACTTGGTTTGCATCACATAAAATCACTAAGGGCTACTAGATTCTATGCAAGTTATTTGATTAAGACTACGAATGATAATAGGACAGCTATTCTCCATTCCTTAGTTATTTGATTAAGCCTAGCAATGATAAGAGGACAGCTATTCTCCATTCCTTAGTTATTTGATTAAGCCTAGCAATGATAAGAGGACAGCTATTCTCCATTCCTTAGTTATTTGAGATAAAGCCTCCTGAATGTGCTACCAAATGACATGACACAATAAGCTTTCCAGAGGCATTGTTGAAAAAAAAAAACAACACATGGCACAGGACTCAAGAAATAACTATTCTTTTGTGGGTACATAATTAATTACCTAGATTTAATTAATTATGCAATTAATTATATTAATTATATAATTATATTATATAATATAATTATAATAATATATTTATAATAATATGATTATAATAATATAATATAATATATATAATATAATTATATATTATATATATAAATATATAATTAATTGCATAATTAATGTGAATTATTATAGGGCAGAGAGATGGAGAGATGTTGGTCAAAGGGTACAAAGTTTCAGTTAGATAGAAGGAATGTTTTTGAGCTCTATTGTACAGCATAGTGATTATAGTTAATAATAATAATATATATTTCAAAATTGCTAATAGAGCAGATTTTAAATGTATGCACCAGGAAAAAAAATAAGTATGTGAAGTAATGGATGTTAATTAGCTTTATTTAATCATTGCATAATATATAGATTACCAAAATGTCACATTGTACTCCATAAATACATACAATTATTATTTGTCAATTAAAAACTAAAAATTTTTAAAAGTCCCTGTAGTCCTGAATTTGAATTGGAAGCATTAGTATGATTTTGTAACATTTTTTTTAAAAGCATTTTTAGCTTTGTCCACTGAAAAAAACCTAGAAAAAATGACCAACTCAGTAGTAATAATCACATCTAGCATGCAGACTGTGGTCTAAATACCATTTCCAAGTAAAAGGAATTGGTGCTTCTTGGAGAAATGGCTGATTCTAGATAGGGACCAGAAAATGTATATGATGAGCCTAAAATATCATGTCATAACATAAAGCAAAGAAATTATCAATTCTACTGGGGTCATACTGAAAACACTCTGGTGCCAACTTAAAGAGGTTGCCACTGTTCAAAGACAGGACAATTTGACCATCAATATGAATAATGGATTGCCATGGATTCAAATGGCAATGTATTAAAATAAATGTTTAAAGCCATAAATTCACAACGATGCTTAAAATAAAATAATCCTATTGGATATATTCAGAGCATAGTAGAAAACCAACTCACTATTTGGAAATCTGATAAAGAATATGTATCATACATTTATTCTACTTTTCTTACATACATATAATGAGGGGAAGTTTCTCTCTGAAAAATTAATCAAGCTAATAAATAAGACATGATAGAGTTAGAATATTATAATTTTTCAATCCCTGATAAGCTAATATCTCTAGGAAATGATCATCCATTTCTGCTAATATTAGAGAGTTATCCAACATTATGCACCTCCTAACAAAAGTACCACCTAGAATGTAATGTTATCAAACAAATGAACAAAAAACCCTTAATCTGAACAAGTCTCTGTCACTACCAATTTATAGAAAATGTTAGACAGAGGAGCATGTTAAATAGCACCATATGAATACAGTCAGCAAAATCCAGATATGAGACACTCTACTGGACAAATAATCCAATTTCTTAACAAATAAAGAGTTATAAAAAATTGAGAAAGAATCTATAAATTAAATGAATATACCAACCAATTGCAACGTATGAAACGTATACAAATCCAAACTTTAAAAAAATTTATGAGATAATCTGAACAGTGATTGGACACATTGGATACTTGATGATATTAAGCAGTTATTTTTAGTTTCTAAGTGTGATAACAATGTTGTGGTATGTTTAGAACAAAATTATCTTTAGAAATGTACAATGAAATATAGTCAGATGAAATGATATTATGTCTGGAATCTTCTTCAAATAATCTGGTTGGTGGAGGGGTATTGCTGTATTAGGTATCTATTGCTGCATAACAAATTACCCCCAAATTTTGCAACTTAAAACAACAAACATTTATGCCAAAATTTCTGTGGGTCAGGAATCCAGAAGGAGCTCAGCTGGATAATGCTGGCTCAAGGTCTCTGCAGTCATCTGAAGGATAGAGGATCTGCTTTCAGTTTACTCGGTGGTTGCCTGACCTCACTTCCTCACCAGATGAAGCTAGGAGCCTAATTTTCTTTCCATGTGGGCCTTTCCATAGACTGCTTGGATATCGGCAAGATGTGGCAGCTAGCTTCCCCTAAAATGAGAGCCTAAGATGGAAGCTGCAGTCATTCATAACCTAATGTCAGAAGTGACATACCATCACTTCTACCATATTCTATTGGTCACACAGACCAACTCTGGAACAATGTGGACAGTGACCACTGGTATGCATAGGGGACCATTAGGGACCATTTTAGGAACTGGCTACCACATTCACTCTGACTCAATGTTTTATGGACCAAGCCTCCATCCATTCCCTGACCTCCATAAACCCAAACCTGACTTGGGGACCACACTAGTATTCTAGTCTCTGGTTTCAGTGTAAGTTCAGAGTGATTTTCTAAAATAATTCCCAGAAGTTCTGGATATTTCCCTTTCCTCAGTACAGAGTCAGCCTGTTGAACAGACTCTAGGGAAGATTTGAGGACATATTTGCCATAAACACTGGTGGAAGATTTGCATGATTCTTCTTCTTTTTTTTTCTTTTCTTTTTTTAATGGACTCCACCATGGTTTGGAATAGATTCTTCTTTGTTCTTTTTTTGGCGGGGGAGTTGGGAAGGAAGATGGGACAGAGTCTCTATCTGTTGCCCAGGCTAGAGTGCCGTGGCATCAGCCCAGCTCACAGCAACCTCAAACTCCTGGGCTCAGCAATCCTCCTGCCTCAGCCTCCCAAGTAGCTGGGACTACAGGCATGTACCACCACATCTGGCTGATTTTTTTTTATTTTTAGTAGAGACGGGGTCTTGCTCTTGCTCAGGCTGGTCTCAAACTCATGACCTCAAGTGATCCTTGCACCTCAGCCTCCCAAAGTGCTAGGATTACAGGCGTGAGCCACCGGGCCCAACCTGGATTATTTCTTAAAGAGACCTCAGACTCTGAACTGGCTTAGATGTGGAAATTGGGTAAAAAATCATGAACCCCAATACAGTGACCTGAATTATGTTTCTGACTAGTAGACCTATAATTTTCCACCTATTAGGTCAAGAAGCATTTTAGTATGCTGCCCATCTATTTCATTCCTAGGAACCTCATGATGAGTTAGCCATCACCACAGATCCCAGTAGCAATACACTGTAATTACCATTTCATCCTTGCAGCTTATTGTAGTAATTTCACCTATTTTATCTCTGACCTTTCAACACTGTCACCTGACCTCTAACACTCCAAGATTTCATTACTCCCCTGGAGCTGGGCAATCCAATTTTTTTGTGGTATCCTGCACTATTGATTCTCATATACAGAAGACATCCACTATAGGGCTCATCATGGATGTTGGTATCATCCTCCCAACATATTTTTTAATGCTGTGATGAATGCAAGTCCTCTGGGTTACCACAGAGGCTACGGTTCAGGCTGCATATAATAGATCCGTGTTAACATTCGCATTTCCTTTAGCGTTTGAACACCTTTCTTTAAAGCAGTGGTTCTGAAAGGGATTTCCTAGGACCAGCAGCAGCACCTGAGAACTTAGTAGAAATGCAAATTCCCGAGCCCCACCCCAGACGTACTAAATCAGAAATTCTGGGGGTAGGGCCTGACAGTCTGTGTTTTAACATGCTCTCTAGTGATTCTTAGGATAAAGTTTGAGTCAGCACCTTAGTGAGCAGGGGTAGAGTAGAATAACAATTTTGACTCTTCTAGTCTCAAACTGTGTTAAAATTTCCATATCATAGTTTACTTCCAAAAATTTAAATAAGTTGTGTTTCAGAGAAAAGAATCACACTTTTGTGCAAAACCTAAAAACATAAGAAAATTGTGGTAAGAGATGAAAAATAACATGTTGGAGGGACCAGAAAGATAAATTATGTTACTTTCTATTGGATTTTGGAATGTATTTTTGTGTACTTCATATAGGATAATAAGATTACCCTGTGAAGATCTGATTTCAAAGGAGCTAGGTGCTATTGCTAGATCTCTGTGAATTGTTCCTGTGTGTTCTACACCACGGGGAACGTGAATAATTCTCTAAAGTTAGTGCAAAGTAACAAGGTAAGCAAATTTCTCCTCTTTAACTTTCCAAAATTAGAAAGTACTGAGAAGCAACCTATATGAAAAGTGGGTAAAGAGAAAGACTTTAATAAAATAAATCACCACAAACTTTTCTGTTGCTATTGTGATGAATTTATAACCAATATGTTACAAATGCTTGGAATTGATGACATCACATATTCTCAACAAAGTAAAAGTTACTAGTCCTAGTTTGCATAAATTGTATTGTCATAAAAGATGAAATTTTCAAAGAAAGAAAAAAAATAAGTCAAAAAAGCAGCCTTCATTGACTGTGTTGTCAGGGTTGTCAGACCTTTCTTTAATCTATTAGTATGAGCTAGAGGATGAGGTATAGTGGGCAGACTCATTTTCCAAGTAGAAATTGTTGGTAAGTTTTAGATCCTCCACAAGGAACAACCTGATTTGTACATGCACCCAGTCAAGCAACTCAATGCCAATGCTTATACCTGGAAATTCATCCTGTCAATTTTTTGCTGTTTGAGCTGCCCTTCTCTGATGAGTTTGAATATTCAGATGCACCAGTGAGAACTGTCAAACCTGGCAGCATTTACTTTCATGTATGGCGTATTTATCAAACATAAATACAACTATCATTTGCTTTCTTTAAATCTGTGTCTTAATGGCATTCATCTGATAGCTAGCTACCCATGAAAATTATTTGAATATACTTTTGCAACAGGGGCATTTTAATATGTTTCTTTTGCAATCCAGAACCTTTAAGTTGCTTTGGTTTAGATATACTTGTGTCTATTATATTATACCCATAGTCCAAGTTTAAATTTTGACCTGTTAGTCTAGTTCCACAAAGGCAAGAACCAAGTTTGTCCTTACCACTTTGTCTTCAGTGCCCAGTACATGGGACATAATGTTCATGCAATGAATATCCATGGAACTTAATGCATGATTTCCTGATTCTAGCAAATTGAAAAACTGCATAGCTCTCTCAAGACTGGAATTATGCTTCTACTCTTGCCCCTATCCCTGCCAACAAACTGCAGAGACTCCCTATCATCTTTAAAAAGAAAAAGGTGCTTCTTTCCTAGAAGAATATGTATGTATTGAATTGAAAAAACAAAAGCATTTAATAACCAAATTTGAAATTTAATACTTGTTGAATAAATCCTAGCATACGTGATAAAAATTAAGTGATATATATAAAATACTGACTAATAAAAACAGGATAGAACAAACTTTTGCAGAGCCATTTTCTTAGCATGCTATTTGATTTCCTTATGATTACATTCAAATTAGGGGAGAAATTGGCAGAGATTTTTCTGAAACACTGCTTCCTACCAAAGGAAACAGGTATTTAAATATAGTATATTGGGCCGGCCGGGCTCGGTGGCTCACGCCTGTAATCCTAGCACTCTGGGAGGCCTAGGCAGGAGGATCGCTCAAGGTCAGCAGTTTGAGACCATCCTGAGCAAGAGCGAGACCCCGTCTCTACTAAAAATAGAAAGAAATTATCTGGACAACTAAAAACATATATAGAAAAAATTAGCCCGGCATGGTGGCACATGCCTGTAGTCCCAGCTACTCGGGAGGCTGAGGCAGAAGGATTGCTCGAGCTCAAGAGTTTGAGGTTGCTGTGAGCTAGGCTGAGGCCACGGCACTCTAGCCTGGGCCACAGAGTGAGACTCTGTCTCAAAAAAAAAAATTAAAAAAAAAAATAAATGCAGTATATTGAAACTGAAGGCAAGTCTAGTTGCAGGTATTATCATGTAACAGATTTTTCATAATTATAAGAATTAGAGAAATCAGCTGATGAGTTATTTCCTGCAGGCTGGATTCTTGGTTAACAAGAAAGGGGAGTTATTGGTTAAATTCTGTGGGACCATCTTATCAACACTATCGGTGGGCTTTAGTGTGGGCAGGTCTCTAACAAACACAGACAAATGAATAAAACAATTATAATGAGTTGCACTTACCCAAGTCCCATTTGATCTAGCTAAACTCTGTCGCTTATTCCCTAAGCCTAGGGGCTCTTTTTAGCTGTATGTTCATTATTGGAGTCTCTGTGTTAATGAAGTTCTAGGGAAGGAAGAGTAAAGTATTTTCATTGGTGAACATCCACTTATAAAGTTAGTCTTCATATAATTATTTCTCCCCAATTAACACCAGTAGTGTCTATTACTTCCAAACATATTTATTGGTCATTTTCTTGCCAATGTAGCCAACAGCACAATGCAAACATACGAAACTGAAATTTAAGTTGCAGGATTTTATGAAGCTGTGAAAATTGTCACAATCAAAATGGAGTCACTATTGTTAAAAAAAACAAACAAACAAACAAAAAAACCCTTGGCAAACAAAGCCGGGAAAAAGCCATGAAGAGAGTGTCCTCATTCTTATATGCCTGATAACAAAAACTATCACAAAAGACTGTACAAAAACCACAACCTTGCACAAAGGCCATCGCAACCTTACACAAAAAATACTTTTGCAAGGACGTCTGCCTAGCAACTGCCTGTACTGGCATCACCCTTGTTATTGATCTTTGTGGCCAAGGATAATTATTTCAAAACAATTATGTAATCTCCTCATTTTTTTCCTTTAGAAAACTTTGTCTTCCTTTACTAACTTCCTGAATACACACATAGCTTACTATAGCATGTAAGCAATGCGATTCTCTATTCCCAAATAAATATCTTTTACAGAGCCTCTCTGTTGTTATTTAGTTTGATAAAATCAGTGAAAATAATTGAGAACTGTTCGAATCACAACAAAAGTTATTGTCAGATGAGGATTTGGCAAATTAAGTCAATTAAAAATTGAAAAAAGGAAAATTTATATGGATGCCATATTGGATGCTTCAAGACAAAATTATCTGAATAATATTAATGGTTAAGAAAAGCCTTTGGAAAAATTAAAGCCCTGGAATATTTTTGCAAACATGACCAATTCTGTGATCATAGTACACAAATCAAAAGTGATGTTGTCACTTCTCTCAAAGTCAGTACTTGATTCATTAAATTGAAATTGTTTCATATTAGTGTAGATGCTTCCATTATATTGTGACTTCCAAAAAATGTGTGCATATATGAGTGCATCAGTTTGGATATCTACATGATGTCAACTGTTCCCGAAGTGTGTTCTTCAGAACACTAGTCCCAAATGTCATCTATGAAAAAAAGGGACCCACAGAGGTAGGGGATATTTTCTGTTTCCCGAACTCTGCTGTGCTCCATTCTGTCTCTGACCAAAAGGCTGATCTGTATAGACTGTGGGTTCCTTTGCCTTCTGTCTTCCTCTTGGGTTTGGCTAAAGGAGCGAAGGGCAGAGGAGACCAGCAGGACGTCAAAGGGGATGGAGGAATGATGCTATTTATTTCTCGGTCTCTTATCTCCTTCCTGCTGGATTGCCAGTAGTTGGCTGTATCCTAGAACTAAGGTCACAGCTTCCTCAAGGAAGTCCTCTCCATTTAGTTTTTCTCTGCAGTTCTGGTAACTGCTCCCCATCTTGCCCTTTTAGACTGGGAGGTGGTAACAGTACCACAAACACGTTAGTTTCACTTTATTAAATGTTTCTCCATTATCCACTGAGGGTACTGTTTTCTTCTGGGATGCTGACTTATACAATGGTTAAATACTGTACTGTCCTCTTGGAAGAGTCAAAATTCATACCAGCACATTTAAGGCTGTAAGAAATATTGCAATAATGTCTAAGTTTAGCCCAGTATTTGCCAAACAATTATACCTAATGTACCTAAGAACATCCCTTGACTACATTGGATTATAAAATTCCTTGCCTTAAAAGACACAAAACCAAACTTAATAGTTTATATTCTTGATGGGCAATCATTTTAAGTATTTAATTGTTCTGTGCTGTGTGGAAACACTGATGTCCTTAAGGTCTATTCAGGTATATGAACCTAAGGCTGTTAGTCATAGCATTGACTTGTTCCAAATGACTGTACTTTTTGTATTCTGTGTAGTTTTTATAATTTATCTCAACATCCAGCTGATATCTTACTGCTACCCACGTGCTTTTCCCCAAGTTCATCATCTTATTTACCACCTGTAGTCTGGCAGGAAACCAAATTACCAAAGCTAGCTAAAATTATATCCAAAAAAAAAAAGATTAAATAAGTTTAAATAAGTGTTTACGATTCTCTAGTAAGCACAAACTTTAGTGCCTGAACTTCATGCCATCTATTTTGGCTGCTTGGAAACTTTGTCCCCTTATACTTGATATTTCAGTTATTTGGAGTGTTGCTCTTGAAGTACTCATTTAAACACTGATGTGGTAGTGATTAATGCTATACATTTCTGGCTTTTTAGCACACAATAGAATTGCATTTCCTTTATTGCATGGCTATGTAACCAGTTCTGTCCCTTGAGTACAAGTGACACATATGATTTCTTAGTCAAGCATTTACTCATCATGTGAGACAATCCAAATTCCTTTTTGCCTTGTTACAACTAGTACTGTTCCAGAGGGTAGATGCTACATCAGCCTGGGTCCCTATGATGGATATAAAGTTTAAGCGAGAAACAAATCTTAAAAATCTTAAGTTAAACTTAAGTCTTAAAACAGTTTCTGAGATTTCGGGGCTTTTTGTTCTTGCAGTATAAATTAGCTTATTTTTTTGGCTTATTTCGAAAAAAGATTTTTCTGCAAAAATAGAAAAGGGTTCAATTTAAATGAAGAAAATTGCAGTTAAGGCTTTATACACAGTTTTTATGAAGAACAATTTAACTTTAAGGAATATGAGAATATGTCAATAGGAAGGAGTTCAAGAACTCATAAAAACTTTAATAATTGGTTACATAAAAATAGACATATATATTCAAAAGCTGTGTGGTATAGTGGACAGGCTCAAACACAGGTTTGAATCCCTGAGTTCTACCATTTATCAGGTAGTCACTTAACTGGAGGCTCAAATATATTATGAATAAAATCGGGACAACTAATACAGGATTACTGGAAGGGAATCAAATTCTTAAAATTACCTAATAAAATCATTAATAAATGGTAGCCATCATAATAGCTGTATTAATCAACTGGTTAGTCTGGCAATACATATTAAATTACTGTCAATCTTTCCATTCATACCTTAATGAACATAATTGGTTTAATTCATTGAAGGCAAATAATAAATTTTCCATTACTTTCCTTCCAAGATTCTGCTTAGGTTGGTTACCCCAAATGTAATGGAGAAACATTAAATGTCAGACACTTTTAAACCAGTCTTTAATTTTTCAATTCAGGTGTAAGAAGACATATATATACACACACACACAAACATATTAATTCAAGGAATCAAGAATGTAGAGTATAAACATGTACAGCAGACACTACTTCATGTATTTTTTAAAAACTTACTCTAAAAGAATTTCATAATTTACATGTAAAAGAAAAAAATCATTGTCACTTCTACTTCCCTTTGAAGTATTTTCATCAAATTGCATTTTCCGAAACTCTAATAGAAAGCATAAAACAATTCTCTTAGTTATGGCAAGGAGTGGGGTACTCATTGGTGACCAAAATCTAGTGACATTTTTATGTTCTCCGCCGTACTCTTAAATGCCTAGCAAATAGTAGATATTTGTTAGCTGAATACAATGACATTCAAAAAATAGATCCCAGAGATTGAGATTCTGCAGCCAAGTTGGAGAACTATAATAGCATTTTGAAGTGTTCTAGAAGGGGGATGTGACCAGTTTTGATCACAAGCCTGGGCTGGCTACTTCTGGGTATGGAGTTGTGTTAAGGTGTGGGAATAGAAGAGAACCGCCCTAGCAAAAACAATAAATGAAGGCTGCAGTGCACTGTGAAATGACCAATGGTACCTATTTCTATGGTTTTCCTTCAACTAAAAGATTGCATTTTGTTATGATTCACTAATTGCATTACTTAACGTCAGCAACATTATGATTCCTATAGACAAGCCTAGGCAACTAACTAGTAACTATTTACATCATCCCATTGAGGGTATGCAAACCGAGGTACCAAATTTTAGAATACCATCTGATAACTTCTTGCATTCAAGACCTCAACTCATAATTCTTTAAATTGTCCTTTTGATATAAAGAATCTTTTAGGATGTATTACAGGCATTCCCATGATAAGCTATATTTACAAGATACAAAACATTTGGATGAAAAGCAAATTTCATCATGTTGTATACTGTACAGGTAAGGTTTATAAAGTAAATTGATTTTTAGCACCATATATACAATCCAACACTGCAAAGTAATTTAACTTTTCAAACTCAAGATACTTTTCATTAATCATGATAGCATCTCCTCTCTCAATAAATGTTTTATGGTCTGGTGGAAATAGTTTATTATTTAGTAATCAATTACACAAAATTGTCTCGTTGAGTAAGTAGGCTGATTTTTAAAAAACAAAAACAGCTCCAGTTAAATAACTAACCCCAAGCAATAATCTTGAAATTTAAAGAATTAGGGGCCTCCAGAGGCCTGTTCTTCCTTTTGTCCTAGTTAAATTTCAAGAATGGAATATATTAAGTGCTAAATTAGCATTAAGAGATGAAAGCAAGTTCTTTTAAACACCAGGTGGAGTATCACTTTTTACTCACATTTTAATTGTTTTACATTTATAACTACTATTAAAAAAATTAGACAAGGATATCTGTCCCTTTTAGAATAACATGTGCTACACAAAGTTACTATTTCAGATTACTGAAAGAAATCTAACATTTATTAAGTCTTCATGTGCCAAGTAGTGTTCAAATTAATTTCAAAATTCATAAAGGTATGTAATTATTAATTTGCAAATGAGAAAACTGAAGTTCAGAGGTTGCACAGAACCATTATTAACTAGAAGCCAGGCATGGTGGCTTGCAGCTGTAGTCCTGGCTATCCAGGAGGCTGAAGCAGAAAGATCACGTGGGCCCAAGAGTTGGAGGCCAGTGAACTATGATCGCACCACTGCACTCCAGACTGGGTGAAAGAGCAAGATTTTGTCTCTTAGAAGAAAAAAAGAACTAGTAGAATAGAGCTTTAAAAAAAATCAAGGCCTTTCTCTACTGTATACTGTTACTCCTCAGTATACAACAAATTAGTTCTAAATTACCTAGACCTTTAAAGTAAGGAAGTTTATAATGGAGAGCACTTTTAGCATTAAGTAGTTCTCATGACCCTAACAAATTTTGTCTATGAGCTTACTCAAATGCTGACTTCTTTTAATCCTTCATTTGTAAAAAGATGAGGGCACACTATACATGAAATGGCATTAAGTGAAGTGCAATTCATTTTGTTTGCTACGAAATAACTTAACTTTAAGCAAAACAATCTCAATGATGATAAATGCATTTCATTATTTATTTAGATGTTTAAGCTCTCGCACTAAGTTTTTACAAGCTGGTGAACACTGACAAATTATTTCTCCCACAGAACTATAACCACACATTCCCAGACAGTATAAATATATGGTTGAACTAACATTAATACACATCACCATTTTATCAATTACATAATAAAACAAATTATCAAGTATCCAAATATTAAGTTACACAGCTCAAAAGGCATATAAAATATTAGATGTCTGCTCAATTCATTAGCAGAAACCCACTTCTTTTTTTTGCAAGAGAGGTTGGGAAGAAAAAAAAAATCACACTTCAAACAAAAATAAGTTGGTAAACAACTTCTGATAAGTATGGAAAAAAAATTACAAGAATTTCAGAAATTTTATGATTAAGAATTGTTTTAGCTACAATTAACAAAGCATCTCTACCTTTTAAAAAATATTTACTAAATTAAAGAGCATATTTCTACATGTTCTGCACAAGACAAAGGCAACATTTTGCTAAAAATATTTAATAGCCCCCTCCCATTCTTTTTTCAGGCCCTCCCTGTTAAGTTGCACCTCAGAGTGCAAACATTAAATTAACTGTAAGGCTTTTTTGTCTGAAGACATTAAAGACATGTGCTTCTGTACAATGTAGATTTTCAAAATGGAGGTTGTTCGTAATAGCACAAAATGAGATTTACAGAAAGACATTAAATAATCACTGTAAGACTTGGTAAAAATAATAATAAAAAAAATCAATCGTTAAGCAAAGCTGATGTATACTGGTATAAATGTGGTAGATGTAAACATAAAGTGAGCAGGCAAATAACCATGTAGACCCTACTTTCAATGTCTGAAATGAATAAACCATATAAGGTCTAGAGTGTTCATAGTTCCTGGGATTTTAGTTCTGTACGATACTAAAAATATACAAGTATTGTGCTGAGTATTTTGGCACCTAATCTTTCTAAATTTCTTATATATTGATAAGATTCTGGCATGGGAATAGATTTAAATAAGACATAACTCAATACCGCATGATTTCAGGAAAGATCAATTGGTACAAATGATAAGCACATTTTAAATGCTGAAACAAGAATCTTTTGCTAAGTGTCCAAAAAGGCTAACTGTAACCCAGACACATAGGTTGCAATTCTGTTAAACTTGCGGCCTGGGAAAACTGCTTTACAATACTCTTATGGAAGCTTCATTAGACTTATTCACCAAGCCAACATGTTGGCTAATACATATGACATATTAGGTCCTGTGTCAAATTTTACTTCTAAGGCAATAATATCGGGCACCTCAGTTTTATTGAATGCAACAGTTGTTTCTATGACCATTGGAGTCTTTGAAGCGCAGCCGCATCTTAGGACGATACTTCTCCAAATCCAAAAGTTGCTTGCTGTTAAAAGCTCCACGCCACTTTTGTCTTATGACTT
>NW_012148808.1:579774-618111 GCF_000956105.1 Propithecus coquereli | reverse complement strand
CTTCTGTACAATGTAGATTTTCAAAATGGAGGTTTTTCATAACAGCACAAAATGAGATTTACAGAAAGACATTAAATAATCACTGTAAGACTTGGTAAAAATAATAATAAAAAAAATCAATGGTTAAGCAAACCTGATGTATACTGGTATAAATGTGGGAGATGTAAACACAAAGTGAGCAGGCAAATAACCATGTAGGCCCTACTTTCAATGTCTGAAATGGATAAACCATATAAGGTCTAGAGTGTTCATAGTTCCTGGGATTTTAGTTCTGTACGATACTAAAAATATACAAGTATTGTGCTGGGTATTTTGGCACCTAATCTTTCTAAATTTCTTATATATTGATAAGATTCTGGCATGGGAATAGATTTAAACAAGACATAACTCAATACTGCATGATTTCAGGAAAGGTCAATTGGTACAAATGATAAGCACATTTTAAATGCTGAACAGCAAGAATCTTTTGCTAAGTGTCCAAAAAGGCTAACTGTAACCCAGACACGTAGGCTGCAATTCTGTTAAACTTGTGGCCTGGGAAAACTGCTTTACAATACTCTTATGGAAGTTTCATTAGACTTATTCACCAAGCCAACATGTTGGCTAATACATATGACATATTAGGTCCTGTGTCAAATTTTACTTCCAAGGCAATAACATCAGGCACCCCAGTTTTATTGAATGCAACAGTTGTTTCTATGACCATTGGAGTCTTTGAAGCGCAGCCGCATCTTAGGACGATATTTCTCCAAATACAAAAGTTGCTTGCTGTTAAAAGCTCCACGCCGCTTTCTGAGGGGGGAAGAAAAGATGAAGCAATTAAAGCAGAATCCCCCACAGTAATGTTTAGTGTGTTACAGACAATCATCACCTCTCTTGTGGCAATTTAATCTTTTAATTATTAGGCTATGACCTAATGCAGAAAGGAGTATGGATAGGCATACATGTACAAATGGAAAAAGAACAGTAAAAAGTTAATTTTCTAAATCTTCTTTTGAGTGGTGGTTATGACTCAAAATTCACATATCTATTTATATGAAGTTCAAGAAAAGACAAAACTAATTTATGGTGATAGAAGTCACAAAGAGGTTGCCTTTGGTGGCAGAGATGACGACTACAAAAGCCACAAAGGTATGTCCTGGAGCACTCAAAATATTATATACATTGTATTCGGTAGTTATTTTATTTGGGTGTTATTAACTGATCTCCCTTCAAGACCTGTGCATTTTTATTGTATTTTACTTATACCTCAATAAAAATGCAAATCAACAAGCAACATATTCAATCAAGAATTTAAAGCAAAATAATAATTCAAAGGATATTGTTGAATTAGAATCTTAGTAATATAAGCACCTGCGTGAAATGTAAAAAAAAGGTATTTCCTGGTTTTAATACTATCTTAAAAAATAATCATAATGGTCAGATGGGCTATTAGTAATATACTTAAACTCACTGATATTTAACAAGGAAACAAGAGTGCAAATGAAAAGAGAATCCACTACTTACTGTCTTATGAATTGTACTGCATCTTCGTATTTCATTCCACCTTCGATTAATGCGAGAGCAACAAGCACTGGAGCTCTGGAAGGCAAGAATTTTGATAAATCATTTTTTCAAAACTAAACTCTGGTAAATTCATTATCCCAAATGTTCCCCAATCCAGAAGTATTATCTATCATACTTCCTATTTAAGTAACCCCCGTAATATTGACTTTATGTTAAAAATTAGAAGAATTTATAAAGTGTCAGTATTTTCGTATCAACCCAGATTATGAAGAACCAAATTAATAAAATTGTCTTACCTCCCAAGGCCTGCAACACAATGAACAGCAATACAACAACCAGGTTCTTCACGAAACTTGATTTTTACAAGACTTAACCAGTCATCAACAATCTGGTTAGATGGTGGTGCACCATCATCAAAAGGCCAGTCCTAAATCAAAAGAATGAAATATCATAGATCTTTAATATAAATACTATACAAATAATTCTAAATTCCTAACATCTAAATGTTTTCAAAAGCATTTTTATCTTAATATGTTTAATCGAATCTTATTAGACCCCACTGTCAATGAAATGTGACTAAATGCTCAATCTTTACAAAGATATTTCTTTACTTCAAACCTTTGCTTATCTTTCACCTTTATTTGGAAATTAAGATACTGTATAATATCTTAACTTAAAAAACTAAGTTTTGAGGTCTGTGGTTTATTTGAATAAACTTCTATAGCACACTATCATAAACACACAGGAACTGTTAAATACTTACAAGAACATGGATACCTTCTTTCTCCACAAGAGCAGTGTCATAAGTTGCTTCACATACTCTTACTATTGTGGTAACTCCGTATTTCTTAAGTTCCTAGATAAAACAAATTAAAAAAACTTAAAATTAAGTCTTCACAACCACATCACTATTGCTCAATATTAGCTATTTCGATCTTCTCTGATCAGCAGGTGTGCTGGTTAACAGAAAATCATGAAGAAAATGGTAGAACCTATGTACATGTAAACATGGAAACAAATCTTGTTTTAAATGAATACTAGAATAGTATAAAAGGAAAAGGGAATATTAAATACTGTATATATTTCATTAGGTTTTGGAGACAAGGTCTCACTCTGTCAGCTAGGCTAGAGTGCAGTGATGTGACCACAGCTCACTGTAATCTCGAATTCCTGGGCTCTAGCAATCTTCCGGCCTCAATCTCCTGAGGAGCTGGGACTAAAGGCATGTGCCACCATGCCTGGCTAATTTTATTTTTTGTAGAGATGAGATCTTGATATGTTGCCCAGGCTGGTCTCAAACTCCTGGCCTCAGGTGATTCTTCTACCTCAGTCTCCCAAAGTGCTGGGATTACAGGCATGAAGCCATTGTGCCTGGCCCTACATATTTTTAATAAATTAGAAAAGTTTTTTTTTCTTTAAATCCTGTGGCCCTTCACATACAGAAGTTGTTTATAGTCATGGTAACTCTGGATAGAATGGGATGAAACACTAAGAGGGGTAAAAGCAATAAGGGCAAAGGTATATATAACCAAAGGAATAATTTATAATCCAGTAAGTAATCTGGTTTGACACAATTACACTAACTCCTCAAACTTTTACTCATTTGAAGTATATAGTATAAGGTCTTAAAAGTATATTCAGACTCAAATCCTGAAAAATGCAGTAAAAACCCCACAAATTTAAAACTATAGGCTTTAAAATGCATTATTAATTTTAAATCTCCTGAGATTTAAAAACTGTTTACATGGTAATCAAACAAAAGTACTACTGAAGTATTTCCCTAAGATCTGAGAGACCTATTTGCTGTTTCTGAACACTTATAGATATTGATGAATAAAATGTGTATGTGTTCACATATATTCATCATTCGTTACATTTCTTCCTCCTAGTAAAAAGTGAGGTAAACAGTGAGACAGTTTTGGCTATGTAGCCATTATTAGGAAGAAACACAATCAGTAGCTGAAAATTGATTTTAAGCATCAAATGAGGTCCAAGGCTTAAACTAACTTTATGGTATTAGGCATTAGGCTAAGCATATATATGAAAAATCTATCAACAGCAGCCTTCTTCCTGTAAATTTCTTACAAAGTAAGTGAAAGTTATACTCTATTTATACTGTCCATATATGGATTTAAATTAAACTCAGATGCATGAAGAACTATGAACTCACAAAGCCAAACAAGTACATGTCTTTCTCAAAATGTATAAAAAAATTTATCTCTAAAGAAGACATATATATTTTATTTCTGGGAACTGGAACTATAGGTATATCATCTCATATTTTCCAAAACAGCATTTATTTCATAAGATATACACCCCATTATTTAACTGCAAGCAATTTAATATATTAAAAATTATCAAGTCTTACCTCTATAAATTTGTTTAAGGTCGCATTGGTTGGATTGTGTGTAATAAGAAATCTCATGTTCTTGTATGTGACTTCTACAGGAGCTGGGCGGTTCATTCGAGCCATGTTAATTTAGTTAAAAAACACTCAACAGGGTTATGAAAGAATTTAAAAAATTGAATACAGAAATGATGCAAAGAAACTGAAGTCTACTTCAATATACTCCACTTGAAATTCTCAGTGCTTTGAGTATGAAGTTGGAAGTAACGGTAAATGAAATGAACCTCCTAACAAGAAGCAGCAATTCTTCAATCCAGTAATACTGAGGCAACAAAAAGGAAGTGCACTGAGGTTTACCCCATCCAGGTCAGAACTCTTGTAAAATGCTCTGTGGATTTCAATTCAACACTTCTGTGTCCAGGTTAACCACTCTTATGGGGGCTTCTTGGTGGAGTAGTAATGAATTTCTACAGTTCACTTGTCTGCATAGAGGTCGTGCTGTGCCTGGCAGTAATCTCCACTGCCCTTCAGAAACTCCATAAATGTGTGACCAAGAACACCACAGAACTGCTGTTTAAAAGAAAAAGAGAGAGAGAGAGAAAAAAAGTTATTTTCCAATTCAAAAGGAACATGCTATGCTTTTACACTATTTAAATGCACAACTATTTTTTCAAATTAGAGCCCAAGGCACTTTTTCAACTTTTACTTGTATCACAAAATTCAAGGGTTGAGCACAAATTAAATCAATAAGCATGAAACAAGCAGTCGCAAGTAGATTAAACTGAAAATTACTGATCTATTATTACAAAGATTCCTCAAAGAAAACCAGTTACATTTGGTGAAATTCCTACGTACATGTATTTTCTTCTATTAATTACTCCTCTTTTAATAGTTGTTTGCTCTATATTGTTACGAATTGTATGTACCAGCTGTTGATTTTTCCAACTAACAAAACATTTTACACATTAACACAAAATTCATGAATACTTTGAAGTCATGAGTCCTTGCATAGTTAGTACTTAAGTTCCTTTTCGGTTTTTGCTTTCAAACTTAATATTGTCTATTAAGCCAGTTTGATGGGAGAGGAAGATATTGGCTAAAATGGCATTTTTACAAAGATAAGTAATACTCCTTTTTTTTTTGGTGACAGAATCTCACTCTGTTGCCCAGGCCGGGGCGCAGTGAGTCATCACAGCTCACTGCAACCTCAAACTCCCGAGCTCAATTGATCCTCCTGCCTCAGCCTCCCAAGTAGCTGGGACTACAGGTGCTTGCCACCATGCCTAGCTAATTTTTTCTATTTTCAGTAGAGACGGGGGGGAGGGGAGGGTCCCCACTCTTGCTCAGGGCTGGTCTTGAACTCCTGACCTCAAGCAATCCTCCTGCCTTGGCCTCCCAGGGTGCTAGGATTACAGGTGTGAGCCTAGCATGCCCAGCTAATAACTAATACTTCTTTACGTAATTATTTCTCAATGATTGCCCTCTAAATTTTGGTTTTAAAAGCTAAATTTTGAAGTTACCATCAACATTTTCCTTTTGTACTTTTTATCACACCTTCCTTTTTAAATTTAAAAATACCCTGAAGTTAAAAAAAGTAGTCTCTTGGCCGGGCACGGTGGCTCACGCCTATAATCCTAGCTCTCTGGGAGGCCGAGGCGGGCGGATTGTTTGAGCTCAGGCGTTCCAGACCAGCCCGAGCAAGAGCGAGACCCTGTCTCTACTAAAAAACAGAAAGAAACTATCTGGACAACTAAAAATATATAGAAAAAATTAGCCGGGCATGGTAGCGCATGCCTGTAGTCCCAGCTACTTGGGAGGCTGAGGCAGGAGGATTGCTTGAGCCCAGGAGTTTGAGGTTGCTGTGAGCTAGGCTGACGCCTCGGCACTCACTCTAGCCAGGGCAACAGAGTGAGACTCTGTCTCAAAAAAAAAAAGTAGTCTCATTTTATCTTTAACAATCTATTAATTTGTCATTCCCATTTAACAGATGAGGAAAATGAGTCCCTTGAAATTATTCAACTCATTAAGTTATCCTAAGAATATATATTTATAAACTTAAAAAGGAAAGATTCTCATTTATAACTATAAAAGAAAATATTTCTAATTTTTAATATTCTTTTGTATTTTAAAACCAAAACTTCACTTATCTAATCTAAAACTGAAATCTATTCACAGAAGAAAAGAGGATAGAGGGATGTCAAGGGGGAGGTGGCGGGTGATGTAAATTATCTCAGACTCCTTTTACAGGTTTTGAAAGCAAGGTAACTACTGCCATCAATATATTAAAAATGTACTCATATTTCCCCCAAGTTCCCCTTTAAGAACTAAACCAGTCTTATGCCAATATCAAACATTACATGAATATTCACAGGAAATTTTCAAAATATATATGCTAAGGCACTAATGTTAATAATTATTCTTCTTCCAAATAGTTTATAAGGTACTTCTTGTGTATTTGGGAGGAGAGAGGGGACAATGGAAAATATTATTAACAGCTTAACAAGAAGACTAAGTGACAGCTACTGCCTCAAACACTTTGTATGAATTCCCATGGGTAAATTATCAAACAAAATAAAATCTTGTAACATTAAAAAAGTTCCATTAGTTTCTATGCTTTAGCATTTGAAAAACTTAAAATTAAATTCAAACTATCTGCTCCCATTTTCATTTTACACCTTTAAATAGAGTCTCACACTACAGTTTCTAGAACGACTTAGCTAAATTTTGAAGAATAACTCATATGGTTATCTATTACGTGACAAAAAACATCAAGTCAAAAACCCAGTCTATTTTTTTTGGCAAAACAAAGGGACTAGCACTAGGAATCATTTATTAAAAGGTCCCATAAGGAAGAAAACTTTCATTAAGTTTGTTAAAATGAGCCTTCATAGGTTACTTCACCTGCTTGCTAGCTAGGTTAAAAAATGATTGTCTAAATCGCCATTAGAGATACCAGTATTACAGTGAATAGAGACTACAGTAATATGGAAAAAATTATTTCATTACGTTTTCACCTCAAATCCTAAATACTATCTCCTTAAATATAACAAAGAGTGTATTCCAACACTTTTCTGATGACATTCAATGAATTTAAAAAGCTTTACAAGTATCACAGTATTCTCATTTCTAGGTACTACGTTTTTTTCAGTTGAAAGCTGATTTATGAGACAGTATTCCACACCACTATTTCCATATTTAATAGCTAAAATTCCTGTCGGCTATAGCCGAGTGTGGCCATATCCCCTCACATGAGCACTTTTCATCAGCAAGCAGAGAACGCAATACAGAAAGAATTCATTTCCTGAACTTTTTTTTTTTACTGAGTGGAGCCACCCAGTGGCTGGGGGGACACTTCTAGTTAAGTAGTGATGACCACTGACATCTTTCTCTTCTGGCCAAGACACTCCCCCATGCCCAGTACCCTCCCCACAGGAGAAACCATTCACGACAGGCAGTTCAGAAATAAAAGGACTTTTCCTTCCACATTATGAGTTGCCTTATAACCACATGCATGATGGGGCAGAGGAGAAAAGAACAATTTCTGTGCAGAAGCTCAAGTCAAGTTTGTCAGACTGCAGAATCAAGCCAATCAATCTGTATAATGGATATTTCAAATAATTCGTTGGTTTGTTCGGCATCTACCTAGATCATAGGTAATGCACCTAATAAAGCATGTGTAAAATGTTGCATACTATTGGGAATCATCTATCTTTCTTTCTAGTTTTCAACTGATTAACCGCCACCAAACAAAATTCGTATGAAGAGTAACAGGAAGCACTGCCTCAAAATCTGAACCCCAGGCAGGTCAACGGTTCCAGCTACGGTGTAAATAACAACTTAACACTCTTGGAATCGTGGAGTGTTCCACCGACATAAGATAAACCTCACAATTCTGGCTCTGGTTTGGCTACTGTTGCCACGAACCAAGGAAGCAACAACACATTACACCACGGATTTCAGGAACAGTTTTAAAACAGTCCCCGATTAGAAGGCGCCATCCAAGGCCCTTACAAAATTGGCAAGGAAAATGCACGCTGATGCCCAGCCGGGAACTCCTTCGTTTCGGTGTAACAGTAGCCCTGGCAGTTTCCAAGGCGCTTCACCCAGGCCATTTCTCGACGACTTGCCCAGGGAACGGACAAGACTGAACTTGTTCCCATTAACCACAGCCTGAGGCGGGGCGCTAAATCCGGAACAGCTCGAATTACCAGGTGGAGACTGACTGCCGGAGGAGGGCGGGGCAGGGAGCTGCTGTTCCCACCTAGCAGAACCCCGCTCTGGCCCCGGCAGGGCAGCAGCTCGCGGGATGCCCTCGATGGCCGCCGCTCAGAGTACGCGGCGGAGCGCGCGCCGGCCCGCCCGCTGCGCCCCCTCTCTCCGCGCCGCAATCACGGGTTCGCGTCGCGCCTGACTGAAGGCGCGGGCGCCGAGGCCATTTTGTCTAAGGCTCTGGTCCCAGCCACGGAGCACAGGGGTGGCTGCACCAGGCTGCCGTCCCGCGCCGGCCCCCGAGCTCCGAGAGCTTCGGGGCGAGACCGTTACCAGCCACGCCGGGCCGCCCCGCCTACCCCACGCCTGCCCGGATCTGGTGGCAATCCCGCCGCCACCGCGCCCTCCCCGTATCCGGCTCCGCAGTGACACGCGCAGCCCTCGCCCCACCCCGGGCCACGTCTCCTGCTCCCAGTGCGGCCACTCTCCTTCCGCCGAACAAAGGGGCCCCGGGACGCCGCGGAGCCCGCCGAGCCCGGACGGGGCGCGCCAGACCGGAGGGCCAAGGGCGGAGGCGGCGGTCACAAAGCGGCTTTTGTGCCGCCCCGCCCGGCCCGCTGCGGTGGCCGAAACCGCCCTCCGCAGAGGCCGGGCCGCACCGCACCGCCCTGGCCGTTCCGAGCTCCGGAGGGGCATTGAAGCCGGTGCCTCCGGGGGCCAACTGCCACCCCGCAGCCCCTCGGGCCCCGGCGTCCTCCCCGCCGCAGCCGGCCTCCACTAGTCGGCCACAGGGCCGTAACTCGCCCGATCCCACCCGGGACCCACCGGAACCGCAGCCTGGGGTAACGGGAAGCGGACGCCAGGCTCCGAACAAAGGCGACGGCGGGGACGGGGGGGCCGGCCGCAGATTCCCAGCCCGAAAGGCGGCGGTGCGACGGCTACTCACAGGAATATGTTTACTCATTGAAGATTGTGGCCTAATCATACAGCCGGTCCCGAGGCGGCGGCGACACAGGCGGCGGCGGTGGCTGCAGGGCAGGGGGCGGCGGTGGTCGTCGCGGGGCGGCGGCGGCGGCGATGCAGGCGGCGGCGGGGGCACCAGTCTCTACCATGCAGTGAGCGGCTCGGAGGAGAGCGCGTAGCCGAGCCGGCCCGCAGCCGAAGGAGCCAATACGCGCGCCGCGGCGCCCTTGCGTCACAAGCCCTTGTCTTTATAGGCCGCGCGACGTGCGAACCCCCGGCCACCAATCGCCGCCCGGAACCCTGCGCTCAGAGCCGACGAGCGCGGGCGGAGGCCCGCCCACCGGGCACGTCACCCGCGGCGGCCGCCGCCGGTGTGAACCGGTTGATGAATGGCTGAACGCAGGAGTCTGAGCATCCCGCGGGGGAGGGAAGGGGCAGAGGGGAGACTTAGGGTTGCTGCGAGCTGGAGAGCGGGAAGAGATGGGAGCGGGAGAATGCTTTCTATCTACGGATTGGAAGGAATCACGCCGCAAACCCTATTTCTCATAATTAAAACCACCCACGAGAGCGCACGCGTCACATAGGCAGGCTTGAAGTTTGCCTCAAACTTAAAACGCAGTCCCTTTAGAACTGGAACTGACCCCGCTTTCTTATGCCTTAAGGAATAACCACAGTTATCTTTGCCAGAGGTTTACCTTGGCACCTGCGCCCCTAGCATCTCCGTCATCAAATAATATTGCTGTCGCACGACCGCTGTACTCGGTGATTCAACACCTCGAATGCCACGGCCTTAGGCTTGGACAAGATGAATTCTTGTCGCTGGGGGCACTTTCAAGAGGGGAGAAACTTGTCTTAAGAAAACTTGCCCTGTAGAAGATGGGGAGAGTATCTTTTGATGCGGACAAATGCTTTCTATAACCTTTTTTTGGTCACGCCTCCATACTACATACGCGGGCAACTGCAGTTGGCTCATTTGTGGAATTTCGAAATCACATGCATCCTTTGTACTGCTGCTCACTTAATGTGTTGTCATAGATAATAAAAGGTTAGGCACTGCTAAAAGGAAGCGTTTTAAAAAATTAAGAATCCTCCGTTTTGTCAAGCACTGATGTAGTTCTTTGCGTCAAAGCTAAAGCTTTCCTTTTTGTTCATTTTCAGTCCTGTTGTTCCACTGTCTTCATAATTTAGGCGCCTACGAAATAAAGCCTTATCACAATTCTTCTGTGCTATACAAGAGCAACTCTGTCATTTATAATCTGAAAACCCTTTCTCTTCAGCTTTCTGGAAGGAGTAAACAGGACCTTTACCTGCTTTGAAGAACTAAGTTTTCCACTAACACTGAGGCCTTTTGTTTGCTGTTTTCACCGAGCATTAGATTGGAGAGGGCTTTGGGGATCAAATTTTGTCCTTCTTCAGTGTACTACAGCATCTTAGGATTTATTAGAACTTCTATTTAGAGACTGCTGGCATAGTTATTAAACTTTCTTATAAACATGCACTCTCGTAAGTAAAGTAAGTGCTTTCGAAAGAGAATTGGGCCAGACTTATAAAGGAACAAAAGTCAACTCATTTTCATTTTAAAGAAGATTGCTCACCTAGGAAACTTTTGAATCCATTTAAATCAAAGAAAACTAGCAAATTTGAGAAATATATTACTAAGAAAATATAGGAAGATTTACAAAAATTCCTAGAGTGGTAGAGATAAAGCTAAGCAGGCCAAAGAACTCCAGTCACAAAGAAAAGGATAGATTTCATTATATAAAAATTAAAAACTTTTGTATGGCAAAAGACTTTTGACAAGTATTCATTTCACACTGGAGAAAATATTGGTGTATATTGTAGGCAGTTAATATCACAATAAATAAAAAGCTTGACCAACATAAATAATAGTGTAGTTAAAGAACACATATCCGATTAGCCACTTTTACCCCAAAAGTTGGTCAGCACAGAAATACTAATTGGAATAGTGAAACTTTTTTCATGTAATGATGTTTCAAAAAATGAATTTGGTGGGACAAGATACAAACTCAGCAAATGGCAAGCAGAGCCAAATCAGTGTTACCCAATTTTCTTGTAGAACTTGCGATGCAAGTTGTAAGCCTTGTGATCCACAGATCCTGTAATTACCACAAGCAGTGCTGACATGAAGAATCTAGTGAGCTATGCTCATCCAGCTCTAAAACCTGGGCTCAAACTCTGCAGTGAACTAATCAGTTTCTGGGGGTCTTAGCTTCTCAAATAAGGTACCGCCCTGTCCTACTTTGAGAATGACATAGATCAAGGATGAAAAGATAAAGAAGGCTTTTCCTATTGAGAAAGGACACATTTTAAGCAAGATTTAAGTGCAGTGTGGCTGACCAGTCCACTAAATTCTCTTAGTGGTAGTCATGTTCCTGCTTCTTTGGCAGCTGCCATGTTTTTATGTGTCCTGTGCCCTCGTGGCTCATTGCTGTGCTGAGGATGTCTGCTCCAATTCAGCTTACCAGTTTTAAGCTGCCAATTCTCAGAGACTCGTAGACCACATAAACATTGGGTCAGGAGACCCCTGTGATTCGATGACTCACTAACTTTTACAGACTTGCATTCAGAGCATTAGCACCTGTGCTTGTTCATTTTTATTTTTATCTTTTTTATTAGAGAGAGGGTCTCACTATGTTGCCCAGGCTGGACTCGAACTCCTGGATTCAAGCGATCCTCCTGCCTCAGCCTCCCCGGTAGCTGGGTCTACAGGTGTAGGCTACCACTTCCAGTAGCACCTGTATTTGTTTAAAGAGCGTCTCTGACAGACTTGTAAATAGTGATGTAGACATCAAAAAGGAAGAAAATACCTCTGAAAGCCAATGCTTACTCTAAGCTCCAGAAGCCCAAAGATGGATGTTTTTCTGTCCTGCTAAACAAGATACTTAGCTGGAGGTTACTTCTCTCAGTAAAACATGTGCCCTTGACCTCATCATGATAGGCAGGACTTTTCATTGGCATATTCAAAATTCAAACGACAACAGTGGAAAGATAAAGAAGACTATAAGAACATTATGAGGAAGATTTTTATGGGAGATGAAAGACTGCAGGGGCAATAAGTCGGCAAAACCTAATAATAAAGAACAGAGAAATGCTTACAAGGACAGATCTCCTAGTAAACATCGACTCCATTTAAAGCAGGTATACAAAAGGAGTGGAGGATTTCATCATTTTCAACCTCCTCAGAGTGGTTGGGGCTATGAGGAAGTCTGATAAAAAAACATTTGATACAGAAATGGTAGAAAGATCAAATGTGACAATATGAACCTAGAAAAAGACATTAGATTACAAGGTTTAAGAATATAGCAAATACATTAAAGGCAAATACTCCAATGAGCCATAACCCAGCTGGTGTCTGGATACTAGTGCAGAGGGTGAGCTTTTGTTCCCATATTTAAGAAGAGTTCTAACAATCCATATATACAACAATAGCTCCTATCAACATTATTTATTTTCCTTTTTGTTTTAGAACTGCCTATTTTATTTTATATCCAAAATTAATCTTCTTGTGTGATTATAAACAAAAAAATGTGTAGTACACAGCCTACCTTTCTTTATTGCACTTTGCAGACATTGTGTTTGCAAAATGAAGGTCTGTGGCAACTTTATGTCAAGTAAGTCTATTGGCACCATTTTTCCAACAGCATGAGCTCATTTCATGTCTGTCATATTTTGGTTATTCTCCCAATATTTCAAACTTTTTCATTATTATTATATCTGTTATGGTGATCTGTGATCAGTAATCTTTGATGTTACTATTGTAATTGTTTTGGATCACCTCAGACAGTGCCCATATAAGATGGTGAACCTAAATGTTTTGTGTGCTCTGACTGCTCCACTGACAGGCAATTCCCCCATCTCCTTCCCTCTCTTCAAGCCTCCTTGTTCCCTGAGACACAACAATATTGAAAGTAGGCCAATTAATAGCTCTAAAATGGCCTCTCAGTGTTCAAGTAAAAGGAAGAGTCCCATGTTTCTCATTTTAAATCAAAGCTAGATATGATTAAGCTTAGTGAGGAAGGCATGTTGAAAACCAAGATAGGTAAATAGCAAGAGAATTAGAGTTAGAAGTGGAGGCTGAAGATGCGACTGAATTGCTGCGATTTCATGATCAAACTTGAAGGGATATGAGGTTGCTTCTTAGGGATTAGCAAAGACAGTGGTTTCTTGAGATGGAATCTACTCTTTGGTGAAGATGCTGTGAACATCATTGAAATGACAAGCAAGGATTTAGATAATCACATAAACTTAGTTGATAAAGCAGTGGCAGTGTTTGAAAGGACTCCAATTTTGAAAGAAGTTTGACTATGGGTAAAACCACTGTCAAACAGCAACACATGCTACAGAGAAAACTTCTGTGAAAGGAAGAGTCAATCAATACTGCAGACTTTACTGTTGTCTTGTTAGAAGAAATCACCCCAGCTTTCAGCAATTACCAACCTGATCAGTCAGCAGCCATCAACATTGAGGCAAGACTCTCCATCAGCAAAGATTACAAATTGCTGAAGGCTCAGATGATCATTAGCATTTTTTAGCAATAAAGTGTTTTTTGTTTAAGAGATAGAGTCTCATTCTGTTGCTGAGGCTGGAGTGCAGTGGGGCCATTATAGCTCACTACAACCTCAAACTCCTGGGCTCAAGCGATCCTCCTGCCTTGGCCTCTTCAGTAGCTGGGACTACAGGTGCATGCTACTGCGCCTGGCTAATTTTTTTTTTTTTGTTTTTTTTTTTTTTGTAGAGATGGGTCTGGCCAAGTTGCTCAGGCTGATCTCAAACTCCTGACCTCAAGAGATCCTTGGCCTCCCAAAGTGCTGGGATTACAGGTGTGAGCCACTGCACCTTGACTATTTTTTAATTAAGGCATTATAGGATCCCCCAGTTTCGTCTGCTTTCTTTTTAAGTCTTGACCCAAAATCACAGAGTGCCTTGACCACTCAGTGATCCAGCCAGCTGCAGGTTTTTCCCAGCTGGCTTGAACCTAAACTGGGGCCTTGTACATTCCCAGGCACTGATAAAGATATCTATGTTTACTAGAAAGAAACTAGCCCCAACCCTGAGCCAAGTTCCTTAAACCTTTGTGTAAACTTCATATCCTGACCCCCTGGTTGCAGACATATGTAGGTAAAACACCCCTTTTCTATTGTTGTCCATCATGTGAATATACTGCAGCACTCTAAGTTCCTCTAATAAATGCTTTAAACTGATCACCCTGCATTTAGTGCTTCTTTCTTTAGAATCTCAACCAGCCCCATCTCTAGATGGTTTGGGGTGCTCCCTTATGGGAATTCCTCTGCCCCTGCTTTTAGGGAGACTCTAGCTGTGGGTTCAGCAGGATAGCAGATATGTACATTGTTTTGTTAGACATAATGTTATTACACACTTAATAGACTACAATATAGCATAAACGTAACTTTTGTATGCACTGGGAAACAAAAAATTTGTGTGACTCCCTTTATGGTGATACTCACTTTATTGTGATGGTCTAGAACTGAACCCACAATATATCTGAGGTAGGCCTGTACTTAAATTTCTATAAATATTTAGTTTGTAGAGTTCTTAGATATTGTTTGAAACTAAAACATGCTCTGTGTTAAAAAATGACTTAATTTTCTTCCCTTAAGACACTGATTTAAAGTTTTATCAAGAGTCTTTTAAATGAGTTTTGGTGACTAATGAATAAGAACACGACAGCAGTGCTACATCATAATTTGGGTGGAAATTTTAGACACAGAAATTTCCTATGAGCAATTAAGCTTGTCACAAAAAGTCATTCAAGGAGTCTAGGCTAAGGATGAAGTCCAAAGGCCCGTGGCTGCCTGTGGCTACTGTGCTTTGTATAATACATAGCCAGACAAATAGAAACAGTCACCCACCCAGGAGGTCCTAAAGATGTAAATATCTGTCAATGACTCCTGCTGGATCAGAAATAAACATCTTGTTAAGTCATCAAGTCAAACCATGAGAGGTTATATTTTCTCTATAAAATTGATTAAGGTAGTTTTCGAGCAACTTTTTAAAAAATTGTGTATGTTGAGAAACAGTTCTCTTTAATTAGTTTCTATTATTCCATTCTCTGTCCCTTTACTTTTCATGTCTAATTTTGACCACTTTAAATATGAGCCTGAAAATTGCTTCAAGTGTGATGAGAATGTGTATTCACATTAGTGATTGTTCCACTTAATATAGTATTTACTTCTGTGGGAGTTCAGCGTGCTTATTAAGATGTAAGGGAGAGATTGATTAGTAATATTTTCCATTTGCATAGTGGCAGGAACCACTTCCTTGGGACACTGAATAAGGGACTTATTATGAATTCATAATAATTCATAGCACATCATTATTATGACTGATTCACATACTGGTACCTGGAGGAATCTAATTTGAGAAAACTCTTCTTATTTTTAGTAAACTTGGTAAAATTTGCCTTGCTGTTCTGTAGCCTGAATAAAAATCATCTGGGAATTGGAAATCAGGAGGGCCAGTCTCCATGTGATTGTTTAGAACATGTTGAATTATGCCACAGTCTGAAGTGAGGCAAAAATAGCTTAGGAAAGGAGAATTTAATCTGGCTAGAGAAAGGGAATGGAGTATAAATAAATTTTAAAGGTTGGATATGCATGCTATGGCAAAGCTGTCACTTGACAGGTTTAATTTACAGAGTTGGCATTTAGGCTGCAGATAATCCAGACAGACACTGACCTAAGCAGCATTACTGGGGCAAGCCTTACATAAGGAGAAATGTTCTTGAACAATTTCCTGCAAGCATAATAACATCTATTTAACAAAAGCTACAATAGTCATGTTTTTTCCCTACCCTAACACAATTGCTTTTTAACTGGGCATGTTCGACAAACAGTGCTATCCTAGTGTATTTCTATAGCTCATTTCATCATTGGAAGATGCTGAATATAAGAGGAAATGAGTATAGCAGCCTTTTGAAATTTTTTCTATTTAAAGACAGTTGTCATATCAAGCGTTTCTTGAATCCTCAGACATATTAATGCACATAGTAGATACTCAACCAATATTTGCTTGGCTATTATCAGGTTACTTTCCTACCTAAAATTCTTATGGAGCATCCCATTCCCAGTTTTTCTACATTTTCTTTGAAGGCTTCTCTTAGTCTCTCAATCCTTTTAACAATGATGTCTACCGGGGTTTTGTTCTAGGGCCTCTTGGCCTTACTTTCCACTCTCCCTGGGGTTTTCATTTACTCCCATAGCTTTGGCTATCAACTTTCCCTCCCTCTCCAACACATATTTCTTAAATGCCTCTGCACTTTATGATGAACAACATAAACATGGTTTCTATCCCAATGGAACTTATATACAGGTAAGGAAAGGTAGAAAATAACAAGTAAATAGGCAGAGTATATAGTTGTAATATGTGATGCGAAGGCAGTCTACAGAATAACTGGGTGACTGACTTTATTCAGGGAAGTCAGGGATGCTGTCTCCCAGGAAACACAGATCTAAATGATGAGAATGAATCACAGAAAAAGGAGGAGTAGAAATATTCTTGGTGAAGGAAATGACAATACACATATTTCATTGGGAAGAATTTGGTGGTGCTCAAGGACCTTGAAGACCTGAGGGACAAGAGAAGAAAAGGGAGGAAAGGCAGGAGAGAAGTGTGGAAATCCAGCCAGGACTAGATCACACAGGGCCTTGTAGGCCGTGATAAGAATTTGGATTTCCTTTAAGGGCAATGAATCACAGGTGTATAACAGGAGATGTGTCTTAAGAAAATAGTTTTTCCTGTTCTATGGAGAATGGATCACAAGGGACCCTCTGGTAGAATTGGTGTAATGGACTAAAAGACTTGAGGTTTCCTACCTTGCTAAAGGGGAGACAATGTTGGCATTGACTATGATGAGGACAGCGAAAGCGGAGAAAAGTAGACAGATGAGAAATATGGAAATAAAATGGAGAAGACTTGCATCATGAATTGCCCCATGGCCTCCGAAAATTGTTGCCAAAGCCCAAACAGAAATATAAGGCAATTATTATCAGCCTATTTTATGTTATGGTGCTGAATTGTGTAGGCACATTGACAAAAGTTCGTAATTTCATTTTCATTAGCGGTATATTTGTAAGGAGTAAACCAGAAGCTTAAAAGAAATAAAGGTACTCAAAGTGTGCTTGGAGAAAAACACTGTTTCTGAAGGTTTTAGGAATATAGGAGTGGGAACTCCTAAAAATTGTATATTTATATTTTTGGAGAACAACCAAACTCTTGATAGATAACTATGATAGTATGAATAGTAAGAATTTATTGTACTTTTATTGTTTTCCCAGCTATGTGCTAAACACATATTTGCATTTTTTTGTTGAACTTGTTAGAATAATCAGACTCTGAGATAAACATTAGTTAAAAAATCAATTCGTAGTGGATGATATCACTTGGGATATCTACATA
Organism: Propithecus coquereli; assembly: GCF_000956105.1. Taxonomy (NCBI): domain Eukaryota; kingdom Metazoa; phylum Chordata; class Mammalia; order Primates; family Indriidae; genus Propithecus; species Propithecus coquereli. The sequence goes on along the minus strand of NW_012148808.1, from coordinate 600,650 downwards.
ATGAAACATCCACATGGTGGTATATTTTTCAGATATTAAAAGTATCTTTATGACACTAACATGAAGAAAATGCTTTGTAATGTTAAATAAAAATAAACAAGATATAAATTACATAATTTGTATAGCTATAGCTATATAAAAATACAAGTTAAAAATAGAAAGAAAAAACCCAAAATATTAACAGTGTAATAACTGACATTTAAGTGCTTTGTGGGTATCATTGGGTAACGTGATGAAAAACAAATTTTTCTTTATAACTTCCTGTATTTTCTATTTTTTTCTAAATATGCTTCTCATAACTGGGGATAAAATCATTTCAAATGAATGCTGAAGGGGATTTAAAAGTATCAAATATTCTTAATATTTTCAAAATTCCAGGGAATATTTTTAGAAAATGAGTGTCAGGAATGTTATACACATGTGGACTAAATTTGAAACATTAACTTGTATGATGATTATTCAGAAGTAGAAGAGGTATTTGCATGACATCTAGAAATTGGGAGCTAGAATTTGTCCAAGAGGTTGCTCTGATAGGTCTGTAGCCTTGTCGTAATCTCTGCAGACACAGAGGCACCAGGTAATCCTAACCTGACTGCACCTGTCAAAAACATTACAACCGTTCTCGTTCTGATTCCATGTTTCTGGAGAATTAATCTGATTGCAGTTTGCTTTTAGTGTGGATTTATTTGCCATCAAATGTGAGGACATAATGTCCAACCAGTGAGAAGCTCCCTGGGAACTTGAAATAAAGGGAAATAAGGTCATTTTTGGAAAATTAAACCAGAAACTCTACCATAATGAAAGTGTTTGTATACCATGTCTGTGGTTATAAACCAAGAGATTGCCTCTAAACATGTGGAAATATTTAAAACCCAAGGTGACTTGGGTGTAATCTAGGGGAAGCCACACTGGAATGTGATTGTAAGCTAAAACACAATCAATTTTATTGTGTCTGTCTGGAGCAAGATTGTGAGAACAGAAGGAGGCTGATGACTGGGTACATGAAATAGCAAAGTCTAAAGAACTGAAGGTTGTCAGTGTTTATCAAACACTGTCTAGAGAAGAGTCATTGAATTTGTGATGAGCATGCTGGTCATTGTAGAAATATTCCTTATTATAGGATGATATGAATAACATCAATTGACATTTTTTGAGTGCTTACTGTGTTCTGGGTACTGTATTAAGCATTATATTAATCCTTTTTTAAATCTCTTCAGATTGATATTATCCCCATTATAAAAACAAGGACACAGAGATTCAGAAAGCTTAAGGTCATTCAAGGATTACCTGATGCACCTGAGATTCAAATCCCAGTGGCCCAACTGCATAAGTTCCTGCCTCCACCACTTGTCAGGCTGTTCCTTTGGCCTTGAAATATCCCTTAAGGTTATTTACTTTCTTATGCTCTGGTTCTTTGCTCAACCAAGAAGCTTTTAATTATTAATTTGGCTTCTGACGTATTCTAATCCCGGGATGGAATCATTCCATTACAAATGCACTGGCATTTGGGCTTATATGTCATCCTTCTATGAGTTTAGTAAAAGCGAATCATAAAATGTGATTATGCAACTTTACTGAAAATGTGCCATCCCCTTTCATTCTCATAACTATTTCAAGAGGAGTTGTCCCTTAGACCAATGCTATTCAAAGTGCAGTCTGTGAAGTGCTGCCAATCTACAAACTGTTACTGGTCTGAGAGGAAATAAGTATAGAAATCGAGAGCAAGGATTTAAAAATGTTTATAGCAATTTGATAGAGTGACTTTATGTCTCTTGAACTTATCTTAAAAAGTCAGGCTGGTGTTTTTAACTATTTTTTCACCTTATTTTTCAAGTAATTCGTTTTTATTGAGGAGCACTGCTGTAAATTATGAAACTATGCAAATTCATTAGATAAATAATGAAAAGCATTACTGTGGAGTACCTTCCTTAGTCTTTCATGTATGAGTCCATTCCTGATCTTTTACTATGTTACCTATTTCTAGTCTGTCCATCCTGGGTTGCTGTTGTCAGAAAACAATATCATTGATCTTAGCTTCCTTTGATAAGCTTTAAATAGTAACTCTTATTATCGTTTTACCAATATACAAACAATGTTTTTGTTGATGTTTTGGTGTGCACCTGTCAGCTAGGACAATTTTGAGTTACTTTAGCACACCTCCATAGAGTTGAAAAGGAGATTGAAAAGGTTATTTAGTGCATCAGATGACAGCCAAGCAGACAAGTATCTCTATAGACCAAGTGACTTTATAGTCCTTTTTTTGAAATTCATTTTTTTAATCTAATTTACTTTTTCTTCTGTTTAAGCCCTTTTCCTTTAATGTTCATTGTACAAGGTAAATTCACTGTTTTTATAAGTAACGATGAAAATGGAACTCTGTTAAATAGCTCTATCCACTATCACTTCCCAAAATAACTGCACTTAAGTCTCTGCTGTCACAAGTATCATTATGATCCTTTTAATTCATGTAGAATGGCTTAAAAATTTTTTTTACAAAGGAATATTTATAATTACGTGACGTTTTTCTTCATTGGTGTGTTATTTATAAATATAAACTGATTTTGATGAACTTGTACTTGTTAATTGCTTACTAATGGACATGGTGAACATCAGTAACTCATCTCTCCAGTGTTCTTTCCACTGATAAAGGGAACAGAGTGAGCAAAATTATCTATCCTTTATGCCTCCATACAGTCAAGCCATCCTTACTGCCTTGGATATGTCCTGTCTAGAGCTAATCATCCTTCTACACGTATTCAGTACTTACTATGTGCAGGCATCATGATAAACACTTTATGATCATTATCTAACTCTCGTGATAATCCTGGTTATTCGATGAGGAAACTCATTCCTTATCTTTATTTCCTTCTTGAAACTCCTGTTTTGTCTACCTTTCTGGGGACTCCTGAGATGGCTTGTCTCCCTCTTCTTTCCTGTCCCAAAGTATTGGTATTTTAAAGAATATTTCCTATTCTTTCTCTGCCATTCTCTTGCACTTTACAATTTCAGAGTTATTTAGAGGACTTCTTTGTTCTCAACTTTTAAACATTCAGTGATGACTCTAAAATGTGCTTCTAGTAAAGACTTCTCTCCTGAGCTCCAGATGTATATTTCTGTGGGATGAACTCCAGGCACCTCATACTTAACATGGCTAAAGCTGAGCCAATATTTTCCTCTCTTCTCCCATGAGAACTGTTTATCTTACTGTTGTCATGACACCAGTGACTCAAACCTTTGCCCCTTAGGTGCTCAAGCCAGCAACTTGGCAGTCATACTAGACTCCTCCCTTTTCTTCTTTTCCATCTGATTATCTACATTTTATTGTGTCTACCTACTAAATCTCAGAAATTATCCCCCTCCTTCTAATTTTTACCGTTAGGGTGAGCCTGCCTTCCTTCCTTCCTTCCTTCCTTCCTGCCTTCCTTTCTTCCTTCCTTCCTTCCTTCCTTTCACAATATTTACTGAGTTTTATTGTAATACCTTGCTTGATTCAATGACTTCCAGTCTTGTCCCATCTATCTATGCTGCACTGAAATAGTTCAGTGTCATTTAAAAAATACGCATATTTTATCTTCCAATTCTCTTAGTCAAAATCCTCCAGTGGCCCTCCACTAGCTTTTAGAAAAAGTGCAAACTCTAACAGGATATTTAATACTCCCCATGATCATGCTGTTGCCTCACAGTCCTATCTTCTACTCCACTCTGTTACTCTTTCTAGACTTTTGAAACCAATTGTGATTTCCAAAATGTATGCCACATTTTCTCAAACCTCCATGGCTTTGTATCTGCAATTCCTTTTACCTGGAAAGTTCTCTTTCTACTTCCCCTGAAACCACAATATTAATTTTTTAATGATGTTTTCCTGACTTCTCTGTCAACATAGGTACTTCATTCCCTGTACTTCCATAGTACCTTGCACATACCTCTATTGCAGCATTCATCACATTATGATAATCATTTTTTTTTAAGCTCATCTATCTCCCTCATACCCTGCAAAGATTTCCAGGGCAGAGGCCATGTTCTATTAATTTCCCTGTGCTTAACACAGTACGTGGCACATAATAGATATTTAATAAGCAACTAGCATATTTTGTGCTATTTTTGTTTTGTGATTGATTTGAGGATGTTTGGATGACTGTGCTGGTGTTTGGTAGAAAACAGAAACACTGAGAAATAGGATCTGGCAGCAGACAATGAGATTAGAGGGTAAAATCAAGAAAGTGATGATGATAACAGGTGGGTTTATCTTTAACAGTATCACCTAAGCACTGCAGATTATTTACTAATTTTCATTGGTTGTATTTGGACGTTTCTTCTAAAAGCCAATTAATATCTTACTTTTACATTCATGTTTAGAATAATCTTACTTTTTATTCCTTATAATGAATAACAAGAACTGACAAGTAGTATCAGTGACTCAAGAATAAATTATTGATGTAGTACAGATTCATCCAAAGCGATAGTGACATGCTGATCTCTTTGGCAGAGCCTTTGCACAGAGAATTCTAGATTTTACTTCCCCTATGTCATTATTCTCCCATTGTGTACCATAAGACACACAGAAACTATGCCCTGAGATAATACTTAATAACAAGGCACAACTAAGGCAAGTTTGTTATAATATCTTTAAATTATTATTTCAGATTAGGGTAATTAGACTTTTCAAGTTCACAATGTGAACTTGAATGGAGTAATTTTTTGGAAATTTAAAGAAAACATTTTCTTTGTCTTTATTGTGTTAGTTATACCAAAGAAATGTTAAATAATATTGAAGTTTAATTGAGAAGAGTATTACACATGCTCTGTAGACTAGTGGGTAATCTCCACACACATTGAAATTGCTGACCAACCAGTGGTATTGATAAAGAGCTTATTTAAGAACAGACTTTACAATACAGATGGCCCCTGACATACAACTTGACTTTTACCATTTGGCCACTATTTTGATGTGTTTAATAAGATATTAGGTGCATTTTCAATGTACAAATTTAAAAATATTTCAAATTATTGAAACATTTTATTTATTTATTGGTGCATAACCCCATTGTAAGCAGGAACATCTGTATTAATAATAGTTTTCCTTCAATCATATCCTTTATGAGAGGGGAAACCCTAGAAGGTGGCTACTGTATATATAGGGCTTAATCCAGGATGGCAAATATCCTGTGGTAGTTCCACCTATTTAGTGGTTTATCCGATAACCATGCACACAATTTGTGTTACTATGAAAATCATTAAAAATAGCTCTTCAAATTCATGACTAAGTCTTCAAAACCATAGGAAACAAAAACAAAAACAGACAAATGGGACTTTAACTAAACTAAAAAGCTTCTGCACAGCAAAAGAAATAATCAACAGAGTGAATGGACAACTTGTAGAATAGGAGAAAATATTTGCAAACTATACATCTGACAGGGGATTAATACCCATAATTTACAAGGAACTCAAACAACTCAACGACAACAACAACAACAACAAACCCAAATAATCCCATTAAAAAGTGGGCTAAGGACAGGAATAGACATTTTTCAAATGAAGAGAAATGAACGGACAAGCATAGGAAAAAATGTTCAACATCACTAATCAGAGAAACGCAAACTAAAACCACAATGAGGTATCATATTATACCAATCGGAATGGCTATTATTAAAAAGACAAAAAATAACAGATATTGGCAAGGATGCAGAGAAAAAAGGAATTTATATACATTGTTGTTGGGAATGTAAATTAGTGCAACCTCTATGAAAAACAGTATGGAAATTTTTCAAAGAACTAAAAACAGAACTACCATTCGATCCAGCAATCCCTTACTGGGTATTTAACCAAAGGAAAATAAATCAATATATAAAAAAGATACATGCCTTCATATGTTTATCACAGCACAATTCACAATAGCAAAGATGTGGAATCAACCTAAAGTGTCCATCAGTGAATGACAAAGAAAATGTGATACACACACAATGGAATACTATTCAGCCATAAAAAGAATGATATCATGTCTTTTGCAGCAACATGAATGAAAGTGGAGGCCATTATCTTAAGTGAAACAACTCGGATACAGAAAGACAAATACTGCATGTTCTCACTGATAAGTGGGAGCTAAATAATGACACATGGAAACAGAGTGTGGAATGATGGACAATGGAGTCTTGGAGAGGTGCTGGGAGGCTGCTTGGTGAGTACAATATGCATTGCTTCAGTGATGTATGCATCATTGACTTCACCACAATGCAGTATATCAATGTAGTAAAATTGTACTTGTGCCCCACGAATATATGCAAATAAAAAATAAGTGGAAAAAAGGCTTTGCAAGGTTCTTGGTTCCCTAGCTATTACATAAATCTTTTATTTTTAAGGGGCTTTTATCTTTTCATAGCACCTAACCACACAGCCCAGGCTCTGTCTGCCATGGTCATTGTAGAAGGAAATTGTAAAGTATTTATATCTACATGCCTTTTTGGAGGAGCTGAGATTCAAAAGCTATGAGAATGATGAAAGGCAGCAAATGCAATAAGGGATTGAAGAATGAAGTTTTTACAAACATAAGATGAAAGAATTTCAAAGCCATGTAAAGGTAGAACTGGAAAGGCTTGGAAGATCATCCAGTTATACCTCAGGAAACAGAGCTCTGGAAGAATAAGTGACTCATCCTATCCAAGTGCTCACAGAAAGTGGCATTCATTTCAGAGCCAAGGGGAAGTCCTCGTAACAGGAATGTACCTAGCATTTCCATGCAATTTAACTCCTCAAATGATTTTCTTTGTATTATCTGATTGCATCTCTTAGCAACTTTGACACAGCATTGGGAGAATTGGCTATCCCATTTTGTGTAAGGAGAGATGAAAACAAACCTAGTAAATGAGCCAGTCAAAATTGAAAACTCTCCCAGACTCATTGTTCCTTTCATAAAATTGGGATCTATGGGTCCATTAAATAAATACTCAAATCTCCTCTGAGGCTGTGGCTTTCAAACTCTTTAGAGAGATGATTCTGATTCACAAGATGGGGTCTGTGAATCCTAAAAGCTCCCAGGTGCTGTTGCTGTCAGGTAGCTCATTGCTACTAGACAAAGTGAAAGCATGTCTTTGGTAATACATAGCGAGTATGTCCCCCAGGGAGACAAAATCCTCTACTTCTAGTGCAGTGGGCACACAGACTTTTTTATGGGTATAAGAAGTATGATTGCAGCAGCAGCTACAGCAGCAACAGTGATACTTCTGGTAACCCAGACCCCATGCCACTCATACAAGTGGATGACTGAAGATTCAGGAGAAATGGGGATACTCTTTGGCCATCAGTAATTTCCAGGATTTTACTTCCTATAGGTTTAGATCTACTCTAATGAATATGACAAGAACACTGAATTCTTAAACTCTGATTTCCAGGGAACTCTCCCAAGGTCCTTGCCTTCACTCTGAAAATCTGTCTCAATCCTGTCATGCTGGAGTTGTTTGCCCTTGAGAGTCATGTACCTCCACTTAGGACAGCCTCTGAGGACCTACAGAGTCCATTTTCTTTGCTAAGCCAACTAGATCTCCTTTGAAGAAAGGAGGATCAATTAGCACCATTATTCTATTACTAGAAATGAACAGCAATTGTGCTGGGAGTGGAAAGATTAAAAGGAAATGGAGACATGAGTATTCCAGGAATATACGAAATAAATGCTGCTTTGCTTGCCACCCTTCTGGTATCAATCACATGTTAACAGAAACCATACCATGTGCTTCAGACCTGCTGACCCCGCTGCTAAAAACATACTTATATGATTCTGACCAAATTTCTGTGAACATCTACTGTGTACTATACACTAGTACTAACATGTGTATATACAAACATGAATAACACTTTGTCCCCAAAAGCGACCCATATGTAAACGGTGATGATACAGTTTGATACAATGTATAATAGATGTTTTTCGCTGGGTCCTAGTGGAACCCTGAGGAATGTCTAATTCTGCCTGGGAGGTTGGAATGTGGGAGTGAAAGTAAAGTCAGAACAGTCTTCTAAGGAGAGACTAGAGTCTAGAAGAAAGAGTTTAAGAATTTCTGGTAAAGTTTTGAACAAGACACTTTCAGTATTATGATAATTGTATGAAAAGAACACGCATAGTATGCTTTTCATATGCTGTGAGATTTTCAAGAGGGAATAAGCTTGATAAGAATAGAGAAAACTCCTACTATAATAAAATGTACTTAAAAAAAGGACTGCAAAACTGAACTGTAACTAAATACACTTTTGGCGAGAAAGATTGTAAAGTCTTTTTATTGCCTCTGCTAAGAGGAGACTATCATTCGTTAATTTGAATATCTGTGCTTTCAGTCTTCTGAATTTTTTAAAATTGAAAGCAGTGAATTATCTTACTAGATAAATTCACTGCAATTATCCTGCTACATAATTCCTATGATTTCTAGATTGGTAACTGGGAATTTCCAGATATGTTTATAAACCTCTTAAAATAAGGCCAACTGACATCACCAACTTTTATGTCCTTCTATTATTTTGTCTTACTTCCTGTTTTAAGCAACTATAGCCATTACCTTTTAAACAACCTGAGTCAAAAAAGTTAATTGTACCCCATTACAATGATAGTCCCAGGCTGGGCGATAGTTTTACTTAGTTTAGCATATGTTCGTACTGCAATTTCCTCTTCCTTTCCCCTCTTCTACAATTTCCCAGTGAGTTTTGTTTTTTTTTTTTTTTTTTTTTTTTTTTTTTTTTGAGACAGAGTCTCCCTCTGTTGCCCTCGCTAGAGTGAGTCCCATGGTGTTAGCCTAGCTCACAGCAACCTCAAACTCCTGGGCTCAAGCAATCCTTCTGCCTCAGCCTCCCAAGTAGCTGGGACTACAGGCATGCGCCACCATGCCTGGCTAATTTTTTCTATATATTTTTAGTTGTCCAGCTAATTTCTTTCTATTTTTTTTGGTAGAGATGGGGTCTCACTCTTGCTCAGGCTGGTCTCGAACTCCTGACCTTGAGCGATCCACCCGCCTCGGCCTCCTCCCAGTGAGTTTTAAATTATGATTTACCTGTTTTGCTACTATACACAGAGATATTGAATTCTAGTTTTCCCCCACTCCAAACTAATTAGTAACAATATAATCAATTTTTCACTGGTGAAGTACACATTCCTTAACTGCCATTCATTAGTTGGAACACCAAAATCTAAAATATGGCAAATGTCCAGGGAAGGTTGACAAATCTGGCTACACTAAGGCACTAAAATAGCTATACTGCATGACAGGATTTCAAGCCAGCTTTCATTAACCTGACTTGGCCAACTCTATTTTTAGGTCACCCATGTAATTGGCTATTTATAAGGAGGAAGCACATTGACCTTTGGCTTTCACTATTGAACACAGACCCATGAAGACCAAAACCGAGTGTGAAAATCATTCAATTACCACAGGAGATTCTACTCAAATCCGAGTCACCAACAATATTCTGTTACTTTATGACCCTGTAGCATGAATTTTGGGAGCAAAATTTTAGCTTTGTGTTAAAAGCAGAGCTTTGATATCATCAGACCACATTAACTAAATCATATCATACAGTTACTGGGGATTTACTACATTAGGCAAAATATGTAGTCTGAAGTCGAACAGTATACTTTGAGGAAAAAAATGGTTTGAATTTAATCAATATACACAGCTATATGTTTCTCTCTACTAATTTGCAACTTTGAGGAAGAGTTAAATACAATTCTGGTATATCTGTATGAAGAATCCTCTGCAACTATTACATCATAGTTCCCAAGAATATTCTAAAAAGAGGCTATGGTCATGAAATAATGTTAAGCATCATGAACTTTATATGACATAATCCTATTTTTAAAACAAAATGTTTGGAAATAGAAAAAAAAGCCTTGAAAGAAGTACATCAAAATGCATATAGTGGCTATTTATGAATTAGTATGAATTGTGGACAGTTTATTTTCTAATTTTCTTTGTCTTCCAAATTACCCACAGTGGCTTGTGTTACTTTCATAAACAGGAAGAACCCTATCGGCATTTTAAAAAACATTCAGGTAGTTATGACCTAGCATGTACAATTAGATTGCCGAAGCGAAAAAAAAAAAAGAAATCATGGCATTAAAAATAATTATTTATAGTTCACCTTTCAATTACCAGATTGATTGATTGAGTTTAACTTTTTACTTTTTTAGAGTCAGGGTGACTTGGTATATCACCCAGGCTTGGCTTGGACTCCTGGCCTCAACTGATCCTCCTGCCTCCTCAGCCTAGCCTCAGTAGGCGGGACTATACTTTTGAGCCACCTCACCTGGCTTTGATTTTTTTTTAAAGTATAAAATAATGCTGATTTTTATAGATGTATATTTTTTGGGGGGGCGGAAATGCTGATTTTTAAACTTTCCAGTGGCCAGATATTATATTATGGTATATTTTAGCCCTTACTGGAGTTTGTTTTAAACTCTGATAAATCCTTAACTGTACATTACTTACTGTATACCCCTGATCATCTGGGATAGATCTGATGTCAAATATTTGTCCTATTAAGTGATCTGATATTTGGTCTGTAAAATGTGGCTACATGTGTAATCTGGAGATGAAGGACCCAGATTACCTCTTAACAAATCAAAAACTTTTTTTTTTTTACTATAAAAAAGAAATGCTAGCTGAGGGTGGTGGCGTGAGCCTGTACTCTCAGCTACAAGGGAGGCTGAGGCAGGAGGATTGCATACAGTTTTCAAAATCAGACACTGTAGAAACCATTTTAAAAAACCCCTTCTTAATCTGTCACATTACTAGTTTAAAAAAAAACCTCTTATCCACATGAACATCTCACCTCCAACTCCTCAGAGAAAACCAGGTTTAGCTGTTTCTAAGGCCTGAGGAGCTCTTTAGGGCTGCGGTCCCCAACCTCTGGGCCAAAGACTTGGGAGGGTCAGCCCCCTTCCTCCCCACGTCCATGGGAAAATTGTCTTCTGTGAAACTTGGGCGAGGAAGATAGGGGGAGGAAGGGGAGGGGGTCACAGCAGGAGTTGAGCATTGGTCCAGAGAGAGCATGTTTACAGCCTCTCCCCATCTCTGGCATCACCTCCTGAGCTCTGCCTCCCCTCCACCCTGCCCCCCGAGTCCGTGGAAATATTGTCTTCCACGAAACCGGTCCCTGGTGCCAAAAAGGTTGGGGACCGCTGCTTTAGGGACTTTGGGGCCTTTAAACACACAAGCCGATGTGGTCTACTCACCCCTCTCTGTAGCGCTGTTCTCTCTTGCTGCAGGCTCCTGTGTCAGAAGAAGGTTCCACTCTGAGTAGCTTCACGCTCAGCTCTCCAAGTGTATCTCCCACGTCTCTCTCAACTCCTTTTATACCCCTGAAGGAGAGCTCACACCCTTCCCACCCTGGCTAATTCCATTATTTTTGATTGATCACGTCATCTTTTTTCCACACCCTTGTCAATTACAATTCAGGAAAAGGCCCACAACGCATTCAGTTTTGTTGTGGGTTATCCAATTTGGTTCACACTTCTTAGCTTAAAAATTTTAAATTTTATTTAAAAAAATTTAATTGATACATAACAATTGTACATATTTATAGGGTACATAATAGCGATGCTCTGATACATATAATGTATAGTGATCAGATCAGGGTAATTAGCATCTTCATCATCTCAAACATTTATCATTTCTTTGTGTTGGGTACATTCACTATCCTCCTTCTAGCTATTTGAAACTCCTGATAGGATGCATGGAGAAGAAAATAACATCACTTCACGGATATTCCCGCAAAATACGTATACGCTGAATCTAATCCCAGGGAAATATCAGAAAAACTCAAACGGAGAAACATCTTAAGAATAATTGGCTTGTACTAATATGAAATGTGGAGATCATAGAAGACAACTAACCTACTGTTAAGATGATGGCAAATGTGACATGACAACTAAATCTGGTCTGAGACCCACCGTTTTCAATTGCTTTAAAGGACCTTACTTGGACAACTGGAGAAATTTGAGTGACTGTGGATTAGCTAAGAGTATTGTATCAATGCTAATTGCCTGATTTTGATAACGGTACTGCAGTTATGTAAGAGAATGCTCTTGTTCTTGTTTTTAGGACTGTGAGGTTTTAGGACACTAATGTGTTAAGGGCATCATGTCTGCAACTTAGTCGTCAATAGGATAGAGAAAAAATGTGTGTTTATACATAGAAGACGATGAAACATGGCACGATATTAACATTCAGGGAATCCAGATGAAAAGTATGTGGGAATTCTTTGTATTTTTCTTGCAACTTTTCTGTAAGTCTCAAATTATGTCAAAGAATGTCTAAAAAAAAACTAAAAAAAGTGCTTTGCAACAAAACTTTATGGATATCTGTCTGAGAGAAAGTGTGGGATAGTTTTTGCTCCTCACCATTGTAAGTAGAATGAGTTCATACAGGATCACAGGCAGAAAAGGAAACTCCCCTACATAAAATATGGGGGAAATTACGATGGGAGGAAGAAAATGGAGAGTTGGAATCAAAAGCTCATTAAACTCTGGACTGATATATTTTATATTTGTAAAAAAGTTTCTAAATAACTCCTAAAAATAGGATAACAAGGGAGGATTGATGCCTTTGTATACAAATAGAACATGAGGAGTGAAATGAAATATACCTTGTTTGAGGGTCTAAAAGAAACTTTTTTTTTTCATTTCACCATATTATGAGGGTACAGATGTTTAGGTTACATATGTTGCCCTTGTCCCCCCCCACCCCAAGTCCGAGCTTCAAGCGTGTCCATCCCTCGGATGGTGTGCATCGCACTCTTTGTGTATACATATGCCCATCTAAAAGAAACTTTTTAACTAGAACATTTGAGTAGGATGGAAAGTTGCTAGAAATTGAGCTAGAGGTAGATTGGCAGGAGATGTTATTATTAGTCTTTTTTTATAGACGAAGCATTAAATGACTTGTCCCAAGTCTCTCAGTAAAGGTTAGGGTTCCTTTTGCAAATCTTGAGTTTTTGACTGGGAAGCCAAGTGGGTAAATGGGCACAGTGTGAAATCCACAATCCTCTTTTCACGTTCCCATGGTATATCCTTCCTCATGCTTCATCATGAAGACCCAGACTTATGAATACATACATGTATTTATTCAATGAATAATTATTATTCTTCCTGTCAGGCACTGTTCTCAGTACAAGATAAAATGGTGGATGAGTTAGATGAGATTTCTTTCCCATAAAGAGCTTAGATTTATGTTTTAGTGAGAGTATTAGACAGTATACAAGAACCCAAATACTTCAACATGACAATTGTAACTTTTAATAAGTGCCAAGAAGGAAACACAGGATGATATCATTGGCAAAAAATGTTTTCAGGGACGATCTTCCTGAAGAGGATTCATTTCAGTTGACACCTGAATGACGAGAAAATGAGTTGAAGAGGCTGGGCGCGGTGGCTCACGCCTGTAATCCTTGCACTCTGGGAGGCCAAGGCAGGGGGATCGCTTGAGATCAGGAGTTCGAAACCAGTCTGAGCAAGAGCAAGACCCCATCTCTACTAAAAACAGAAAAAAATTAGCCAGTCAACTAAAAATAGAAACAAAAAATTAGCCCGGCATGATGGCTCTATCCTGTAGTCCCAGCTACTCGGGAGGCTGAGGCAGGAGGATCACTTGAGCCCTTGAGCCCAGGAGTTTGAGGTTGCTGTGAGTTAGGCTGACGCCATGGCACTCACTCTAGCCTGGACAACAAAGCAAGACTCTGTCTCAAAAAAAAAAAAAAAAAAAAAAAAAAAGATAATGGACTGAAGGGTTTCCTGGGATGTAGGCCTTTCAGTTTTAAAACTGGGACAACCCTCACCAACTGAGACACTGGACACCCTAGCACACTTTCATGTTTTAAAAGGAGCGTTCTAATTTGTGGATGAAAGTTTTGTTTTAAAATAATTAGCCAGGAGAAGGTGGAGTAGAGGATGTAGTTGAAAAAAGACTGGCCATATGTGGATTAGTGTTGTGATGGGTAGTGGGGCTCATTATACTAAATTTGTAGTTTGAAAGTTCAAAAATATAAAAATAAAAGGATGATTCTGGTTGCTGTATGGAGTGTAGTTTGTAAGGATTAGGAATACCAGATAAGAGGCTAGAGCAGTAGCTCAGGAGAGATAGAATCATGACTTGGATTATGAAGGTAGGGTTGGAGGTGGTGAAAGCAGGAAAATGTGGAATGTATTTTACAAAGAGAGCAATGAAGGGGATTTGTGGAGAAGTGTGGATTTAGACTTTTTAATGTGAAGAGGTCAGCAGAGAGGTTGGCAAACGAAATTGAAAAGGAGCAGTCAGTGAGAGAAGATAAACCAGCAGAACATAAAGTGAATCAAAGAGACAATGGGCAAATGTGTAAAGTTCCATGGAGAAATGGAATGGAATGAAGGTCAGATGATTGAGTCTGGGGACAAAAATTGGACTGGAGAGAGGTGGGAGGGAGGCAAGATGGGAATAGAGGTTATGGACAGAACGGACTCTTGAAATGTTTTACTGTGATTTGAAGGGGGGCAGATTATTAAATCAGATTTAGTAGTTTTAAAGTAAAAAGAGAGCTTTTAAAAGATGGGAGAGCATTTTACGTAAAACTTTTTTTTTTTTTGAGACAAAGTCTCACTCTTTTGCCTGGGCTAGAGTGCCTTGGTGTCAACCTAGCTCACAGCAACCTCAAACTCCTGGGCTCAAGTGATCCTCCTGCCTCAGCCTCCCGAGTAGCTGGGACTACAGGCATGTGCCACCATGCCCGGCTAATTTTTTTTTCTATATATTTTTAGTTGTCCGATTAATTTCTTTTCAATTTATAGTAGAGACGGGGTCTCACTCTTGCTCAGGCTGGTTTCAAACTCCTCAGCTCAAACAATCCGCCCGCCCTCGGCCTCCCAGAGTGCTAGGATTACAGGCGTGAGCCACCACGCCCGGCCTTTATGTAAAACTTTTATGTGTATTTTGTCATTCCTAAAAAAGATAAAAGAGATGGAAGATGCTAGGAAATGTTTGTAAGCTGATGGAAATAACATAGTACAGAGGAAAATATTGATGAGTTCGAGAAAAAAGAGGTAATTACAGGGGTGAAGCCGTTGAGAGGATAAGAGAGGTTGGCTTTCAGAAAGGAACAGTGACATTTCATTGTAGCAGGAAGAGAGGGCAAATATTTAACCCTAAATACAACTTGTTTGATGGAGTTGGACAGGGATAATGGGGGCTTGTCCTGGTTGCTTCTAGTTGCAGAGTGAAGCATAAGGTGAAATCATCAGTCAAGGTGTATGAGCACGAAGAGGTTGAAAATGTCCATTCTAATGTCTGATATTCCATTATTAGCACTGGATTTATTTTCATCCTCAATGTTTTTTCAAGAAATCTCATGTGCTATTCTAGAAAGGGAAGGAATGGAGCACAGAGGTTCTCAAATCTTAATTTGCACCTGGGGAACTTCTTTAAGACATAAATATCCAAGCCCCACCTTGACTTTACTGAATTAGAATTTAAATGGCCAATTACCTTTAGATCTGAATTATTTAACAAGCTCCCCAGGTAGGTGTGAATCACAGCAAGGTATGAGAACCCCTCTCTTAGCAAAGACTGTCAGAACACCAGCTAGGGTACCTGGACAAGAGGGAGGGTATTGATGGGAGGTATTGAGGATACTAATAACAGAAGAAGGAAACCTACTTTGATTGCTGACACTTTTCTAGGTTGCAATATAGATTTCTTTTAAACTACATGTAAACTGTTGAGTTAATTATACTCCTTAGTTTGTGGCACATTATTTATTCAACCATTCTAATGTGTTTGATGTGCATCCTTGTTTTCTGTGTATGCATTTTAACTTACGTAAATGATATTGTGATAGAAATCTCATTTCGTGTCTAATTTTTCTTTTTAAACCCAGGACTGGATTTTAAGGTCTATCAGTGTTTCTATGTACATCCAGTCTCCTGCTTCTTCCAACTGCTGAATGTTAGATAGTAGTTCAAGGAGTAAATATGTCCACGAAATGTTGTTTATCTACTCCCCAATCATGGACACCAGATTCCATCATCATCTTCAAACATGTCTCCTTTTGGATGTGTAAAATTTCTTAGGGATGGATACTCAGGAGCTAACCTGCAAGGGCATAGTGTATAGATATATATTGATTCGACCAAGAACCTCTAGATTGTCTTCTGGCATGAGCATTCCTGTACATCCCCTAAACCTGCCAGCACTTGGCATTATCCAACTTCTTAATTTTTGCTCCTCAGTGAATATAAAGGGTAATTTCATAGCTTTTTTTAAAAAACTTGTATTCCTCTGATTATTAATGAGTTCGAACATGTCTTCGTATGTTTACTGACCTTTTAAGTCTTTTCTGAAGATTAACTATTCATATCATTTGCCCATTTTCTTTCAGACTTCCTGTTTCTTGTTGATTTGCAGTGGTTCTTTGCAAACCATAAAGAATAATGATTAAGCATGATTATCCCTATGGTTGAGGTTGGAAGTGGAATAGAATCCTGGTAGCATAGATAGGGGATTTCAACTGCACTGTAATGTTTAACTCTTTAGGTTAGGTGGTGGGTCAGATATATTTATTGATTTATTCTTTCTCTCTATTGATCTTACAAGCTATGCAATTTTAAATAAATTCTACATGTTAGAATTTACTCGACATTCTAAATCAATGCTTCTCAAAGTGTAGTCCCCATAGCAGTAGTATCAGTATCACTAGAGAACTCATTAGAAATGCACAATTGGCCTGCACCCCAGACCTCTAGATGCAGAACTCTGGGGGTGGGGCCCAGGGAATCTGTGTTTTAATAAGCCTCCAACGTAACTATGGAACAGCAAAAGTTTTTGAACTATTATAGAGAAAAACTAAAGCACATTGTGATATTATCTTAAAAAGTAAGAAATTACACTGTTGAAAATCTCAACTATTTTTCTTCTTCTTCTCTTCTTTTTTGCATGCTATTTCTTGGCATCTGCAGTATTTTATATGTCGATCAAATTTCAAAATCCTATTAATTATTATTTATACAATACTGGGACATGTAATTTCATTATAAGTAAATTAAATTGAAAGTTAAACTACTCTAATTTCTATCACATTTTTAATTTAGCCTATCCACCATTCATCTTTTATGGTTCAATTGCTAAATTATTCGGTCTCAGTTTTTGCGTGTCTAATCATTTTTTTAGCGAAGAGTGGAGGTTTCTCTAACAATGTTCATTAAGCTTTCAGTACAATTTCTTGAAATCTTAGTGCTAGAGAAATTAATAGCAGAACAGTTCTAGGTTTCTCTCTCTTTCTCTGATGCCAGCTCCCAACCAGAAACCCAGGAAACATGTCTTTTAAACAACCTGTCATTTCCCTACTAGTAAATACCCCAGGCTCACATTCCAAAGAACCTTTAGTGGTGATGATTATGCATAACCTTGCTGAGATAAATGCCTAGAAATTTGCATGTACATTTAATGTCAGCAAATTTTAAAAGTTTTCCCACTATTTTGCTAAATAAGTTCAGATATAATTTATCTTTCTGTCTCACTAATCTCCATTTGGCTGTACAAGGCTGGCCTCAGGTAAACTCTGATTGATGCAAGTGAAATTTGTCTGTGACACAATATCCACTTTTCGATCTTTCAAACCCCTGTCTGGGCCTGCCTGTATTCCAGTGGTAGGACTCTCCCACCGGCTCCTTCCCTAGGGCTGTGGCCCTTTCTCCAGATTCTTGGCTGCTGTGCTCTGTGAGTTAGGATCGTCATCCTTCCCCTCCCTTTTCCACACAAACAAAAATTAAGCTGTAGGGTCCTTATTGCCCCAGGGTTCTAATCTCCTGACAAAAGTGTTAATGGATTTAAGTAGAATTTAATCAATCCTGACTGATTGTGTTCAGCTTGTGATTTTCACACTAGTTTTAGGAAAAACTGCCATTGAAAAAGAAGTAAAACAAACTAATGTAGGATTCAATTAATCCTGTTGAAAGAGGGTTAGTTTTGGAGCTCAGCCAGTTGGTTCCTCTCTCTAAGGATCTCTAACAGGGGATCTCTAAGGCAATGGTTCTCCACCCAACTGCACACTGGAAATACTTGGGAAGCATTGAAAACCACGTTCATGCCAAAAGCCCATTCCCACAAATTCTGATTTAATTGGTCTGAGCCTGGGCCTGGGCACTGCAGTTTTAAAAGCTCCCAGGTGTTACTAATATGGTTCTTCACCTTTGTCATGCTTTAGAATCACCTGGAGAACTTGTTAGAACAGGGTTACTGGGTTCAACCACACAGTTTCTGGTTCATTAAGTCTGGAATGGGTTCTGGTGATTTGCATTTCTAACAAGTTTCCGAGAAATATTGATGCTGCTGGTCCAGGGACTGCATTTTGAGAACCACTGCTCTAATGAAAATTTGAAAAGCACTATTATTTGAGTTTTGCCCTGCCCAGGAAATACTGCCATTCCCCTCCCCCCACCTTTAAAAAATATTCTTAGACTTTAGAATGGTTAAGATTATTTTCCTTAATTCATTCACTTTGTCGTCAGTCCATGAAAGCCCCTCTCATTTTATTATTTTTTTTTAAAGTTTTTACCTCAATTATCAATCACTATTTCTGTTCTCTCCTCTCTCACCAAAGGTACTTCCTCTAACTCATTTGATATGTTACCTTTTATAATTATATGGAAATAAAAATTGTTAAAAATCCTAACTGAAGTCTCAATCGTGGTAACTAACAGTCACAGAGCCTTTGTGCTTAGGAGAATTTTAAATCTGGAATGTTTTTGGGGGAACTTCACATTACAGAAAGGCCCTATGCTGCTAAGACTGTCGAATACTTTATACTAAAAATATTGTATTTATTATTTACATAAATGACATAATAAAATCTTTCCTAATAAATAATAAAGTTTGCCTTTTCTTGTAGTGATACTTATTTTCTCTAAAGTAAGAAATTTCTTTAGAGCATTTATTATCCTTAAGGATAAAACACAGTTAACATGTATGTTATAGTGGGGAAACATAAATCATTGATAGATCATCTTTAAAACTGGATAAAATCATGTGGCTAAAATATAAACAGGAATTTGTTTCCCATGGGGTTCCTGGGTTCAGATGTTTCTGAACACCACTGTTTTAATCTAATCTTTTTATATGATACACTCTTTCAGGGCAATTAATGAGATATCCTTAAGCCATTCTGATTGTCCTTCAAATACCAGTAAAGCAGAGTGATAAAATTACCTGTGCCAAAAATAAACAAACCTATTGATTTTCAACTAGCCATGATCTTCAGGAAGGCTGTCAGCTTTCTGATCCTTTGATATATGTGGGGCACAATCCTTGTGACTAACTCGTCAAAGCTACTACAAGTGTGTTTGTGATGTTGCTTTAGGTGTTACATTTATTTTTATAAATATTTCTATATTTATAAATGTGTTAACATTCAATTTACCTCATAATATCACCTTTGAAAGAATCATAATGACACATATATACAATTGACAAATGCCACTAATTTTAGTTATGGAATAAGTGAAGTTTATTCACCATTCAGTGAAGGAAGAAAATGTATATTATTGCTGTGTTTTTAATCCTTCCAAATCCTTTGCCCACAAGAACCACGCTTTACGTATCTCATTGCCTTAAGTGTTGTACTTGGTACAAGATTATATATAAATGTTTTATATAATAAGTACTGGTAGCATTGACTTAGACCCCTGTTTTAGAGATGTGAGTGCATGTGTGTGTGTAGTGATGGCCCCTGTTTCATTCCTTACACTCAGTGGAGAAATCTACCAGATGCAGAACTTTCTAATCAAATGCCCTCAGAAAACTGCTTTCTCCCAACTTAGAGTGAACCTTGATCAGGAGAGATTGCTTGGTACCAAATGTAGCAGGAAAATATATTGTTTTCTGATTCCCTCCAATTACACTGTTCTTAAACTGTCTCCAAAGTGAAGCTTTTTTACATAATTGCTATACTCACTGGATGTGTATTCAATTTGTGATCGATGGTGATTTCTGCATTTAAAAAATATTTGCTCAAGAATTTGCTACATTTTGTTTGTGTAGTTTAAAAAAAACCCTAAGTGTACTTCCCCACACATTTCTCAATATAATTGCTCATCATTCTATTTATATGATTCCAGTTTCCAGCTTTACAAGGTCATTTAGAATTCTAATCCTGTCCTCCAAAGTAATAACTACTTATTCCAATTTGCTATTATCTGCAAATTTAATCATCATGCGCTCTAGTCCATCAACCACGCAACTGATGAAAATGTTAAATAGCCTCATCTCCAAGATGAAACAATGCATACTACAGTTTGGTAAGCACTATTTCTTGAGCAACCTCAGTATGAATGTACAACCAAATTATTTTTCAAATAGCTGTATTCTAGCCTTTATTTTTTCATGTAATTAATGTGTATAATATAAAATCAAGATGTTATTATTGCCAAGATATATTTATTTTATTTTATTTTTTAATCAATCAAGTCTTTTAAAGTAGAAAATGAATGCCTGTGGATTTTGATGCCTTTATCAGGTCAATAGTTCTTCAAAGACAGGGTCTGGTGATATATTTCTGTGTCTACCTTCTCCTCCCCATGCCATAGGATGTAGGCTCACAGTAAGAATGTAATACATTAACTATTAACTAAATAAACAGGCATAATTTGATCATTATAACAAAAAATCTATTGTGCACTATATATTTCTTCAGACTATATATATATTTATTATTATTTTTTTTTTCAGACAAGGTCTAACTTTGCTGCCCAGGCTAGACTGCAGTGGCGTCATCATACCTCACTACAACCTCAAACTCCTGAGCTCAAACCATTTGCCTGTTTCAGCCTCCCAAGTAACTGGAACTATAGACGCCATTGTGCTTGGCTATTTTTTTTTTTTTTT
>NW_012148808.1:574395-579724 GCF_000956105.1 Propithecus coquereli | reverse complement strand
GCTAATATTTCTATTTTTTGTACAGAAAGGGTCTTGCTCTTGAACAGGCTGGTCTGGAACACCTGGCCTCAAGCGATCCTCCTGCCTCAGCCTCCCGAGTAGCTGGGACTACAGGTGCATGCCACCACGTCTAGCTCATTTTTTAAAAATTATTGTTTTGTAGAGATGAGGTCTTGATATGTTGCTCAGGCTGGTCTTGAACTCCTGGTCTCAAGCAATCCTCCCACCTCACTTCCCAAAGTGTTAGGATTACAGGTCTGAGCCACTGTGCCTGGCCTCAGGCAATATTTTTGATAGCTTGTTCCCAAATAGAATTCAGTCTTATGGGACATGGACATTGATTGAACATGGTCGTATGTTTTTGTAACATTCATAACAATGAAATATTTTAACTCTGGTCAGTTAGGACTGATTTTTGTTTCACTCTCCAACTTCCCCTCCATCATACTTTCCCTTCATTTGAAAGGTGTATAGTGGCCTAGGGCACTTTCGAGATCTAATAATTAAGGAGATGGTGAATAGGGGATGTTTTTGCTTGGGACTTACTGGCATTTATTTTCCTGGTTTGTAATTACTCTCATGTACAGTTAGCTTCCTTGGTATGGAAATGGCCTCCAGAAATAGTTCTACCATCCACTGTGCTGTGCTGACCCAACACAGGATGTATGGAGCCATGAGCAGGTCCTATAGTGCCTGGTAGTGGTAGTATGTAGGTATGGAGATTCAAGATTTGAGAGGTATGAATCCAGAAGCTAGACTGTAGAAATCATATATTTATATATGAAAAAATAACTTGATAGAAGTTTACCCAACATTGACAATATTCCTGAAAATGGCAAAAATATTTCAATTATATATGCTAGAGGAAAGACTGAGTTATATTTTTATTTTGTCTGTATTAGCTATTACAAAATTGTCATATGAAGAGGCAATCAAAGAGTATGCAGCCAAAAAAAAAAAATGAAGATAAAAGTATAATAGTGTTACCAGAAGCTCAGCACTTATGCATCAGAAGAACAAGGACAAGTTGTTTGAGGAGAAGGAAAAAGAAGTTTATTAATTTGCCAGCAAATGAGGAGGTTGGCAGACTCCTGTCTTAAAGTACCAATGTCTTGCCTCTGAGCTGGAATACAGAGCTTTTAAAGGGGAGGTTTTCACCTTCAGGCTATTGCTGTTCAACTATAGTTGACGGTTCTGATTCATCCTATTTTCAGCTAAGATAATCTTGTCCTGTGGTACAAACAACAAAAGGCACTCCCCTGCCCCTCCCGACCACTGGCCTGAAGCAGGGTTTTAATTCCCAAAAAAGAGTAGGGGAAGTTTTAGAGAGACAGAAAACATTTTTACCCTTTTTAAATCTATTCCCCCTGTTATAACAGGGATGTGTTAGGAACTTAATAAAGATATTATGTGCTCTTTTTTGGATTTTTGTAATGTCTATATAGGCATTTTGCATCTTAAAAAACTTATAATTTATGTTTTTTACATTCTAAATAAATGTTCATTTTTGGAATTTTTCTTTTTTTATTGTTTTACTTAAAGAGAACCCCCAGTTGAGTAAATTCCAGGCCTCACAAAATCTGTATTTGCCCTTGATTCTATGCATTCCTTATTGATTAAACCAATCCCCTCGTTTGCCTGTGATTAGTTTAGGGGTGGGCAGTCTCTTCTCACTGGCTGTGAACCAAGAAGCACGTGGCCCCAGTTGCTGCTGGCAGTTATCTTTAGGTCTAGATGGAAGCCAACCTAAGAGGTAGGCAGAGCTGAAAAGAACCTTTGTGTCTGAGGGAATTGTACTTGAAACCTGGTCTACCTTTGAACATGCAATATAGAAACTCCCTAGTATTTATAATAAAATCAGAATTTTCAAAAGGAAAGTTAATCCTTATATCTAGTTGAATAGTTGAAAACATAAAACTAGGTTAAAACGTAAACAAATGTACAAAAATAGTGATACTTTTTAAAAAGGATTTTCCATCTGTATAGAAACCATTCTAATCATTACATCTTTGATACCTATAACATTGAAGCTATAACTAAATATCAATTTGGATGCTTTAAGCTACTAATTCATTAAATGCTGTTAATTTATTTAAGAACTGCTAATTTATTCACTGTGAAAATACAGAAAACTAGGATTAAATAAATTCATGCATACTTCTGGAAATTTTATTTCGGTGTACTTCCTTCTGGTCATTTTTCTACGTATATGTTTTATTTGAAAAAATCTTTATCATGATTTTGTACAATTTTATATTTTTCTTTTTTTCTATTACTCCACGTGACTGCAGCAGTCACGAATTTCAGTCATTGAATTTCACGAATTTCAATTTCACAAATTCAGGGGTCTCCTTTCACATTGTAGCCTATATGAATGGTGCCCACTGGAGTTGTGCAGTGAACAGCCTCTGTGGCTGTATGAGGCAGCCATTTGCATCTGGGTGCCTGACCCTTTAGGATAACCTAGAACATCTTATTGGACCATCCACTTGAACTACAGCTTTGGGAATAAAAGGAAGGGCAAACCTTTCCCGGATGCCTTCCAGTACCACAATATAAATTCAATATTTAGCCTTTGTGCCTTTCTCAGGCTAGCTTTGTCTGTAGCTCTGTCCCACAACTCTCCTCTTACAAGGTTACACCTATATCTTTTCTTCATCTTGGAATAATCTGCTGACTCTAGTGGATAAAAAAGAGTGTTAAGTAAATTAACCTCCTGGGTATTTTAATGATTACATTTCATTGTTATATCATTTTGCATGGCTCCAATTCGACTTCCTTTTGCCAGTTGGTTTGGATTGATTTTTCTATCTGATCATTTTCAGAAATCTATACTGTTATTATCCTTGCCCTATCTGGAACAACAGTTAATATTCACTATTCTAATTTTCTTTTTGTCAGAAAATGAAATATTACTCATAATTTTGTATAGGTACCTAAATAATGATGAAAAGCCAAATTGCATAATTATTTATAAGACAAAATATACTTTAATAGTGAAAAACTAACTTACTGGTAACTGCAGACATATTTTTACACTTAATTTACCATTTTTAGTTCTATGATAGTTCCTGCAAGCACCTCTTCAGCACATATTTTACCATTATGGGATGTGAGTAGATGAGGGATTACTCAGAAAAATTGAATCTAGTTCTCAGCTGTTAGGATGATGGACTGGGTGATAAAATGAATAAGCCTTTCCTCCACCCTAGGTTCACAAAACTTTTAGTTTTCTAGTTTTTATTTTGTGCAAATAAATTTGGCTGGTCAAACCAAACATTAGAGAAAGTACAGAAATCAAGCACTTTCTTAAAAGGCTAAGCCCTTCCTCCAAAAAGTGAAGAAAGGGGGGAGAATTAAAAGGAGCAGAGGTAAAAAGGGAAGATGAAGTTGTTAGGAAAAAAGGGCAAGAGGGACAAGGGAGGGCAAAGAAGGAGGGGCAATTCTTTTGCTTAAAAGTTTGAGAGATACCTACTTGAATTGATGTAGGAAATAAAGCTTCGTCAAGTTTGATCTTTGTCCGAATCTAATATTTGTCTTACAATAAGACCATCTTATGATTCAAATATATGTAGAGGAAGAATAGATATTAATTATCATATTTTGAGACTGCAGAGAACCTGCATACCTGTCTAAATTATATGAAAGCTCTGTGAAGTTATTAACAATTTTTTTTTTTTTTTTTGAGATAGGATCTCACTTTGTCACCTGGGCTGGAGTGCAGTGGCATCATCATAGCTCACTGCAACTTCGAACTCCTGGGCTCAAGCGATCCTCCTGCCTCAGCCTCCCGAGTAGCTGGAACAACAGGTGCATGCCACCACGTCTGGCTAATATTTCTATTTTTTGTACAGAAAGGGTCTTGCTCTTGAACAGGCTGGTCTGGAACACCTGGCCTCAAGCGATCCTCCTGCCTCAGCCTCCCGAGTAGCTGGGACTACAGGTGCATGCCACCACGTCTAGCTCATTTTTTAAAAATTATTGTTTTGTAGAGATGAGGTCTTGATATGTTGCTCAGGCTGGTCTTGAACTCCTGGTCTCAAGCAATCCTCCCACCTCACTTCCCAAAGTGTTAGGATTACAGGTCTGAGCCACTGTGCCTGGCCTCAGGCAATATTTTTGATAGCTTGTTCCCAAATAGAATTCAGTCTTATGGGACATGGACATTGATTGAACATGGTCGTATGTTTTTGTAACATTCATAACAATGAAATATTTTAACTCTGGTCAGTTAGGACTGATTTTTGTTTCACTCTCCAACTTCCCCTCCATCATACTTTCCCTTCATTTGAAAGGTGTATAGTGGCCTAGGGCACTTTCGAGATCTAATAATTAAGGAGATGGTGAATAGGGGATGTTTTTGCTTGGGACTTACTGGCATTTATTTTCCTGGTTTGTAATTACTCTCATGTACAGTTAGCTTCCTTGGTATGGAAATGGCCTCCAGAAATAGTTCTACCATCCACTGTGCTGTGCTGACCCAACACAGGATGTATGGAGCCATGAGCAGGTCCTATAGTGCCTGGTAGTGGTAGTATGTAGGTATGGAGATTCAAGATTTGAGAGGTATGAATCCAGAAGCTAGACTGTAGAAATCATATATTTATATATGAAAAAATAACTTGATAGAAGTTTACCCAACATTGACAATATTCCTGAAAATGGCAAAAATATTTCAATTATATATGCTAGAGGAAAGACTGAGTTATATTTTTATTTTGTCTGTATTAGCTATTACAAAATTGTCATATGAAGAGGCAATCAAAGAGTATGCAGCCAAAAAAAAAAAATGAAGATAAAAGTATAATAGTGTTACCAGAAGCTCAGCACTTATGCATCAGAAGAACAAGGACAAGTTGTTTGAGGAGAAGGAAAAAGAAGTTTATTAATTTGCCAGCAAATGAGGAGGTTGGCAGACTCCTGTCTTAAAGTACCAATGTCTTGCCTCTGAGCTGGAATACAGAGCTTTTAAAGGGGAGGTTTTCACCTTCAGGCTATTGCTGTTCAACTATAGTTGACGGTTCTGATTCATCCTATTTTCAGCTAAGATAATCTTGTCCTGTGGTACAAACAACAAAAGGCACTCCCCTGCCCCTCCCGACCACTGGCCTGAAGCAGGGTTTTAATTCCCAAAAAAGAGTAGGGGAAGTTTTAGAGAGACAGAAAACATTTTTACCCTTTTTAAATCTATTCCCCCTGTTATAACAGGGATGTGTTAGGAACTTAATAAAGATATTATGTGCTCTTTTTTGGATTTTTGTAATGTCTATATAGGCATTTTGCATCTTAAAAAACTTATAATTTATGTTTTTTACATTCTAAATAAATG
>NW_012148808.1:571879-572586 GCF_000956105.1 Propithecus coquereli | reverse complement strand
AATGCTTATAATTTTCAAAAATTTAAAAATTAAATGATTATAACATAAGATGAAAAGATAGATTTTTTTCACATGAACATGTATACTTGTCAAATAAAAGGAAAGAAAGGAAATAACATTTTGAATTTTTCTTTTGCTTTGGCTGCCAGGAAGCTCAGAGTATTAGTGCAATATCATCCAAGGCTTCCCTTTTAATAATTTTGTTTTTATATTTTAAGAAGTGTGAGTTGTCTCATCTTTTTTTGTTGAAACAAGTTGAAAGCAAATGCATATAAGAATTAAAATGCCTGTTATATTTTTCAAAATACTTGTATATATATTACCTTGAAGTTCCTCACATATGAACTCAAGGTATAATAAAGGCCCAAGCTGATGTCCTTTTAGAGGAAGTAAATCTGCTGTGGCAGTTTTGAGAAGGTACTAGTCTTGAATATAAAGGAATATTTCACATAAGTGTGCATCATTAATATAGCTCCTGGCCTCGATACATATTATGAGCCAGCTTGTAGGCCTATTGATAAAATTCTACCTTATCTGTATCTATTTTTTTCTTCTGTTTTTGTAGTTATATCTTAGAAATTTGGGAATGACAACAAAACATTATGTTGGGAGTAGGTGATCAGTTAAAAATTCACATCTAGGCCAGGCGCGGTGGCTCACGCCTGTAATCCTAGAGATGTCTACAATCTAGTAAAAGAGAAAGAAAA
>NW_012148808.1:568785-571829 GCF_000956105.1 Propithecus coquereli | reverse complement strand
GCTAATATTTCTATTTTTTGTACAGAAAGGGTCTTGCTCTTGAACAGGCTGGTCTGGAACACCTGGCCTCAAGCGATCCTCCTGCCTCAGCCTCCAAAAGTGCTAGGATTGCAGGCATGCTAACAAATGATTTGATAAAGCATGTTTTACACTATAAATCCTCTGTGGAGAGTGCCACCAAAGGTGTATATTAATCCTATTTTTCAAACAGCTCGACGGGAGCGGAAACTATATTCAGTATGCTCAAGTTACCTGCTCTATGACCCTCTGTGTCACTAGTGTGTTTAAAATTTTGTGGGCCAGTAAGAATTTCAATGGCTCACTAGACTTTATGAACCAAATATACAGGACTGGATTACCCAGCAACCACTCTGGGGCTTAAAGATGGGAAGGCAAGGAAGTGAGGAAGCCATACTAACCTCTCGACTGCCTTCCTTCCTCTTCCCATATCCATGTGCCTGGCTAGGGGGAAGGGTGGACAGAAATCCTCCAAGCTGCAATACTATAAACAACCCATTGGGTTTTTTTTTTCATGAACACATAGATGCTTTTTTAAATCCAGCAGAAATCTGACTCCCTGGCCTGATTATAATACTCATGGTCATAATTCCAGCACATGAACTGGCACTGCTGCTGGGAATTGTGAGTCATTCCTTTTGGATTCTTTCTGGTGCTGAAGCAAGTCTATGCAGAGGAAAAAGGGTAATCTGTCAGGTGAGCTCATCACTGTTATCATCATTGTCTAAGCACTAACTTTCCAAGAGACCAGGCAGTGTATGTGAAAGAGCCCTTGTCAAATTCCAGGAATATCACTGTCTCATTATGTGACCTTGGACAAGGTTACTTAAGTTCTCAGAGCCTAAGTTTTTTTGGTTAAAATGGAAAATGATTCCACAGAGTTAACACCAAAACTGTAACAGTTAATGTACAGGAAGTATTATGCAGGTCTAGAAAAATAAAAAAAATATTATTTTATAACACTGTGGACACAGTATAAAGCATATTAGATATTATTTATATCTCTGACCTTTTCAAAGATATTTGAGATGTCTACAATCTAGTAAAAGAGAAAGAAAAGACTCATAAAATAGTAGATGACTATTCATTAGATCATTTATTCACTCAACAAACATTTGTTGGCCACTATTCTATGAAACATCTGTGAGGCACTGTGGGGATGCAAGGATATGTAAGATATATCGCATGTCCTTAAAGAGTTTATACTCTAGGAGGAAAGATTGGATATATACATAAGCAATTTAAAAGATAACATATACTCTGTGTAAAATGTGCACATAAAGTAACTGCTATGGCAGTTCAAAACAGACTAATTCTGAGGAAGGCTTCCTGTAGAAGGAAGGCAATGTAAACCAGTTCCAACATGTGTTGAGTATCCATTATGTGTACTGCTTTAGGTGTTTGTATATTCTCTGTCGCCCAGGCTAGGATGCAGTGGCCTCATCATAGCTCACTGTAACCTCAGACTCCTGGGGTCAAGTGATCCTCCTACCTCAACTCCTGAGTAGCTGGGACCACAGGTGCGCACCACCACGCCCAGCTAATATTTCTATTTTTTGTAGAGACGGAGTCTTGTTATTGGTTAGGTTGGTCTGAAACTCCTGGCCTCAAGCAATCCTCCTGCCTAAACCTCCCAAAATGCTAGGATTATAGGCTTGAGCCACCACGCCCAGCCTGGAAATTTCTTAAGGCAGTAAAATACAGTGGCTCAAGGTCTTGGTACCAGTTTTTTATGTACTGGTGCCAAAAGAGATGTTTAAACAGTTGATAATTGAAAGACTGACTAAGGGATATGTTGTCTCCTTAATCCCTCAAGTTACTGGAACTCAGACTTTAATATTTGCATCAGTCAGTGTCCTAGTGAGGAAAAAAATCCACATCAATTATTGTAGGAGAAAATTATACAGGGAATTGGTTGTATAGGTATTGGAAAACTGAAAGGGCAACAAGGAATGATAGAGTGCAAAAGAAAATAAAGATCTCAGGACTTTTTGCCTCAATCACTTACTTTGGGTCGACAAGAGAATGTAATTGCAGGAAGTCAACACTACCACTAGGCCAGGGGGAGCAAGGGGAAAAGTTCAGGGTTGTTAGAAACTAGAAGCTTGGAGGGGGGATCCATGGAGCTGGAATCCAGAACCTGCCTGGATGGTACTGGTGCCTCAGGAACTCAGAGGAGAATTGAATGAAGCTGGAAACCAGATTTCAGAGCGGATGCTGCTCTGAGAGAGTGCCATGGATTTGGTTGTGGGAGATGGGGAAAACGTGCGTACTAGAAACAACTAGAGCTGCTATGGTGAAGAACCGCAGCTGGGTGATGCTGACGGGAACAACAAGGAAACTGGAAGGAATGTGCTCCAGCTCCTTCCTCCTACTTTCTGTTCTTCCTCTTGTGTCCCCTGTGGGCAGTACCTGACAGGGAGCCGGGTGGCGAAATTTGGTTACAGAGAACCAGTTTCAGTGTCACAAGGCCACATATAGAAGGGTGGGTTTGATCCTGAGAAAGTACTAGTAACCAGCACCACATGTACACAATTCACCAGGATAACTTACTTACAACTGAGATTCCCAAGATTCACAACAGAAATTCTGATTTAGTAAAGTGGGGCTCAGAAATCTTCACATTTGGAAAAGAACCTTGAATAACCTGGTGCAGAGAATCTCAAAACAGCCTTTCAGAAACGCTTCTGTAGTTTCTGTAAGCTAAATCCTCAAATCAAGTAGGAACAAGAGTTGTGAAGGTCTCAGTGCCACTAATTTAGGAGTTAGGCTCAAGAATTAATTTTGGGCTGAGCGACTTAGCTCAAGCTTTTAATCCTAGCATTTTGGGAGGATGAAGGGGGACGATCACTTGAGGCCAGGAGTCTGAGGCCAGCCTGAGCAACACAGTGAGACTCTGTCTGTACAAAAAATACAAAAATTAGCCCGATGATGTGTGCCTGTAGTCCCAGCTACTCAGGAGACTGAGGCAGGAGGCTCTCTTGAGCCCAGGAGTTTGAGGCTACAGTGAGCTACGATGACGCCAC
>NW_012148808.1:556512-567704 GCF_000956105.1 Propithecus coquereli | reverse complement strand
GTGAGCTAGGCTGACGCCACAGCACTCTATCCCGGGCAAAAGAGTGAGACTCTGTCTCAAAAAAAAAAAAAAAATTCACATCTAGAATGTTCTAGGTCCAAGCAAATAAGATGTGTTGATTCTGTTTTGAGTAGCTTACTGCAGATTGACATGGAACTGTTTTTTTCTGCAATAACTTATCATCTTTCAGAATTTCATTTATAAACATCATTGTGTAGGATACCTGAGAAAGTACATAATAAACATCTCAGACCCTTACTTTATAGTTGTTTTCTGATGATTCTTAATGGTGATTCTGTCTCATAAAGGAGATCATTTTACAACCTCTGAACCACTTTACATGGTCATTGAAATGGACCCATTGAATGGAATCTTTCACTGTAACAAATAGCATCGTGTCACCCCCACTGTTCAAGGAACAGCAAAGTCAGTAAAGACATGAACAAGTATTTGTTTTCTGGCTGTTACACTATTGTGTTCTTTTAACTAATACAAACAATATAATTTGGGGGAATCTTGAACTTAATGGAGTCCTTTTTTTTAAACAAATATCAGTTTGTCCAATTATAGAGTTCTTTTCTACCTTGAAGGGAAAGCTCTTTCTACTGCTCTCTTTGCTTATCTAAAGCTTGTCATAGACACAGTCTTGGTGAGAGTGACAAAGAGCTCTGGCCTTTGACAACTCCTTGGCCTATTTCACCTGAGTTGTAACTAGGGGCCCCACAGGAGAATTATCTGCTGCAGGGACCCTTTATTTGTTGTTTATCATTTGTTTCACTAGAATCTTAATATGTAGTGATCTCACTTATATCATGGATATGGTTTCCGGACCTCTTATCTTTATAACTATGCAAATTTTTCAGCCAAACTCAAATAACTAGCAAAAACAATAGCGAAATTTGCAATATAGCTCTTGAAATGCTTTGGAAAAAATGGGATATAAAATTAGAAAAATAAATGTGGGGTTAGTATAAGGAAATTCAAAAGCCCAATCTGGAAGACAAAGGACTCAGCTGCCTGTTAACAAAAGATTCTTAACCTTATTAACTGATGTAATTCAACACATAAAACATGATCTGGGGGAGCTGTGGGAAAAAGCACTGGAGAGGGAGGCAGATGACCTGGGTTCTAGTCTGGGCTCTGCCACTACATGAGTGTGTGCCCTTGAACAAATCAGCACCTTCCAGCTGTCAATTATTTCACCTGTAAAATAAGAGAATTAGATTAATATATTTTATAAGATTTTCATTGGTCTAACAGTCTGTCCATAGGTGTTCCATCAAGTATCCAAGTAGGTAAATTAGAATTACCCATTTAATGAAAACTGGCTTTTCAGATGGATGGTCATTTAAAAAAGTCCATTCTGCATAAGGAAACTGGACAAGGCAACACAGGGCGTGGAAGAGTCAGAAAATGGGGGAGCTTAAGTCCAGCTGTTAATGCGTTACTGCAGAGGAAGAAGACAAGAAGTAGCACATCTGTTTATTTTGCAATTTATACAGGTCAAGGGACAGTTTCTAAAATATATGCTATTTGTTTCCAAACTATGCTCCTTTAGAAAATAAATAATTTTGGTGGTTGACGGTAATACTTAAAAAACTCAGTTATGGCATTTAGCCATCTGTCAGTTACCCTCTTTACAGGTGTTGTTTATGTCTTTTCTGTTTTTGATATAATTAGCTACTTTGGTGTATTCCTACACAGAAGGGTGCTGTCTCTTCCTGATGCTGTATGGGCTTCTGAAATAATTAGATTGGGGAAAAAAGCTGAATTGAGACCTGATTAAAAAAATGATGTTGACTCATTTTATGCTAGAGTATGACAAGCCAGATATTATTTTCTGTGCAACATTTAAAAATTATTTGCTGTTTTTCTTGCTCAATTTTGAAACTGATTGTCCATGTGGTATGTTCCTTATGGCACATGGTCTAGTTAAATAGTCTCTTTACCATCTGTTTACAAAGCAAAAACTTTAAAAGAATAGTAACCTTGACAATAATCATATTGACAATGATATAATAAACACAGGTCATAGGTTTATAAAGGTGAACAATTGTGCCAAAATCTTTTTCAGATGTATATTTTTATTTTTAATGTTTTACTATTTTTCCTAGTGGTTAGCAATATGAATTGATAACTCTCCTAAAGGCCAAAGCCACCAAATCTCAACATTTAATGATAAGAATCATGTAAATATCTAATGGGAAAATATTCCCAGTTGTAGAATCTAGGAAAACTGATGATAAAAAGATAATGCAGGCCTGGCTCGGTGGCTCACGCCTGTAATCCTAGCACTCTGGGAGGCCGAGGCGGGTGGATCGCTCAAGGTCAGGAGTTCGAGACCAGCGTGAGCAAGAGCGAGACCCCGTCTCTACTAAAAAAATAGAAAGAAATGATCTGGACAACTAAAAAAATATATATATAGAAAAAATTAGCCGGGCATGGTGGCGCATGCCTGTAGTCCCAGCTACTCGGGAGGCTGAGGCAGTAGGATCGCTTGAGCCCAGGAGTTTGAGGTTGCTGTGAGCTAGGCTGATGCCATGGCACTCACTCTAGCCCGGGCAACAAAGCGAGACTCTGTCTCCAAAAAAAAAAAAAAAAAAAAAGCTAATGCACACAGGAGAGAGAAAAGTATCAATGCAACAGCAATGTATAATATGTAAGAGATCCAGTGGTTAATTGTTATTTGACAGCTCTATGCTTACTTGCTAGTTTATCTGTAGTTTTAAAATATGTTGGATTCAGATGTTGAGGCTCCTCACTAGCTTACAGGTAGATGACACAATAAATCATTCCACAGATTTATACAGTTACAGGGTAGAAATGATTGTCTACTGAATTTTAATGTGTTGAATGTTTATTTCAAGTTCATTTGCCAAAGTAAGGTATGGTAGAAAATGTCTAATCTGAACAGGATGGTCCTTGTTAATTGGTGATCACACTGGTGATTGAATTTCAGGAGCTAAAAATCCATAGTGTTTTCTAATTTCCTCTAATTTGTTAATTTGCAAGTTAAGTTTAATAGTTAGAAGTTAAATGTAGTTTTAGCATTGAATTAGAGCTGTCACGCATGAATTGCTTAATAGCTTACCTGGATTTTAGTAGGCTGATCTGTATTTCATATCAATGTCCTACTTTTTAATTCAATTGAGTAACATAATGGACTGTAATTGAGTCACAAAGCAGGAAATAAGTTTGTGCCAAGTATATGGGACAAACTTGGCATATGTGATGTCTTTACTCTATTAGTAGAAAGTCAGTTCTGGTAAATCAACCAGTCACTTTATCATTAGCATTTCCCTCACCTGGTAAGACAGGACATGGTACAGTTCCACGTCCATAGCTCTTACCTGCAATTGTGAAATCCAAAAAGCTATGAAAGAAGAACTATTTTCAAAACTCAAAAGCTGACCTGACCTGATCTGAACTCATTTAGCAGTGAAAACTGTACTGAGCTGATATTTGCCTTTCATAGTCTTTATTTATCCTTCTTAGTGTGAATATTCATGTGTTTCACTACAGATATATTAATGTGTTTGATATTGGGTGCTTTTCAGATCCTGCTGAAAGTATATTATATGGCATATGTACCCTGCTTTCTTTCTAAAATCTGAAAGATACTGAATTCCAAAATAGTCTTCAAGAGTACCTTTTTTCTGAACTGAAATCTCCTAATGTATTAATATATTTCTCAAGATTGAGTCCTTTTTAATCTTGTCTGCAACTTCCCAGGTGTATTTATGATTATTGCATTATTATTGCAGATATTAAAAGCAAAATCCTGCTCTTGTCCTCTCTGTTGTTAGTACACTGTGAAGGCTGTATGGCCTGATGGAAAGAGCCTTAGCTACAGAGTTAAAGAGACCTAGATTAGGCAGAAGCCGGTTAACTGTACAAGACAGAAAACAGGGGAAGATGGCTTCCTTTGGAAGGCACTATGGAAAAGGTAAAATTCAGGCAGAGAAGCTGCGGAGCAGAACACGAAGGAGCAGGATATTGGCAGAGGTCAACCCCTGAGAAGCTTGGAGTCCAGCGAGAAGTGTAGGTGGAGCGGTTTATTTCTCCCTCCCCGTACTTGCAGTCAGTACCTTCCTGAGCTGCTGGAGAGCTCTTCTACCCTCAAAAGCCCAAAAGCTGCTGCCACCAGTGAACTGGGAGCTTCCTGAAGATGAAGCACAAGGCTGTTGGTGCCCTCAGGGTCACTTCCCGACACCCCAGACCTGAACAAAGAAGGCAGGCACCATATTGCTTCTCCACCCACTGTGCACCTTTGTCCTCCCCAGGGGGCTTCAGCCTCTCAGTTTTCATCTCCTTCCCACACAAACGTTTCCCAACTCTGGCCCAAACTGTGGGAGCCACAGAAAGTCAGTGGGTCCTGGGGGATCTGATCTCCATGACCCCAGAGCCTGGATATTCTGGGTGGTCTGCCTTCTAGAGAAGGGGACAGAGATGACCAGAGTGCTAGCTTTCCTCCATTCAGACCCTTTTCCTCCCCTTTCCCTCCTCTGCCTGAGGCTGCTGAGAGATGGTTGAGCTGGGCTCGCAGGAACTGCTTTTCTTCTTGGTTGGTGCATCCACCACACCAGGGCCCCCACAAGAGTGTGGGGATCCAGCCTTTCTGGACTCTTTTTTGCTCCTTCCCCTTCCCCTTCCCCACCTGGAGCTGCTGAGATAGTCAATTGAACCACCATGGCAAAGCTTCCACAGAGAATGGGGCTCAGGCCTTTCCTCTAGGAGCCCTGCAGTGGACTGAGGGGTGCTTGGACTGTGAGCTCCTTGCTTGCCAGCCCTCCCTGGTGCTGCTTGCTGGGTGACTTTATCAAAGTGGGCTATGCTTCAAGGTGGAGGGAC
The DNA here is from genome assembly GCF_000956105.1 of Propithecus coquereli. Lineage (NCBI taxonomy): Eukaryota > Metazoa > Chordata > Mammalia > Primates > Indriidae > Propithecus > Propithecus coquereli. Next base: position 562,853 of record NW_012148808.1, on the reverse strand, counting down.
ATTGAACCTACTTGAGCACCTGTGGGCAACTCAGGACCAGTGTGCTTCTAGCTTGGTATTGATCTTTGGGGACCAAAGATGGGCCTGCAGGCCAGATTCTGTACCCCCAGGTCTCAGTTGCATTGCTCGGGAGCAAGGAGAGGAGATCTGTGATTGGGAGAGGCCACTGTGGGTCTCCCTGGCAGCGTTGCCTGGAGGCTGGGAGCAGACCTTTGACCCCTGCTTAAACAGATACCTTGCCAGCTTTGGTGGTGCCTGAGGACAAGCTTACCCAATCCAGCCCTGCCCAGCTGTTCTCCCCCACCTGCCTCTGCTGTGCCAGAGAATAAGGTCTCACCTGGAAGTTCCAGGGCCCCACCCACCCCCTGGGGTATTAGAGTGCTTCTCCTGAGGAACTAGGGCTGAGCACAGGACCCAAAAACAACATTGCAGCTTGTTCCTTCCAGCAAGCACCACCTACTGACATGGAGGTCAATTTGCATGCCCTTTACAACATTTACTGACTCAATCATACCTGGTGTGGTTGAGTCTCACCCACAAGAATTACTCACTGTCTCAGAGATTAAACTTGCTGTGCCATTATCCAATAAAAAAAAAATCCAAAAATAAGAAGCAAAAGCTCTCCAGATGAAAAGATATCAGCAAAAGATCTCTGGATACATGAAAAATCAGAGTGAAAGGACACCCCCAAAAGAAAACAATAACTCCATACCAATGGAAACTAACCAAACGATACTATCGAAATGATCGAGAAAGAATTTTGAATATGAATTGTAAGGAAGCTGGATGAAATACAAGAAAAAATAGAAATCCAACATAAAGAAACCACAAAAACAATGCAGAATATGAATGAAAAATTCACTAAAGAAATTGAATTATTAAAAAAAAAGTCAAGCAGAGCTTCTGGAAATGAAAAATTCATTCAAGAAAATACAAAACACAGTGGAAAGCCCTAAGATTAGGCTATATCAGGCAGAAGAAGGAATCTCAGAGCTAGAAGACAACATCTTTGAATTAAACAAGTCAGTCAAAGAGAAAGAACATAGAAGTAAGAGGAATGAAAAAAGCCTACAAGAAATAGGGGATTATGTAAAGAGGACTAACATAAGAATCATAAACATCCCTGAGGGTGAAGAAGAAAATACACAAGGGCTGGAAAACCTATTTGAGGGAATACTTGAAGAAAATTCCCAGGTCTTGCTAGAAATCTGGACATCCAAGTACCAGAAGCAAAACAGGCTCCTGGGAGAGTCATTGCCAAGAGGCAATCACCATGACATATAGTCATCAGACTGGTCAAAGTTAACACGAAAGAGGAACTCCTATGAACTGTAAGGTGAAAGCATCAGGTAACTTACAAAGGAAAACCCATCAGACTAACTGCAGACTTCTCAACTGAGACCTTACAAGCCAGAAGGGACTAAGCCCCTCTTCTCGGTCTTCTCAAACAGAATAATGGCCAGCCTAGAATTTTGTTTCCTGCAAAACTAAGTTTTTTTATATGAGGGAGAAATAAAGACTTTCTTAGACAAGCAAACACTGAGGGAATTTGTCAAGACCAGACCTGCCCTGCAGGAAGTACTCAGATCTGCCTTATGTACTGATCAGCACAACAGACACTCACCAGCGTAAAACAATCCAAATGCTGAAGTTCAGAGCCCAGTCACCACAATGGCTCAAGAAGTAAAACGAAGCAGTAAAATTCTACACACCAGGATGAACAGAAATCCACCCCACTTATCAATTCTTTCAATAAATGTGAATGACTGCAATTTCCCACTGAAGAGACACAGACTGACTGCAGGAATAAAAAAATACAAGCCAAGTATCTGCTGTCTCCAGGAAATGCATCTAACCAACAAGGACTCATTCAGAATCAAGGTGAAGGGATGGAAAACAATATTTCATGCAAATGGAAACCAAAAGAAAGCTGGTATAGCCACTCTCATCTCAGATAACATAGACTTCAAATCAACAAAAGTAAAGAAAGACAAAGATGGTCATTATATAATGGTGAAGAGAACAATTCAACAAGAAGATATAACAATCCTAAGTATCTATGCACCTAACACAGGTGCACCTAGATTCATAAAGAGACCTAGAATCAAATCCTGGTTGGGCTGCTCATAGCTGTGTGACCTTGGACAAATAATTTAACACCTCTGAGCGTTACATTTCTTTATATGTAAAATTCTAATGCTGATATCTACATCCTTCCCCCTTTTATTGGTCTCAGCTTCAAAAAAGTAGCAATCCTGGTTATGTGGACTACAGTTATTGCCCTTTACCATTGTTGAATTCCATCACTAGTTCTTTCTTTGCCATGGAGATGCCCAAAATGCTAAAATTTTATACTTTCCAGTTATAAAATTTATTCTTGCCTTTTTTGCCAAGGGTTTAAGATATGTAGCTGTGAGTTTAGATACAAGTAACTAAAAAACTAAATAAAACCAATAGAATTTATATTGTGCTTATTAGTGAAAGTAAAATAGCAATCTAAGTTGTGCTCTGGCTGCAATAGAGTTATGGAAAAGATAGTGAAAATATTTTTCATAGTCAAGGGATACTTTTAAAACCTATGGGCTTTTCTAAGTGTCAACAGGTGCCTTTAAAAACCATTGGGTTGCATTAATAGAAACCTTTTTTTGACATTATTTTGGACATAGTCTATGTTTAGCAATGGAGGATGGCTGCCCTTTAATTTTTAAATTCTCCATCAATATTTATGATTCCATTGTGGAATTTTAGATCATTCGTGGCAATATCATATATATATAAACATAATATATTACTATGTAACATATATGTGTATATTATATAGCAATGGTCCTTATTTTGAGTTTTTAGAGTTTTTAGAGTTTATTTCCCTTTCCAAAATTCTTCCTTTTGTCCATAGTGCTATTGTTAATTGAGGTTATCATCAGGAGATCCTCCACCATTCAAATGGTTTCATTTTACAGGATATCACATGTGCATACCTTTATTTTCCATTTTAAATTTCTTATTAAAATTCAGAGTCCTTCAGACTAAGAACATTAGGCAAAACTTGATATAAGAAAATGTGTGGTTACCATGGGGATTAGGAGCTATTCCAGGTCTATTTGACCTCTTTTCTTTATTGCAGGTAATTTATTCCAATAACATCGGAAGTTGCTTTCGCAGGAGAGACTCTATCCTTTGATAGGTATCTTTACAAGGGCTGTCAGGAAAGTATCCAGCCATGTACTATGAAAAATATATTAACAGTGGCTGGATGTTTTCTGGAGAGCCCCTCCATAATGCTTTAATGCCACTGGTCTGAAAGGTAAGATTTTCTAGATATATTTTATTCTTCTGAATATTTAGCCCATAACATTATGCTTATTTAATAATAATAATATGCATAATTTATTGCACACTTACTACACAGCTAGCATGTCATCTCATTTAATTCTCAAAGACTTTCTTTGTGGTAGTATTATCAATTAGGAATAGGTCTGGCAGAGAGAGAATTAAATACCCCAAAACAATTGCTTAGTCACAGGGTTTATTTCTCTCACTTTCTTGTTCAAGAAGTCCAGAAGTAGCCAGGTGCAGTGGCCCACACCTGTAATTCCTTTTACTTTGGAGGCAGGAGGATGGCTTGAGCCCAGGAGTTCAAGGCTGCAGTCCATTGTGATTGTCCCTGTGAATAGCCACTGCATTCCAGCACAGGCAACATAGCAAGACCCCGTCTCTTAAAAAAAAAAAAAAAGTTTAGAAGAGTCAGTCCAGGGTTGATATGACATAGTGGCAGGAACTCAATTTCTTTCTGTCTAATGCTTCTGATATATGTAGCTTTTATTCCCAAGGTAACCTCATAGGTAAAGGAGACTTTTGGAGCTCCTGCCATCATGCCTATATTCTAGCTATGGGAAGGAAGAAAGGGAAGGAAGTCGCGCTCTGTCTCTTTAAGGATACTTTCAAGAAGTAACACATACCGTTTCCACATATATCCCAGAATTTAGACAGATGACCACATCTACTTGTGAAAGAGATTTTTTTTTCCAGTCATCTGTGCGAGCAGCTAAAAACTAGGATTCTGTTGCTATGGAAGAAGAGGAGAATGGTTATTAAGAGACAGGTAGCATATGCCACGTTTGAGTGCTATCTCCAACTTACAAAAGGAAAAAATGGAGTCATAAGAAGTTAAATTGACTTACTAAGAGCTCACAGCTGGTAGAGCCAAGATTCAAACCCAGGTCAAACGTCAGAGCTCTTAAGCACTACTTTGAAGTGATTCCTCCTTAAAACAGTTATTTGACGTTATTCTGCCTCTTCTACTAAATTAGTATAAAGAAAACCTTTCTGACTTAGTTGCTAGATCAAGCTATTGAAACAATGGAATCCTTTGTTTTACCAAGCTTTCCTGGCAAAGGACATAGTACTGGTATCAACTTGTGCAATGAAGCCTTTACTTTTGCTGACCTTTTGGATAGATGGATTCACAGAATTTAGTGACAGGTTTAGAAAATTGCCTGGTGAACAGATTAAAGTCTTATTTTCAGTCTTCTACTTGTTCAGGGTTGCGACAGGTTTAAACTTCATTAAAATATGCTTTGCTGTTCTATTGATGGTTTAGATTTTAAACAAAATAATAAAGGAACAAAATTTTCAATGGGACCAGTAAGAATAAATAGAAAGGAATGATTTACTGTAGGAAAAAATCAGTAATGTTATGATTATTTTTGTCTAAAGATACATTTTTAAGGTAATGACAACACGTCTTAGAATAAATCAGACTATACTACTTCTGTGTTATTTGGAAATTATTACATTTTGATAGTTAACCTGTGATTTTCTTATATCTTATTTGTGTAAAAGTCTAAATCATATAATGCATTATGAATTAGGGCTTTCTTCACTTCCATTTTTTCCCCTCCCTTCCTTCCCTCCATTCCACAAGCTTAATTTGTTATTTTTTTCTTTAGATTAAGTTTTGTTCAGGTTTTTATCTCTGCCTAGCTCACAGAGTTTTTAATCTTTCTCATGCTTGCCTTGCTCTTTGCTTTCTAGCACAAGGGAGAAAATGTGAATGTGAATGAATAAATCAACAAAAAAATAAATACCATGCTTTATACATGTCACAACCTAATGTTGCTATGTGGCTTAAAACTTTCAACATTTTAAGGAACCTCTGTAAATTTATCAATGCTTTCCAGGAATGCTACTAAGATAAATGACATATATCAGTTATTCAACACTGTCCTTCACCTAACTAACCACAACACACTGGGGACCCTGAGTGGCTAATGACAAGTTTTAATGATTTGACGGTTTGCGTAGAAGCCAATAGACATTTTTCACTGCTGTGACAACTTACAGAAAAGACACTTCAAAATGGAGAAACATATGACAAGAAGTCAGAGGGAACAGTGATCACAGAACAGATCAAGGGTCAGGGCACAGAGATTTCTGCTTATTTTCTGTGAGCCTTGGTTCTTCGTAAACATTAAGCAAGGACAGGACCAGTGACCAAATGATGTGGGCAGAAGAACACAGATGATTAGTCTTTAACAGATTTTTCACTAATCCTTTTATTTATTACTAACTTGTATTTTAAACAAGTAATACATTCATACATACTCCTTTTTAAAAATTTTAAAGTCCCATTAGTATAAAGGCAAAAATCCCCATTTTTTAAATGAATCTTTACAAACAGTATCTTCAGAGTTTTTCCAACTGGACTACTTCATTTAAATAAGCTGCAAAGTGTAAAATTCAGGAATTGTGACTATTACAGCAGCTTACAGGACAAAAGCTTAGGCAGAGGACACAGATGACATGGGTATGTATATCACTTTGCCTGTGTAAGTAAGTGCAATAACTTTTCCTAATATTTCAGTGCTTCAGTTTCCTCTGCTGATGATCAGCAGATGCTTACTCTGTGCCTAATGGTATGTGGAATGCTTCACAGGGATTATTTTATTTATCTTTACAACAATGCTTTATAGTAGGTACTGCTGTTTATCAAAATCAAATTTGAGAAAGGTGTGCCAAAAAACTTAAGTAATTCACTTAGCTAGTAAGCAGTGGAGCTAGGAATTATTGTAGTACTTAATTTATACATTTATCATGAGAAGTAAATGAGAAAGATGTATATAAGGACTTCAGCATAGTACTCTGCACATAGTAGATATTCATTTATAATTAATTTCAAGAGAATTTTCAGAGAGTAGCTTTGAGAATTTGAAATAATTTCCTTGACATTGTTTTTTATTTTGCCAGAGTTTGCAGCTTACCTAGATGTCTTGGATTTTAGACCCTAAATCTAATATATTAGAACTTTTTCTGAAACATAGCATATTATTCTATGGTTTTGA
>NW_012148808.1:544819-546507 GCF_000956105.1 Propithecus coquereli | reverse complement strand
CAGGGATATTAATAAGATAGTAACACATAAACTTTTGCCTCAGGCTCTGGTTTGAGAGGACCCAGCCTTTCTGAGAACTTCAGTGAAGTATTTATTGGCAAATCAGGTTCCCAGACCAAATTATACTTGCTCTGCCTAAGCAATGATATATGTCAAGTGATAGCTCAAGCTATTTTTTGTCACTGTTATCCTTATTAGAGAAAGAAAATGAAGAGAAGCTTATTCAAATTATTTCTGATAACTTGCAAATATAATCCTTCTTTGGAAATCTCTCTACCTAGTTAACCATTTGTAAAATAATTGGGCTAGCAGTCAGAGATAGAAACTTGTTTGTGAACAGATTAGATAAGAAAATTGTCTCATCAACAAAAACAAGGAGAAGCAACCTCATTCTCCTTGCCCTGAGAAAAATCAATATGTAATCAAAATTTTATTTTTTTCTTTAAAATTGTCCAAAAGATTGAATTTGACTATTTATCAATACTGCCAACTCTGTCAAAAAGCTAAGCAAAGGATGTAAGTATCTTTCAAAGTATTTCTCCCACTTCTGCTCCTTGATGAGTCTGATGTTAAACAACTGGTGACAGTCCCCTCACTTTGGCATTTGGCATGTTCCCTTTTAAGGACTTCTGAGGTAACTTTTGTCCCATTCATAAAAAAGAATGGAAGGGTTTCTTAACTAAAGAGGTAGGGAAAATCATAGGAATATCATTCCTTGGCCTCATTTTATATTAAATAATACTTGGTAGAGGGGGAGGTAGACGATATCAATAAGTTAAAAAAAGCAAGTTACCAACAGGAACAAGGAAGCAGCAAGGAGAGTCAAAAATATGGGATAAGGTGGGCATTCTAGATAGTATAGGGCAATAAAGAAGAACACAAAGGCCATGGCGATATAGTCGTGACCTTGCCAGTTGCTGGTGTAGACTAGTAATGAAGCACAGCTGATCTAATAATTTTAGGTGACATCATCCATACCTTCCACTGTGACAAACCACTTCCTCATCAAATCAGCTGATTGTGTTGCTACTCAGCAATGGGGAGAAAACTGTGTTAATGAACTATCTTATGAATCCCTTAGAGCTTTCTACCACTTTGAACTTCCAGCTTGAATAAAATACACTTAGCCCTTCCTGTATTTCAGTGACTGAAGTTATCCAACAAAAATAAGGAGCTTCCTGGCTTTTCAAAATGGCTGTAAAGAATGATTTTCATCTAACCGTGAGTAGAAAATAGGTAATTTATAAAAAATGGTTAAGGATGGTATATTAAGCATCTTTAATTTGTGACTGCCCAGCATTCATATCCCCTTTCTAACAACACCGCATTTCTTTTAGAGGAATTATAATTTTATTATTGTTGTTGTTGTTACTATTTTGGATTCAGCCTGGTGGACGTGTACTCAGAGGCCCTTCTTAGCCAAAGCTTCCGTATGTGATTGAAAGTAGGCCAATCCGACACTTACTCCCTGGAATTTAAATCCTCAGTAGAGGATTAAACAGAGAGAAAATGGTAGGAATTCATCTATTCCAGAGGTGAAGTCCTGGATTTTTGCCACCGTGAGAGCATTCTTGTCATCCCCAGATCTTGGACTACTGGAAATATCAGCATATTTCAAAATCTGGTTCTGCAGCCTTACTTCCAGATAATGAGGTCTGAGATCCTTCAGTAAATTTCTTTTCCATAAA
>NW_012148808.1:542138-544769 GCF_000956105.1 Propithecus coquereli | reverse complement strand
TGCTTAGTTTCCGTATCTCTAAAACGGAGGTGTATGAGAAGATAATCTCTTACGATTTCTCCTAGCTTTAAAATTTTATGGTTATACCATATTAAATTCCTATTTTTATAGGAACTGAGGAGGGTTAAGGGTTAGTATTTACCCTACAAGTTAGGTTTATCACTTCATCCTTTATAATAAAATTTTCATCTTATGAATTATTATATCACACATTTAAGAAAATATGGCAGCTATATAAAATAATAGAAAAACTAACAAAGGTATGATTAACATTTTTTTTGCAATTGGCTTTGACTATGAAGTGTCCAGCCTCCTTTATTTTTCATTTATTTTTTTAATTGGCTTTGACTATGAGGTAGCCAGCCTCCTTTTATTTTTTTGAGATGGGATCTCTCTATGTTGCTCTGGCTGGTCTTGAACTCCTGGGCACAAGCAATCCTTCCAGTTCAGCTTCCTGAGTGGCTGAGACTACAGGTGCACACCATCCCACTCAGCTGGACATTTGATATACAGCATGTGTACACATAATTGGGGTCATATTGCATATAAACTTTTGTATCTTTTATTTCTCTGATTTCATATTGTGAGAATTTTCCTATTCCATTAAAAATTCTTAAAAAATGTTTTTCTTTCTTACAAACTTTTGTTAAATATAGCACAAATGCAAAACCTGTGTAAATGAATTATTATAAGGTGAACACTCTTATAGCCATCACCTCCCTCAGCCACCCCAGAAGCCCTCTTCTAACATAACTATATCCCTCTTTGTTGAAATTAATTGTCCTAATGACTTTTGATCATTTCCTTATTTTTCTTTATATTTTTGCCACCCAGTGTGCATCCCTAAACATTATCATCTTAGTGTTGCCTAAGAATGTAATTTTTAATAGATGTTTATTATTCCATCATATATAAGGACAGCTTATTAGATTATTTTTTGGCAATCTATTTTTTAAATTTTATTTTTTGAGTAGATATCTGTTCATAGAATGCAAAATTTTAAACGTTCAAAAGGGAAAGTGCTGAAAAGTCTTCCTTTTACTTTGTCCTCTAGCCACCTGGGTATTTCCATAACCAGTTTTAGGAAGTTATTTTTGAGGAAAAAGGAGTCTAAGAATGGTATTGATATTTTTTTCAGTTTTAATGTCCTAATCTCCTAAGTAGGTACAAAATTATAATTCTTAGAAAAACATTCAAAAAGTTGATTTTTCTTTTATATGAAGTTGGCATAATTTTTTTGGCACAAGGTATATAGTAAAATTAGTTAAATACATAATGTTGAACAGTCTTGTGAATTGGTTGTGAAATAACCAACGAAAGAAGGCTAGGATCAAACTAGACGTAAACAGTGCCGTGGCATTTCGCTTTGTTTTACCATGGAGTTGAGAGACCCAAGTTACTTTCTTTGTCTCTTGGGCACAATGGGAAACTCAACAGTTTCTTATGTTTTGCTCTGGCAGATCAATAAATAATATCATGATGATAACGTCTGTTATGTAAAAATGCATAATTAAGTTTGTATAAGTGGAGGAAGTAACTACCATCTAACCTGATTGAGATGTACACCATTTTTATGAATCAGAGTTCTTTGGCTGTAAGGAATAAAACAGACTCTGCTTAACCTAAATGAAGGGAATTTACTGGGAGGATTCAGGTACTCATTGTTTGGCATAAAAGCTGGAGAAGCAGGCTTTGAAATGAACACAACTTAGGAATGACAAGCATGGTCTCATATCAAAATCGGCTTTGGATATTTTACTAGATTCTAGTACAAACTGTGTTCTTGATTAGGGAACATCAGATGGCTATGCAACTAGAGCTACGCATCATGGTATTACCAGATACAATGAGTGGTAAATTTGGAGGGATGTCTCAACAGACTTAGGATAGAAATGAAATGTTTGGATCCAGCCTGAATATGTCCAGAAGGCATGAATAAATTACATGCACATGTATCTCAAACTCCCATGTTACCTGTCTCTGTTGCACCAATATTCCTCCCTCAACTCACACCCAGGCCTCACAGGGGAGGGGAAGTGGGTGGTACCCTATGGCCAAATAATGGAAGAAGAGATAACTTGGGTCCAGTTTACATATGAATTCTCACAGTATGTTAGTGCTACTGGAAAATGGATTGCCACCACATTACAGCCCTACCCATGGAAGGGCAGTCTTGAAGAGAAATCCTCCCTGTAGGCAATGTTATGAGTTGTACAAATGGTCCTTCACTTAGTATGGAGAGAGAATTGTACTTTGATATAAATATACAGGAACTCTGGGGCAGGTAGGTTTGGTTTGGCTGGCTTGTCAAGGGTCTGGCAGGAACAAAATCAGAAGATTGTCTTCAGAAGTCATCCTTGTATTGGCTCTCCCATCTTCCTTTCCTCACTCTTCCATTCCCTCACTCCTGCTTCCCTAGAATCGCAGGGATATTAATAAGATAGTAACACATAAACTTTTGCCTCAGGCTCTGGTTTGAGAGGACCCAGCCTTTCTGAGAACTTCAGTGAAGTATTTATTGGCAAATCAGGTTCCCAGACCAAATTATACTTGCTCTGCCTAAGCAATGATATATGTCAAGTGATAGCTCAAGCTATTTTTTGTCACTGTTATCCTTATTAGAGAAAGAAA
>NW_012148808.1:540081-542078 GCF_000956105.1 Propithecus coquereli | reverse complement strand
GTTCTGCCCCTGGATTGGCTCAGCTGTCATTAAGGACCCAAGTTCTTTCCATCTCTTCCTGCTCCCATTCACAGTGTGATGACTTGGCCCTCAACATTTATCCTTCATTGTTGCAGAATGGCTGCTGCATGCACTGACATCACATAACTACCTGGAAGGAGGATCATTTCCTTCCATGCACCACCTTTTTTAAGTGAGGACTACCTTCCCCCAAAGTTCCCACAGAATTATCCCCATTAGCCACAGTTGCTTTTCATGCTCAGGCATAAGTCATTCATTGTGCAAGGGTATGAGACTACCATGATTGGCTTAGACCAATCGAGATTGATTTTTTATGGGACTACAGAGGTGTCTGTCCTCCCTTAGATAACATGTTCAAGGGTAAACAAACCTGGGATTTTGTTAGCAAGGAACAAGCAATGTAAGGCAAAGTTTGCATTGCACATTTTTCTTTTTAGAGAAATTATACTCAAAATAAAAATGCAATAGAAAATAAATAAAGCATCTTTACAACCCACAAGTTTTGGTATGATGCTTAGTTTCTGATCTAAAATTCATTCATTCTATTCTTTCAAGAAATAATCTTTGACCACTTACTACACTACTATTCTTGGTACTAAGGCTAGAGAGTTGAACAAGACAGACATGCATCTATGTTAGGGATGCTTTCAGCAGCAGCTAACAGAACAGGCAATGAAAAGTGGCTAAACCACAGGGACATTTAATGTTTACCTAGCAGAATTTGGAGAGAAGCAGTGGTTAGTCCAACCCCTCTAAAATGCAAGCAAAGCTCTAGGCTCTCTATTCTCTGATCCTTAGCATGCTGGCTTTTGTTTTTATTCTTGTCACCTCATTGTTTCATGATTGCCGTAGCTTCAAACATCTCATCTCATATGTAAATTTGACCTGAATTGGGGATTGAGATCTGTAAGGCTTCATTTGGGCTCATCTTGTGGATATAAGATGTTGTACAGAGGGATAGGAATGTAGAACCAGACATTTGTGTTAAATATTAACTGATGGTTATTCCGAGGGTAAAAGGTGCCAATAAGCACAGCACCCACTGATTTCCATATATGACCAACCACATTTTATTGCCATCATTAGCTTATTTGTCTAGCTGCTCCTCTAAATAATTCACTTCCTGAAGGAAGAGAATATGTTTAGCTTTTTTTCTTTATTCCTGACACTGAGGGTGGTCTCTGGCACATAGTAGTTTGGGGGAAGGAGATTATCCTTCAGGGAGTAAATGTGGGGAAAATGTTCAAATATTATGTATTAAGGAGTTAAGACAAAGTGTTTAAAAAACTAATTTAAAAAATAAAAGATAGTCAAATAATGAAAAGGTTAGGTGGCAACTAGAACTTCTTAAGAGGGGTAATTTAACTTTTTTAAAAAAATTTTTTCTTCTCTCTGGAAGAGTGCTTTTGAGATCACGTGGCGTTTGTGCAAATTGCTTGGGTCTACATGGCACAGAAGTGGGGCTAAAGTACAGATGAGGTGGAACTCAGAAATAGCCTGTCAAAACAAGCATGATTTAGAGCAGTTGCCCCACACAGTGTACCACGTTTATAGTACTGAAAATGGCAATGACGTACTTTATTGCAGTCACAAGCTGCCTTTACTATGTTAGATGAGTGAATCCAAGCTGCTCTTCTACAAGCTCAGGGGTTTGTTGTTGCTGTGGTTGTTTCTTTCTTTCTTTAAAGAATTCAAAAATAAATTTGCCCCAATATTAATTTTTAACAGATGCTTTATTTGATTGTTACATTACGAATTTACATTTCATTGGTGATATTCCTTCATCATAATTCTCACATACTCATGTTTTGAAAAATCAGTGAAACTTTCCTTAAAGAGCAGAGTTTTGTGTTCTGCCTCCATACAAGGCCTGCAACAGTGTGGGAGACAGGGCAAAACTCTGTGCTAAACTGGACCCCATCCCAGGTTTGCAACTAAGTAACCCTGGACCTTGGCCAAGTCAGCTAACCTATCTA
>NW_012148808.1:523979-527341 GCF_000956105.1 Propithecus coquereli | reverse complement strand
GTTTTTCTCACATTAGACAGCAGCTGCTTTTAGGGCTGTACAATGACTCAGTAAGTTTATCTAGGATACATGTTTTTATTTATCTGTTCAGCCATATATGGCGTATTTACTTTTTGCTTCATAGTCTCAAAATAGATGCCACAGCTCTATGCATTGTTCCTACCTTGAAGGCAAGAAGAGAGAAGGGGTGGTGACAGGGAGCTCCCTCATTTTTTCCTTTTAAAAAGAAGCCAAGCCCTGAACAGAAGCCTTCTATTATATAATAGTTAGGCTCATGTTCTCATTTGCCAAAACATAGTCACATATCCCCCCTTAAACCAATCCCTGGTGAAGGTGAATAGCATTACCATCATTAGGTTAAAACCAATTGTTACCCATCTCAGAGGTCGAGGGAGGGAGGTTCCAGGGCAATCAACATTCCCTAGATAAGGGTATCTGTACTGATCACTAAAACACAGAAGACGAGAATGTTGTTCTGCATGGAGTAATAGTTTTTTTACTCTTTGTCCAGCTGGTTCCTTTGTATTCTTTAGGTCTCCCTTTAAATGCCATCTCTTCATAGGAGGGATTCTTAACCACATTATCTGAAGTAGGTTATCACCCCCCCCCATTATTTTCAATCACAGAAAACTATCCATAGCATTATTCTCAATCAGTAATGATGCATTTTTTGCTGATTTATTTTTGTCTGTCTCCTCTTTGCCCCTTTTGTCCAAGGATAATGCCCCTTTGGGAAAAAAAAGCACTATAATGGACCTTTTGGTTTGTAGAACAAAATGAAAATCCTATTTTATTATTGAGGGATATGATTAATGAAGAACTTAACTGATTTACGTAATAACAAAATTGTCTTTCTTTTGGGCACAGTGCAGATTAGTCTATGGACAGGCACAAATGATTTTTCTCCAGTATTTGAATCCCAGACAAAATTGGGGATTTGGACTTGGAGGAGGGAAATGATAAAGATATCACAAGGAGGTGTGTTAATCCCTTGAGTGTGATGGCAGGTGAGGGCTAAACAGAGACACAAGCAGGCATGATAGTGATAATAATAATAGTAAGCAATTATTGGGTGCCTACTAGCATCAGGCAGAAGTAATACTGTGACAAGTTTGGTTTTCAGAGATATTTTTGTGTGATGGGGGCCTTGAAAACTGTGGTCCCTAACCCCCGGGCCATGGACTGGTACCCTGTTAGGAACTGGGCCACACAGTAGGAGGTGAGTGGGGAGAGAGCAAGCGAATCTTCATCTGTATTTACAGCCACTCCCCACTTCTCGCATCACCACCTGAGCTCCACCGCCTGTCAGGTAAGTGGCGGCATTAGATTCTGCAATATGGTGAGTTGTTTAATAATTTCATTGTATATTCCAATGTAATAATAATAGAAGTAAAGTGCACAATAAATGTAATGCACTTGAATCACCCCAAAGCTTGTCCCCATCCCCCATGCCCATCTGTGGAAAATTATCTTCCATGAAACCAGTCCCTGGTGCCAAAAAGGTTGAGGACTGCTGCCTCTAAAGCACAAAATTAAAAGAACCCATCAGACGTTACTCAGACACTAATCAGGGAAGCCAGGAGTCTCACCTTTTCTGTCTGCTTTTCGGGACAACGCTCTTGATCACCACCTCCTTTGGATCAGGGATGGCTACTCTGTGAGATCACAATCTTTTATTCTTATTACCATTCTCCCTTGTATCCTTGAGTCTTCAGTAAATGTGAACTGCTGTAGCTTGGTTTTAGCTCTGCTTTGCAAGTTAAGGGAAAGGCCTCGTAGACACTTATGAGAAAAATCTGGGCACATGATACTGGCCAGAAGAAGCTTATTAACGTGAGCTGCAGAGATTGGAGCAGGACGGCTGTCTGAGGGGATGAATGGCAGCAGCACAGCAGTGTGGAATATGAGGAATATGCCTTCTTCAGAGAGAGATGCCCAAGAACTTGAAGAGGGGCATCCTCACAAAAGTATGGAATTATGGAAGCTTGAGTTATCACTACCTGGATTTGTAAATAAGGACCTCAGAAGGTTGGAGAACTTGGGCATATGGTTGCATGAGTCTCTGACATTTGGTTTCTACCCTCTGGACTTAATGTAAATTGGTCATATAGAAATAATCAAATTCTACCTCGTCGCTAATTCGAAATACAACACCCTCTACTCTACCTCTTGGGCACCATGAAGAGGGTTGGATCGGTCAGGCTGAATATCTAAAGGTGTCCTAGCAGTGCAAACCAGAACTCATGTACTTTTGCATGTGGCAGGAATAATCACAGAAACAATGTGTACACAAAGCAGATTTGCTTGATTTTTACTCATTTAAAAAAATGTCAAAAGAATACAGGATTTGGGAAACTGTAAAGATGTTATATGTAATGTCAATTTTTTAAAGCATGTGTTTTACATAGGTGCTAATAATAAATTAATAAACTTCACATAAACTCAGGTAAGTACCAAATGACCTTCTGATATACTACTGCTATTTGATTTGCTTTCTACATCTCTTTGGCTGCCCTACAATATTCCCAGTGTTACTTAATCCAAAACCAACTTTCACTATTGGGAAGAGTTTCCCATAAAGTTCTTCAATGAATTCCTGTTTTCTTTTATTCCCTGCCCACATTAACTTTTGTAAATTAGCAGTTATCTCACAGCAGAACAGTGGGAGGGGGAGGAACCACATGGATACATTGCTCCACTGTCCTGCACTTTTTCAAGCATGGTGTCCTCCATCACTGATGAGACTACAGGTTTTGGGGATTTGGGTTTCATTCATTTCTGCAACACCCTGTGACTGAGTGCCTACGACTTGCCAGATGTTGTGTAGGTGAAGATCAGAGAACGAGACAGATCCTGAATGCTGCTTTCACAGAGCTTAGGTTCCAGTGGTAGCAAATAGAAAATAAAATGTAGAGATAAGCTTCCCGCATAAGTGCTCTGCTGCAGATGACACCAGAGATGAGATAAACATTAATGGGATGGGGTGACTTTAGTTTGTGCTGCCAGACTGGGGAGGCTGCTCTGACTGGGTTTCCTTTAAACTGAAATCTACCTGGCAAGGAGCCAGAAGATTGGCTTTGACCTGTTTGTACATCTACTTAGATGAGAGAACATTGGTTAATCCTTGAAACCCTCAGTGTCAGTTGTTTCCTTTCCAAATTAAGAAGCATGACAACTTTATAGAACTGTGAGGAACACTGAAATAATTTGTCAGATTCTTTTTTGTATATGGAAAGGGAGTTGTCTATGCTAGGTCAGTCAACAAACTTAGAATTTATGTCAATTATCTCACTAAACATAATTCCCATGAAATATAAAGGGCTATACAAAGGCCTATTGTTGTTGTTGTTATTATTATAATA
>NW_012148808.1:518657-521059 GCF_000956105.1 Propithecus coquereli | reverse complement strand
AAAAAAAAAAAAAAAAAACAAAACAGAGACCAGAAAGAGATGGCTGAGGGGCCCACAGTCACTGTACAGGCAAGGTCAAGGAACCAGTCTGTCCCCCTTTCCAGGCAGGAGTAGCTTTTCTCAACAAGAGAGACCCAAGATCTGATGTACACAATAACTCAGCATTGCAGAGGATGGCCTAAAGTTTTGACAACCTGGATTAAATACCAGAAACAAAATGATTAATCTAAAAACTAAAAACTGAGTCCTGCTGAGATACCAACCCCAAACTGTCAGGGTTGAAATCTAAGGCACGTTTCTTCCATCCAAGCTGAAGAGTTGGGGAAGAGGGAAAGAAAATCGGCTTTGTAGTCTATAAGCTGAGTCAGACTGCTGACTGCATTTCATTAAATTTTGGTAAGAGATTTGTGCTCTGTAAACTTATTGCTTTTTACACTTTTGCATTTCCTTTACTTCCATATAGTTTTATGATGGAAACACTTTCCATTTTAAAATGCAAGCACTTTTTATTTTAAACTGACAGGGGGTCTTTGCTACCTCACTGTCCTAACAGAGTCATTTTCGTTAAACCAACTAACCAAAGCAGACATGCAGGGAAAAAATAATGTGATGAGAAAATACACCGGTTTTCTCATCAGACCTGGAAGGGCTGAGGAAGGGGTTTGGGGAGAGACAAGAGGAGACCACAAGACATTAGGGAAATATTAATAAAGAGCACCAAGGATGTTCACTTCTATAAACATAACCCAAAGCAGAATATTCTGTAAAATGTGAAGTTCAAAGCCAAATCCACACTTCAGGCAAAAATGACATTTCTTTCTTGGCATTATGAGACAGAATCCTGAGGGCTGTATAACTTCAAACATCTTTAAAAATGCAATCATTTCTCAGAAGTACTCAGCCTGAAGTGTGACTTTAAAGCTGTAGTTAGACATAAAACTTAAGCATTACACCTGCGTGTTTACTGAACTTTATAGAGATGTGTATGTACTGGGCAGCCACTGATATTGTCTTCCATGAGTACATGCTGTTCTGTGCCTGGGAAAGGTCTGCTCCTCTGTGTGGGTGCCGTAAATGTCAAGGCTGCTGCTGCAATCACTTTTACCTCAGTGGGGCCATGTGCAAACCCATTAGCCTTAATAAAGAAGCGAAGTTCATAGGAAACAGAGCTAGGATAGAAAAGTGTCCTTTTATGCAGGAGCCGTGTCAGAACTCTGCCTTGATGCTTAGCTCACTCATAGCTCTAAACATGTAAGAGCAGTTAATAGCACAAGTGTTGGGAGATGCAAAGTTACTGTATAATTACCGATGTTTTCAAAAGAATTAGCATGTAGTTACTATGAAGAACATGTTCTGTTTTGTGGAAACTATGCAATTAACTTGTCTTAGTCTAATAAATTAAAGATAGCATAAGCTCACATAGGAGCTGCTGGAAGGAGCAGCTGGCTGGCAACACTCTTATTGAGATCACTTTGAACTTACTAGCCTTTCTACTACTCAATGCACAGATTGGCTGTGTCCTACTTTAGGGAAGTTATGCACAGGTTCTCATTTACAAAATAGATATTTTAGGAAGTTTGAACATACTTCATTAGGGGAAAGAAGGTGAGGTAGAATGTAAAAGGAGGAAAAAGTAGTGAAAATGGGGCTCCATCATTAGACGCTAATTCAAAGTTGAAATAGAATGACAATAAAATGTATGTGAGCTAGTGAGTCCACAATAACATGTGGCACTTGCAGAAACTCAGTTTATAGGCAATTTATCAGAAACTCGTCTATTGAAATTGGGAAGACATCCCTGTACCACACCCAGGAGGTTTTTTATTTG
Source organism: Propithecus coquereli (assembly GCF_000956105.1). NCBI lineage: Eukaryota > Metazoa > Chordata > Mammalia > Primates > Indriidae > Propithecus > Propithecus coquereli. Next base: position 519,231 of record NW_012148808.1, on the reverse strand, counting down.
TTTATTTATTTTGAGACAGAGTCAATCTGTCACACAGGCTAGGTTGCAGTAGCATCATAGCTCACTGCAACCTCAAACTCTTGGACTTGAGGAATCCTCTTGCTTCAGGCTCCCGAGTAGCTGGGACTACATGTGTGCACCACCACAGCTAGCTAATTTTTTAAAAAAATTTTTGTAGAAGTGGGATCTTGCTACATTGCTCAGGCTGGTCTCCAACTGCCGGCCTCAAAAATGATCCTGTCTCAGCCTCCCAATGTGCTAGGATTGCAGGCATAAGCCACTGTGCCCAGCCAAATTCTTGATTATTTATGATGGGTTAAAAGACTCTTTAACTCCTCTTTTATGTTTTCTGTCCATTCATTTTTAATGATAATTGGCCTAGATTTGATTTGAAAAAGAGGAAATAGTCCTCAAATTAATTGTTATTTGAGAAGATTCTGAAGGAGTTTACCGATCACCTTTGGACCTCCTTTAAAATTCTGCTTTGGTGTGTTTTGATGAAAAAGTAGGTAGGAATTTCTAGAACTGGAGGGCTGACTTCATAGTGCTCAGCTCTGAAATGGATCTGGCAGGC
>NW_012148808.1:517420-518607 GCF_000956105.1 Propithecus coquereli | reverse complement strand
ATCCTCCTGCCTCAGCCTCCCAAATAGCTGGGACTACAGGTGTGCACCACCATGCCTGGCTAATTATTTTCCAGCACATTTGTGTTTTATAGAGCTTAGGGTATGTGAAAAATCTATAATTCACAGGGTCTCTAGTACAGTGTTTTGTAAATAGCAGACAGTGAATTAAATTTGTTATTATGTAGGTTAATAGACAATGAAAACTCTCTACCCTTATCCCCAAAGCATAAAATGCATGGTACTTTAATGTTTGTGAAAACAAGACATTAAAACTTTCAAGTAATCAGTAGCCAATGTCCTCCCAGAAAATATCTTGTTTCAGAATGTTGTTCTATTGATATTATCTAATCTAGTGAAATATCAAGTGTTTGTTATCAGACTCTAAATGAAACAATAAAACTTAGAATCTACAGAATGTAAAAAGACAATAGAGTTAAAGCAAGGTAAAAGTTTTTGCCTATGATATACCTTTTCTTTAGAAGTAGAGTGAAAGAATATTAAAAATTTCAAATGCTATTCCTCTTTAGAAATTAGATAATGGGCCTTTCAGTACTTGGTAGAAAGACAATTCTCAAAGACCTTCAAATGCAAATCTATAATAAAATCAGAAATTTGAAGCACAGTCACACAAACACATATTCTCACCAGGTTCCACTATTTCTTTTCATTTCTTTGACACTTTTACTCCTGTATTGTGTATATGTGTACATACATATTTTATACATTATATATAATATATGTGTATATTCTGCTGACCCTCTACATATTTTATATTGTGACTTCGTGACCATGTGGGACTTACAATGATAAATTGCTATGGGCTGCTGATTCTGGGTAAATAAGGGAATCTGAGGAGCCATGGAGATGCTTCCTTCTCTCCCTGTCCCAAGGGCACCTGAGATGTAATGACTCATCTCCTCCATGGTTGACAATTAAATCTACCTCATGAAAAGCAATTTTGGTTTTATAAAGTCATAGTTTATAAAACTTCAGAAGTCATTCCCAGGGGCTGCTTGAAAATGAATCATCAGAGAACTGGTACCTGAATCAGAGAGTGGTCCTTCTGGGGGCTTGGGCATGTCAGGCCAATAGGCTCCTGATTTTGCTTTACAAAAACAGAGGCCAGGGCCAGGGGCGGTGGCTCAAGCCTGTAATCCTAGCACTCTGGGAGGCTGAGGCAGGAGGAT
>NW_012148808.1:511896-512347 GCF_000956105.1 Propithecus coquereli | reverse complement strand
GGGTACAGATGATTAGGTTACGTATGATGCCCTTACCCTCCCTCCCCCCCAAGTCCGAGCTTCAGGTGTGTCCATTCCCCCGGAAGTGCGCATCCCACTCATTGTTTGTGCATATGCTGGTCTGGAAATGTCTTTAGCATTTCTTTGGCCACAGTGATTGGTCAGAAATGGATTCCTGTTCCCAGTCAGGCCAGAGAGGCACAAGAAGAGGTTTGCTATGGATTTCCGGGAAAGGTGTTTCTTGGCTCTTCTGAGAGTACACTGGAAGACTTGTTCTCTCTTGTCTGCATAGTTTTATATGTGGCTGTAAGCTTAGAACCATTGCAACCATTGTGCTATCATGAAGGCTGTAAATTTTGGAACAAGCTCATACTGTAGAAGGGAAAGCTGAGAAGGGAAAAAATTAAGTCTTTGATAGAATCATTGAATTCATGCATCAAAGCGACCCTGA
>NW_012148808.1:509261-511846 GCF_000956105.1 Propithecus coquereli | reverse complement strand
TAAACTGGAAAAACCCATTTGGGCTCATTTTCTCCTTACTGACTGAATCTATGGAAGTTTGGCAGGCTGACCTAGCAGCTGCTGTGTGACTGCTGCTCAGGATTTGTTTGGCTGCTCAACAGGTAGGACCTTCACCTCTAAAGAATGTTCACTACAAATTCCTTACCTGAATGATAAATTCCTACTCTCATCTATGTTTTGATCTATGCTCTCCCTTTTGTAGGCAAGCTCGTAGTCATGTGATAGATTTTAGTAAGAGTATTCATAATGACATTTAGGTTAATGTCTGTGAGTACTTGGAACATCATAAATATTTTAGGTATAAAATTATTAGTGTTGTTAGAATAATATTTCCCTTCTATTATCTTAAGAAGCATTTTCCCTCCATCTATCTTCCAAAGTAATTATTTCAAATATGAGATCCTGGTCAACTTCTGAAAACAATGTTCCTCAAGTTTTATTGTATATAAGAAACACCTGGGGAGCTTGTTACAAAAGCAGATTACTGGGTTCTGCCCCCAGGGAATTTCATTCAGTGAGCCTGGACAGCTGGCTAAGTCAATTTAGGAAAGAAACTCCAGGTGGTTCTGATTTTGCTGGAGAAAATCTTAAAATGTCATACTTTAAGAATCACAATTTTAGAAGACCAGTAGTATCTTCTTTAAGTAAAAAGAAAAAGTGAGTGAAATGCATAGAATAAACCTGTGCCTTCCTTCAAAACTTGCAGGTTTAATTGGGAAGGCAGATGGGGATACGCAGGGTGTCCACATTCTCACACGTTAACTCAATGTTTCAGTTCTAAAATACTGAAACCAATCTAGAGCTTCCTTGTTATGAACTTCATTATTTTTTTTTCCCATAGTAATAGTAGGTATTACTTACACAACTAGTCCAGAAGTTATTCACCTCAGGGGCAGTATGTTTTGGATATATTTTTCAGTATAATGTCTTGGATAGTAAATCATCTTTTAATATATACCTTGATCTAGAATGCAGGATTGCAGTGCTAATTTGAAGCTAACTTAAGTCCTGTTCACTGGACAAAAGACAAAGCACTCCCATAAAGCTCTGCATAGTTTTTTGTCTTGTAAATCTTTACTTAAATGCTCTCAGTTAGCTTTTACATTTAGGCAGCCTTCAGGATTTTTGATATAGATGAGTATTCATTTATTTTAGGATGAATTTGTAGTGCATGATTAGTTTTAACATCTATTTTTGTTAACCCTGAAAACTAGTTAGTTATATGTTATGGGCTGAATTATATGTCCCTCAAATCCATATATTGAAGTGCTAATCCCTAGTACCTCAGAATGTGACTGTATTGGAGATACCTCTTTAAAGAGATAATTAAGTTAAAATAAGATCACTTAGGGTGGGCTGTAATCCAATATGACTTATGTCCTTATAAGAAGAGAAAATTCGGACAGAGATGCATGGAGGGAAGATCATGTGAAGACATAAGGAAAAGACATCTATTTGTAGCCAATGAGAGAGACCTCAGAAGAAACCAACCCTGCTGACCCCTTGGGTTTGGACTTCCAGCCTCCAGAACTGTGAGAAAATAAATTTCTGTTTTTAAGTCACTTAGTCTGTGGTATTTTATCATGGCAGCACTGAAGACTGATTTCAGAATAGAATAAGAAAAAAGCTTCCTTTTCTATTTCTTTCTGGTTTGAAAGCAGATGAGATGTTTGGAGCTATGGCCTCCCTAGAACAATGAAGGTGACAAGAATAAAGACAAAAGTCAGCATGCTAAGGACACAGAGAAGAAAACCTGGAACCTTACTCACATTTCAGAGTAGCTGGACTAGGAACTGCCTCTCTCTAAATTTCTGCTGGGTAAACATTAAATGTTCCTATGATTTAGCCACTTTTAATTGCCTATTCCGTTAGGTGCTGCTGAAAGCATTCCTAATACAGATACACGTCTGTGTTACTCAATTCTCTAGCCTTAGTATTGAGAACAGTGCCTGACCTGTAGTAGTAAGTGGTCAAAAAATATTTTTTGAATAAAGAGTGAATGGATTTTAGATCAGATCCTAAGCATGTTACCTCCACCACTGTGACAAAATAACTTCCTGTTCTTTAAGGCACTCAGTCTGTGGTACTTTGTTGCAACAGCCTTAAAAAACTGATACATTGTGTTTTTCTTTGAGGGTTTCTTAGGGCAGATCCTGCCTACATTACAATAACTTTGCTTATGTTCTTTCTGCCAGTATTGTAGTGTGTCTTTATGGGTCATACCTTAGACACTATCAACATATGTTAAGATTATCGTTTTACCCTAGTCAATAAACGTTTTTGGATAGTACCTAAGATTCTTCAGCCTTAAGCAACAAAATTACTAGATTATCTCAGTGGGTATTTTGCTTTAATGAAGGGATCTATGGGGTGATGGACACGCTTGAAGCTCTGACTCGAGTGGGGCAAAGGCAATATATGTAACCTAAACATTTGTACCCCCATAATGTGCTGAAATAAAAAAAATGAAGGGATCTAGGTGGTAAGCAGATTTTATTTGTTTATTCAATAAATATTTTCTGGCTGCCTACCATGTCCAGGAATTGTTCTGTGGCTTAGGCGTT
>NW_012148808.1:492768-494351 GCF_000956105.1 Propithecus coquereli | reverse complement strand
TGGGGAAGTCTACCTTTTATTTTTCCATTTTTGATATAGATATAAATGCAAGCAAATATTTCTGTATTCTAAGAAAATCAGCATGCAAATATAATGGTGAGTGGCAATCCACACAGTTTGCATGTGAGAGAGAAAACAGAAAACGGTGGGTACTAGGTTACAATGGACAGTGCAGGCAGCATGTAAAGAAGACATTGCCACCCCGCTCTACCTATGTGTTGTGTGGGAATGTCATAATATCGGCCAACTTTTGACAGATCATCTAATTTCCCATGAAAAGTTGGATTTTAGATAAAAATTTTCTGATTTCCAAATACTGGCAACTGTACTGACTGTAGTCAATTTATAAGGAAATGCGTGGGTCAAACAAAGCGTGCTTTGTTTGGCGATAATTGTCTTGAGGGCTGCCGCTGGGGCTCTGGACTTTAGAGGATGTATCCGTGTTTGAATCTGGAGAGCTGTGAAATATAACAAGATTACAGTTTTTGGCTTTTTATATGATTATGATATATATCATTATTAATAGCAAACATTGAGCAGATGTAACCATGGACAATTTTCTAGGGAGAGAAAATGGGGCTCAAACAAAGGAGTAACATCCCAAGAAGGACTTGTGTAGGAAAAATCCAGTGCGGCATATACAGATGGCAATAAATGGAATGAGGATTATCTGGACCCCAGTCTGGAAGACAGCAGAGACTCTTCTCTCAGGAACATCTGCCAAGGGCTATTTCACCTGTTTTGTATTGATGGGGAACTAAAAATTGATATCAATCTGTTGAAATCTACTTCCTCCAGATAATTATGTACGTATGGCGTGTATATTGGGGTCAGGAGAACTGGGCTTGTACAGCTGAGATGTTGATCAAAAACTGGATTCAAGCATGAGCTGGAGTTGGGAGTGGATCAGTAAGAGACCTTCTAATGAAGTGGCCTCCTGTGGCCTTCCCTGAGTTGAGTCCAGGACAGTGTGTCAAACCATTTCTTTTCCTCAAGCATAGCTAAGTGGCGGAATTCTGCCTGCCGAACTGGGACATCCTATTTTTGCCACACCTTGATTAGCAGAAATTGCCAAAGCTTTTAAAAGGTAGCCTGGAACTGGGCATAATTTTCAAGGAGGGAGCTACCTTTCTGCCTTCAGTGGTTGGTGAAATAAAAGGCTTCTTCCAAAACAGTGGGTTGTAGAAGTCTATGTAATCTTGCACTAGTATCAGAAAGCCCAGGTGTTCTATAGATTGATCCCTGAATCTCTCTGGAGAGCTCATAGAGATAGGAGATTCTGCTGTTACAAGGGTGGCTTTTGAGTGCCTCACCTAGGCACCCAACGTAGAAGCACTTGAAGCTTCACTAAAATCTAGTCCATTTTGTCTTGAGGAACTTTGGAATCTTTATAACGTTTCCCCAGCCATGCCTATCCCCCACTTCTATTTTTGAATAAACTCTCAACTAAGATGGGGCCAGGTCTGATTCAGTCAAGTTTGGGAGGAAGGGCTGGAGTTTGGAATGGGGATGCTTTGGACAGGGAACTAGAATAAGGCTTCTCAGTAGCCACAAGAGTCAATAAGTGTGTGTACCATCAAAAC
>NW_012148808.1:489113-491178 GCF_000956105.1 Propithecus coquereli | reverse complement strand
CTGGCATATTGATCTTGAACTTCCAACCTCTAGAACTGTGAGAAAATAAATTTCTGGTTTTTTTTTTTGAGACAGAGTCTTGCTCTGTTGCCCAGGCTAGAGTGCCATGGCATCAGCCTAGCTCACAGCAACCTCCAACTTCTGGACTCAAGCGATCCTCCTGCTTCAGCTTCCCAAGTAGCTGGGACTAGAGGCACACCATGATGCCCAGCTAATTTTTCTATTTTTAGCAGAGACGGGATCTTGCTCTTGCTCAGGCTGGTCTTAAACTTGTGACCTGAAGTGATCCTCCTTCCTCAGCCTCCCAGAATGCTAGGATTACAGGCGTGGGCCACCGTGCCTGGCTTAAATTTCTGTTTTTCAAGCCACTCAGTCTGTGGTATTTTGCTGTGGAAGTTCTAGTCAACTAATACACTGATTAGGTATTCTTTTTGTTCTGAGTTCTAGGAAATTCACAAGCAAATGTGAAGTTCATAGTAACCATGTTGATTCAAACAGTTTCCATATTTTTAATCTTTCTTTTGTGACTCAGATTTTTTTCTAGTTCAATTTTATTAGCTTGTTATTTGCTCTTATTTTTTTACTGCCTCAAAGTCTCTGTAGGAAAGAGGCAGGGTACGAAGAAATAAATAACAATTCAAATGAATTCTTTATAGTTACAGGTTCTTCTTCTATTTTACGACAACAATGTCTCAGTCTCCTGTGCTGGTCCCTTTCATTTCCTAGACCCTTTAATGTTCGAGTGCTGCAGGGCTCAACCCTCAGACCTTAACTCCCTACATGACCTTAGCCAGGCTCATGGCTTTAAACACCAGATATCTATCTATCTATCTATCTATCTATCTATCTATCTATCATCTACTTCTAGCCCAAACCTTTCCCCTGAACTGCTCACACCAATATCCAACTGTCTATTCAATGTCTTTATTTGGATATCTAATAGGCATCTCATATTTAACAGGTCCAAACTCCAAATTCTTCCCTCCCCTTACTACTCCCCCACAGTCTTGGTAAATGCTATCTTGATCTTCTCCAGTTCTATTCTTCCAGCTGCTTGGGCCCCAAACCTTGGAAGTCATCCTTGACTTTCCTTTCTCTTATCTTCAATTTCCAATCTGTCAGTAAGCTCTGTTGGCTCTTTTATAAAAATATACTTAAAAGCTGATCATTTGTAATAGCTTCCCTACCACAAAGGTGGAAGCCACTATCGCCTCTCCCTTGGATTATCGCCCACTAATGATTTTTCTATTTTTGCATTTCTCGCTTGTAGTCTATCTGCCACAGCAGCCAGAGTATGCTATTAAAATATATCATTCAGGTTACTTCTCTGCTCAAGACCCTCCAGGAGTTTTCCATTTGCCTTAGATTAAAAGGTAATCCTCATACTGATCAATAAGGCACAATAAAATCTAGCTTTGTTTACCTCTCTGACCTGAAGCATTTCCCATTGGCTCACTTGGTTCCAGCCACACTGGCCTGTGCTTGCTGTTTTTTTCTGCCTAGAAGAGACCATCCTCTTCTCCAGGATAGCTTCAAGGCTTATTCTCATTTACAAGTCTCTTTATCATTTTATTAATCAATACAACTTTACTAGAGAGGTTTACCCTGTGGTGTGCTGGTAAATGTTTAACAACTGGCTTTCTGGAAAAAAAAAAAATGTATGCTTGTATGTACATCGTAACATAATCTTAAATTTAATCTACATTGTTGACATTTTATTTATCATTTTCTTAAGTTTAGAGTGATCATCAATAAACAATAAACTAAGCCGTGATTTTTTACATTAGCTGAATTTTCTGGTGTAAATACTCCCATCGTGGTCACTTTCAAGCTACTAAAAGGATGTTGCTCCAGAAACACTTCTTTTTTAAATTTAATTATTTTAGAATATGGGAAATTTAAAAAATGTACAAAAGCAGACAGAATAGGATAATGAACCCCAGAAAGCCATCATCCAACTTCAATAATTATCAGCTCCTGCCCAATTTGTTTTCATCTATGCTCCCTTCCCCAATTAGATTATTTTGAAGCAAATCTAAATCATCATTTATCTCTAAAGAATAAA
>NW_012148808.1:487354-489063 GCF_000956105.1 Propithecus coquereli | reverse complement strand
GATGGAAAGGTGTTTATGGTGGATTAAAAATGGTGGCAAATTATTTGGCACTTTTCCTAGATAGATGCAGTCTAATTTCCCTTCCATTAAATTTGGGCTAGTCTTAGTGATTTCCTTGACCAATAAAGTTCAGTGCCAATGACACTGGCTTCCAAGGCCGAATCAGAAAAAGCCTCCCATTTCATCCTTGGTCTCTTAAAATGTTTGCTTCCTGTGCTCTGCAGACTCTCCCTCTTGAGAAACGTAATCACTGCCTCTTGGAGTCCAGTGGTTATACAGTGAGAAGACCCAGCCATATGGAGAGACAGTGTGTAGGTGCTTGAGTTAACAGCCCCAGCTGAAAGCCAGCACTAACTGCTAGGTATCTCTGACATCCAGTCCAGCTGAGCCTTCAAATAATTGTGGTTGCAGACAATATCTGACTGCAACTGTATGAGAGACTCTAAGGAGAATTGCCCAATTGAGCCCTTCCTGAGTTAGTAACACCTAACACATTGTAAGCAAAACAAAATGGTTAAGCTGCTAACTTTTTGGGATAATTTGTTATGCCACAGAGTTAACCTGAAGAGTCCCGGTTTTGTCAGATTGCTCTAGCAACTTCTGTCACACCAGGCTTTGTATGATGGGGTTGTTGGATTTGCAAGGACAGGGGAACCTAGTCTGCAAACTTGCAATAAACAAGCCATGCCATTATGAGGTAGCACTATAATACCAAAGTGAATTTTTAATGATTTTGTTGCTTAGTGAAGAATCTCCTGAAACCTCTCTCTTACGTCTTCATTACGTCTAATAAAAAAAAAATTCTGCATAGTAATGGCCTTTATCTCCACCCTGCCCTTGATCTGAATGACGTTAGACTGTAGGAGTCAGTACTCCACCTGCTCGAACTTTGCTACTAGACCTCTTGCCCTTTCCCTCTTTCTGGGAAAAGTTGCCTTTGATGACAGCATTCCTCGCGCCTGCCAGGATTTCAGCAGCCCCAGGTTCCAGGGCAGACTGTTCTGAGCATGACCTGCTGGCATCAAAACTTGTATGTGACTAAATTCTGATCTGCTCAAAACATTTTCTTACTTTAGCAACAACAGTTGTTGTTGTTGGGCTTCTTCTTCTTCTTTTTTTAAATTTTAATTTAGTGTTTGGGGTATTTAACTACCATTAGTCAAAATGTTAGAAATGTGTTTCTGGTATATCAATCAGCTCCTGTCCCCTCTCTGGAATACTCTATATCAAGTCTGAAGCATATTTCAGGTCTTATTTCTAATAATTTTGTACTGGCCTAGGATAGGAGGCAAAATTTACCACCTGTCTGATTGAAATATCTAGTTGTAAAAATGCCTCTTTCATTGTTTCACCATTACATCATTGAGTTTTATTAAGCATTTCAAAGTACACACATATTACTTCCCCATGATTTGTAAGAACTATTTCTTTTCTTTTCTTTTCTTTTTTTTTTAAACAGTGTAGCTCTGTTGCCCAGGCTACAGTGCCATGGTGTCAGCCTAGTTCACAACACCCTCTAACTCCTGGGCTCAAGCAATCGTCCTACCTCAGCTTCCTGAGTACCTGGGACTACAGGCGCGCACCACCACGCCTGGCTAATTTTTTTCTATTTTTATTAGAGATGGGGTCTCACTCTTGCTCAGGCTGGTCTCGAACTCCTGAGCTCAAATGATCCTCCCGCCTCAGCCTCCCAGACTGCTAGGTTTACA
>NW_012148808.1:484927-485854 GCF_000956105.1 Propithecus coquereli | reverse complement strand
GGGCTGGAGTTTGGAATGGGGATGCTTTGGACAGGGAACTAGAATAAGGCTTCTCAGTAGCCACAAGAGTCAATAAGTGTGTGTACCATCAAAACCCACAAAGGAATACAAAGATTAAAAAATGCAAGAAGGTGAATCAGAAAGATTGGTAAATTTGTGGCTGCAGAGGCAAAAAATGAAGTTAGAGTGTGAGGATTAGAGAGAAGGAGAAACAAAACAATCCCGGATCAAATTGGAGTGGGATTTCTGATGAGATCTCTCTTCCTGGCTTTCAGACAGCCACCTTCTTGCTGTGTCCTCACATGGCGAAGAGAGAACATGAGCTTTCTTCCTCTTATTAATAGGGCACTAGTTCCATCATGAGGTGCCCGCCATAACCTCATCTAAACCTAATTACTTTCCAAATGCTCCAACTCCAAATACCATTGCATTGAGGGTTAGGGCTTCATTGTATGAATTTTGGGGGGACATAATTCAGTCTATAGCAGATACTAAAATGAATGAAATTAATATAAGTCCTCATTCTATTGTGTTGATTTAGTGATATGTAACTAACTGTTGTGTTATCTTTAACAGTTCCTAAGATCCCCTTCCATTATTATAAATTGCTATCTGGATTGAAAGGACTGAATCTGAACGGAATTCAAAGTTTCGGTATTCAGAGTCAATAACATCAGGTAAACACCCTCCTCATAGATTTTTCTCTTCACTGTACTTATTTCTGTCTTGGAGTGTTATCAGCTACATCATCCCTCAGGAATGCTTTTTGGTGTTCTCCTTGTTGTACCTCTACTAAGCATGACCTCAAAGTGGGCATAGTCTACTATGATATTTCCACCCTCCCTGCCCCATCCCCAAAACAAACAAGCCCCTTTTTATTTTTTCAGGTTAAAATAAAAATATATATTTATGTATCTCCCAGAGAAT
>NW_012148808.1:481210-483132 GCF_000956105.1 Propithecus coquereli | reverse complement strand
GTCCAAACTCCAAATTCTTCCCTCCCCTTACTACTCCCCCACAGTCTTGGTAAATGCTATCTTGATCTTCTCCAGTTCTATTCTTCCAGCTGCTTGGGCCCCAAACCTTGGAAGTCATCCTTGACTTTCCTTTCTCTTATCTTCAATTTCCAATCTGTCAGTAAGCTCTGTTGGCTCTTTTATAAAAATATACTTAAAAGCTGATCATTTGTAATAGCTTCCCTACCACAAAGGTGGAAGCCACTATCGCCTCTCCCTTGGATTATCGCCCACTAATGATTTTTCTATTTTTGCATTTCTCGCTTGTAGTCTATCTGCCACAGCAGCCAGAGTATGCTATTAAAATATATCATTCAGGTTACTTCTCTGCTCAAGACCCTCCAGGAGTTTTCCATTTGCCTTAGATTAAAAGGTAATCCTCATACTGATCAATAAGGCACAATAAAATCTAGCTTTGTTTACCTCTCTGACCTGAAGCATTTCCCATTGGCTCACTTGGTTCCAGCCACACTGGCCTGTGCTTACTGTTTTTTTCTGCCTAGAAGAGACCATCCTCTTCTCCAGGATAGCTTCAAGGCTTATTCTCATTTACAAGTCTGTTTATCATTTTATTAATCAATACAACTTTACTAGAGAGGTTTACCCTGTGGTGTGCTGGTAAATGTTTAACAACTGGCTTTCTGGAAAAAAAAAAATGTATGCTTGTATGTACATTGTAACATAATCTTAAATTTAATCTACATTGTTGACATTTTATTTATCATTTTCTTAAGTTTAGAGTGATCATCAATAAACAATAAACTAAGCCGTGATTTTTTACATTAGCTGAATTTTCTGGTGTAAATACTCCCATCGTGGTCACTTTCAAGCTACTAAAAGGATGTTGCTCCAGAAACACTTCTTTTTTAAATTTAATTATTTTAGAATATGGGAAATTTAAAAAATGTACAAAAGCAGACAGAATAGGATAATGAACCCCAGAAAGCCATCATCCAACTTCAATAATTATCAGCTCCTGCCCAATTTGTTTTCATCTATGCTCCCTTCCCCAATTAGATTATTTTGAAGCAAATCTAAATCATCATTTATCTCTAAAGAATAAAAAAAAGACACATTCTTCTTGGAAATTTGTCATTGTCCATTTTTGGCCTAGTGTTTGTCGGTTAGCTACTTAACGTTTCTGAAACAAAGTTTTTTCATCTGAAAAATGGATATACCAGTTTTTCACAGATTTGTTTGAGCATTAAATAAGACAATGTATTCAAAACAGTTTGTTTAACTGCAAAGCACTATATAAAGTATGGGTTTTCAACTCATATGTCATTACCCACATTGTGCTATTGACACAATTAAAGACTCTACATCAAACGTGAGTTTGGTTGAGTACCTGCAAGCATGACTTGCTTTTTCTCAACAATGTGGTTTTCCAAATAACATCAAGCCTCATAAATATAAATATGCCTGAGTCCTTTTTTTTTTTTTTGAGACAGAGTCTTGCTCTTGCACCCTGGCTAGAGTGCAGTGGCATCGTCGTAGCTCATGCAACCTCAAACTCCTGGGCTCCGGAGGAGCTGGGAATACAGGTGCAAACCACCATGCCCAGCTAATTTTTCTATTTGTAGAAGAGATAGGATCTCTCTTTTGCTCAGGCTGGCCTTGAACTCCTGAACTCAAGCAATCTTTCCTCTTTGACCTCCCAAAGAGCTGGGGATTACAGGTGTGAGCCACTGCACCCGCTTGGCCAACGCCTGAGTTCTTCAAGAGAGTCTGCAGTCACAAGGAACATATGAGGTCTTGCAAGACTGTAAAATCTTAAGAGAAAACAAAGAAAGTATTATTTTATATTGTAGTAAAAAGGAACTGTTGAACATCATATATATTTACAAGAATCTATCATAACTTGAGGAATATGAGCATTTCTA
>NW_012148808.1:474781-477800 GCF_000956105.1 Propithecus coquereli | reverse complement strand
CTCTTATGTAAAGGAAAGCAGTCTGCTCTTAGGCAAATCATAAGCATCTTAGTCTGAGAGCAACTTGCTAAATAATTATTAATGTGGTATTTTAGTCTATGAATAAACAGAGGGTTTCACTCATTATTGCTTTAGTATGAGCTTTACATAATAGTAACAGAAACTGAGCCTAATTAGTCTCTTCCAGTAAAAGTATTTGAGAAATTTTCCATTGCTCAATACCTTCCCATAATGGAAAATACACTGCATGCGAGGTATGTGTAAATATTTGATTCGTGTTTTACTGACTTTAGTGTCACAACCTATCAATCATTAACACTTCAAAAAACAAATACCTGGTTAGTTGTTTCCAAAGTATATTCACTCACCGAAGGCTTTTTAGACTCTTAGAGTTAGAGAGGTCCCTGGTAAGCACCTCTTCTAATCTTTTAATGTCAAAGGTGACAAAACTGAGACCAAGAATGTTGGGTGACTTTCACAAAGTCCTCCAACCTTAACAGGCTCCTAGGACCAAGATCTCCAGGCTCCCAACTCAGTTCTCTTTTTAACATACAATGGAGAATTACTGTTTACCCTTTGTTCTGAAGGAAGTTATATAAAAATACAATAACATTGTCATAGTTATAGAAATTGAAGTGAAAAATCTAGAAAATTATAAGCACAGGCATTTGTTTCCAATGCCAATATATATGCAGTAACTTCATAAAATAAAATGATAGCCTCTAGAAAAAGAATTATGAGACTATTGGCTTGATATTGTACCACTATGACATTAAATAAAGGTTGCCAACCTAGTGCCTAGTATATGGGGTATGTGACAGTGTTAGTTAAATTTGATAGAGATTAAAAAAATCAAAATTCTAGATAGAAAAATGCCTGGATTAGTCAATTGTCACTCTGTATTTTCGGAGAGTATAAATCTATCTACAGGATGACAAAATAATTTAGTCTGAAAGAAAATCAGTCACACCAAGTATTGGGTAGAGTGTAGACTAAGCTACCACTTTCTAGGCCTTAGGTCTCTAACTGATGGAGGTGACAGTGAGCTCACAATGCTGCCTAGGTGTGAGCAGCATTCCTTAGTGGAGTCAGGCATCTTGACTTTTGAATAAACACTTATATTCAAGGTTTTTCTTTTTTTTATATTTGAGTGGAGAGGCAGTATGATGAAATGGGTAGAGGTTCAGGAACGCTAAACTCTTCCACTGGAAACTTGTGCTCAGGATAAAGCCTGTAGAACTCCTCAACTAACTCAATCAGAGAAGCCGGCAACAATGTGCTGGGAGCCTCGTCTAGTAGCAAAGTAACTATTTATTTCTTCTCTGCTTTGATGAAGGGGTTCTATAAAATAGCTTCCAAACCCCCTGTTCTTTGGGCAATGCCAAAGCTGATGGCTCCTCCTCATGTTTTCAGTCTCTCAGAAGCAGAGGCGATGTTGGGTGACAGATTATAGCCCAAGGTCCCAGGAGGGGCTGCAGGATGAGGAGGTTCTGCTGAGTCTGGGGGGCAGAGTGGTATGTTCAGGGAGCGCTGCTTACAGCCTCACTCTCTTCTGTGACATCAACTAAGAACCATAGACCAAAATGGAAGAAAATGGAGGCAAAGTAAACATAAGAAGAGAGTTAGTTCATTTGGCCCAAGTGTGAGGACTACAACCAGGGAGAGGAGTATAGATTCGAGCTGCCCAGAACATAAGCTCCAATTAGCAGTAGTTGTGAGTTTTTAAAGGAATAAAGAAAAGGCGGTTTCTAAGTTGTTTACCAAGAATTTACATGAAAATAACATAAGGTATTGATTGCCTGTACATTGTTCTTTGTACCACAAATTCCAATATTGTGAAGATGATGGGTGAGGCAATTAGGAACAAAATCCTTTAAATAATTGTCCCCAGGCATAGGTAGGGGGGAAAGTGAAGTCTCACACTCATATCTCTCTGGACTTGATAGATTCTGCATACCTGGCATAGCTCAGACTGCTCTGAGCTACTTTTCTTTTCTCAAAACTGTGATCCAGCTGGTGCTATTGGTGGGGATGTTGTGGCTTACTCCCTTATATAACAGAAAATTAAAAAACTTCTAGTATAGAGTTGGCTGTAAGCCTGTTATCTTTCAATAACTAAATTATTAGTTTACTTAAGAAGAAATTAGTTGACAGACAGCAGAAAGAAAAGCGGGATTCAAGACAGGTGTCTACAGAAAAATGGTAAGGAAAGTTTTGTGTTGGGGGGTTGTTCCCTGCCCCCATCCCAGCACCAAACCAATTCAGAAAAATTAAAAATATTTTAGTTTGTATTTAAATTTTCCTCATTCAAAATGCTAATAGTTTTACTGGGTCCCATGATAGGAACAAATGCATATTATTTTGGGAATTTTATTTACCTTATATGGTAAATTTAAAATATTGACACTGAAAATACATTAAAATCTGAACATATTTGAGAAGTAGCATCAGGAGCAGAAGACTAAGTGCTTTGGAAATAGGTTGGGTGGAGAGGCAGTACGGGGCAGTGTTGAATGCTCTGTTTCACTTTCTATTAAGGAAGATGACAATTTTGTTCTTTTCCTCAAATTCTCTCTCACACACGCATTCAGATACATGCTTCTCTATGTCTCACATATTCCCTAAAAAGGGTAATATTACCTTCTTTTAATTCAATCAATAATTTGTGTTTATATTATTATGTGACAACTAATTATTTATAGCTAAGCTACATAGTGGCTTATACTTCTTGTCCAACTTCTGAGGTCAGACGGGATCGGGCGCTTTCAGGGCGGTGTGGCGGTAGTCTTGCCCAACTTCTTATATTTCCCAGAGTTAGTATTGTTCAGCATTAGTGGGTTTTTTTATAGGCCATTTAAAGTACTCTATAGTGTTTTGTTTTGTTCTGTTGTTTCCTAGATTCAACCACTAATTCATCCCCAAATTCCATCTATAGACTGAAAAATCTCTTCTGAATAGGCTCACACATCAAATATTCATTATTTCCTCCTGGGGGATACACTTTCTTTTGTCCTCTTGA
>NW_012148808.1:472045-473546 GCF_000956105.1 Propithecus coquereli | reverse complement strand
TTCAATGATCTTAGATCACTAGGCTCTTTCAGGTTCTTGTACAATGGTATCTAAATTCCATGGGACAACTTACTGTATTTTCTACCTTGAGATATGTATAAGTGCTGTCACTTAATTATCAGGAACATATCTTACAGCATTCTCATACCTGAAATGAGCATCTACAAACTAGCTCAAATAGGCAGTTCCATGAAGATTGCCCAAAGTTATAGCCATAAATAAATAAAAGGTCTTGATGTGAAAATTATTGAAATATTCATAATATATAGTTTCCAAAATAATAGAAATCTTGAGATTGTGCCAAGAATATTCTAAAAAATGGAGAGGAGGCTAAGAGTTATTTTGACTTCTTCTGTCCATTAAATTAACAGGGAAACAGATTTAAGAGCAATATAAAGATTGTATTTACCTGGACAGTAAATGTTGCTAGAAATAATTTTTCATCTCTGGTAAGAGATTCAAAATAATTATTTCATATATATATTCCTAACTTTCAAAAATTCCAAATGAATTCCAGGAACATAGAGCCAAGTAAGGTAGCAAAATTAGATATTCTATTTTGTAGACTACCATTTAATTTCTAAATATAGTGACACTGCATATTTGGCAGTCAGATTTCTGGCAACCCAACCCAGACCTGCAGCTGAGAACCTGAACATAAATAAAAAAAGCCTCTGAGTGGTCACAATAGATGTCAAAAAAGCCAGTACTTTATTTGTGGCAGAGACATTCCAGCCCTCACATTTAGCAGATATTCCATCCTACAACTGATTGTAAAAACAGAAAGGCAGCTATTGTTAGGCACACTGACAGCAGAGTCTTCATTATTTTAGAAAGATTTCCAAAAATGAACAAACAAACTTGTTTTGCCCTTAACTGCTATTAAATGGGAAAGTCATTCTTGCTGAACTTCACTTTGTTCAACTATACTGAATTTTTCTTGGGTCGCATAAAACCCCCAATTCACATCAACTTAAAAGCCAGCATTAACTGAGAGGCTCAAGGTCATGTTGAAAATGTATTAAAACTCATAGGTATTTCCAGCGTTTTCCTCTAGAATTCTAATAGTTTTACACCTTAGGTTTAAGTCTGTTACCTAGCGTGAGTTGATTTTTGTGAGAGGTGAAAGGTGTGGATCCTGATTCAGTCTTTTATATGTGGCTATCCAGTTTTCTCAGTACCATTTATTGAATAAGGATTCTTTTCCCCAGTGTACATTTTTGTCTGCTTTGTCAAAGATTAGGTGGCTATATGCGGAGAGACAGGAGCACTCATACACTGCTGGTGGGACTGCAAACTAGTGCAACCTCTATGGAAAGCAATATGGAGATACCTTAAAGAGATACAAGCAGAACTACCATTTGATCCAGCAATCCTACTACTGGGCATCTATCCAAAAGAACAAAAGACGATCTATGAAAAAGACACCTGTACTCGAATGTTTATAGCAGCACAATTCACAATTGCAAAGATGTGGAAACAACCCAAGTGTCCATCAATA
>NW_012148808.1:469070-471995 GCF_000956105.1 Propithecus coquereli | reverse complement strand
AAACAAAACCTAAGGATATATATTTGTAAATGGAAAGTATTAGTGATGGATTTTTCCAGAAGTTCTTATTATTTCCTGACACTAGGTGTATGCCCCGAGTAAGATACAATTCTTATTCTTAAGTATCACAGCCCACCAGGCAGGACAGACCTGCAGATATTCTAAAGCAGATATTCTAAAGGATATGAAGGTTGAAAGAGGTTTTCTTAAGGTGATAAGTTTACAGAGTAAGAGAGTTCATGTTCTGCGTATGAGAATCAAAGAAGGTTTATGTATGAGTTTTAGAAGAGGGAGAGAGAGAAAGATAGAGGGAGGGAGAAAGAGAGAGAGAAACTCTGAAGCTTGTGGAGGAAAGGAAGGCAATAGCCTAACAGTACCAGACCCTTTTCAACCCTCAGAAATGGTTACTAGCCAATTGTATAGAGGAAGAAAATCATGAAGCTAAGAGATCTACACTAGTTTGTGCAGAACCTGCATTTATACTTAGATCTTTTTGTCACCATAGCTCAAGCTCCCTTGACTACAAACACCTGAACACTTTTATACACAAAAGTTGAAGTGGAAGCCAGAACTGTGTTATCCTAGGATTCAATCAGATCTGGGCATGTCTTATGGAGAAAGTGGCATGGGATCACCAAGTTTCTAGTTCCCTGACATGGAGGCAGTATAATATGGTGTTCAGGAAGCAGTGTATTTAGAATACAAATTACTAGAAAGCAGAGAAGTTATACTTCAGGGCTTTGGGGTCTGGATTTGATTCTGGGTCTGTCACTTGTCAACCCTGTGATGTAGGGTAATTAAATTTCTTGGTGCCTTTGTGTTTTCAACGGTAAAATGGTGGCACCATCTATTCTGGGGGTGGTCATAAGGATTAAATTAGATCCTGTATATGTAGAAGACATCCTGGAAATGAGAAACCTCACAGGGAAATAACTTGTCATGTGGGAAGAGAAAGCTCACAACGGCAATGTACACAGACTTGCTTTGAAGACACTTAGCCAGTGTTTGGGGAGAAATTTTCCTTTAGTTCAGGCTCCTTGTATTCAGGACTACATCTCAGGACGAGGGAGTACAGATGGAGAACAAATGAAAACCAAGAGAGCAGAGAAGTCTCAGGTACAAGAAGGCATGACAGTGGTGCCAGTGGCTACAGAGGATGGAAGCTGTCCTGGGCACACTTGGCCCCTCATGCCAGGCAGGCGGTGTAGATTTTGATGGCCTGTGGCAGGGTGCACACTTTGATGTGGGACAGTGGAGACTTCCTACTAGTAGATGTTGTCTGTTGGCTGCAGCTTTGGGTGTCAAGGGCAACAGGAGTCATCGTCACCTTAGTGAGCTGGAATGGAAGAGAGCAGCCAAAAGATTATTCAGAACACATTTTAATTTGGGGCAGGCTCAATTTTCCATGGGCATGCTGGGACAGAACAGGAAAAATCCTCATGCCTGACTGCCACTGTGATTATTTTTTTTCCCCTTGGGCTGGTTTGTTCTGGGAAACACAGTTTCTACTTAAATAATAGCAGAAGGAAAGGAACTAAGAAAATTCCTCCTAATAATAGAAATGAACAAGGAAGTGCAGATAATATCCAGCATGGGCAAGTGTAATGATCAGTATCCTGTAACAAATGATAGCAAGTACGATTTTAAGGTGGAGGATTCTGAGAAGTCAATTTGAATTCAAAAATAGAGATTTTCATTTAATATAATCTCAGTGTATTGTTTTAATACAAGATGAGTGAAATATTGGCTGTTGTTAGGAAAGTTATTAAAACTGTGAAAACAAGCACAGTTTTTGTTTACTCAGAAAACTATGGTATGTTTTTGGGCAGCACACTCAAGGAAGACAATAGAGCTAAAAATAAATAAATGAAGGTCAGAAGTAAGAAGCATAGTAAAAATTAGGGAATGACCTCCCTTTATAAGGCAGATTTGAGAGACTAGGATAGGCGGGGAAAAGGCCCAGAAGGAGATAAGATCAAAATTTGTTGCACAATGAAGGGTGTGGATGGGGAGAATGTGGACTTGGTCATCAAATCTTTAAATTTCAGCATTATTAGGTAATCGCTAAAGCTTCAAAAATCTTATTTCAGGATAAGTAAAAGGAGGTCTACTTTAAAAAATGGGCAATATACATATGGAATTCATCCTGAAAGAATGAATAGGCTGCAAATTTAAATAGAAAATTTAAAATTCAAAAGAGTATGATAATTAATTTATAATATTCTTCAGTAAACATTTAGGTAGCTGGGGTGTTTCTCAAAGCTTTTCACATTAATGCATGAAGAACAATTATTAATAATATGGTCTCTCCTAATTCATAGACAGAATTGGGGTATTTGGTTGAATAGCATTTTTTTTAATCTTTTGAGAGAACTGAAATGGTTTGACATTTTACTGTCTTATAAGTCAGTGTCTAAGAATATAAGCCCTTTCTGATTTCCATATTAGGCCAACTTCAAGGAACAGTGCCTATAATTAATGGGAATATTGTTGACATTTTGAATTATAATTGTTAACAATACTAACAAGAGTAGACTTGGTCTTTTAGGTAAAATTGCTCTCTTATGTAAAGGAAAGCAGTCTGCTCTTAGGCAAATCATAAGCATCTTAGTCTGAGAGCAACTTGCTAAATAATTATTAATGTGGTATTTTAGTCTATGAATAAACAGAGGGTTTCACTCATTATTGCTTTAGTATGAGCTTTACATAATAGTAACAGAAACTGAGCCTAATTAGTCTCTTCCAGTAAAAGTATTTGAGAAATTTTCCATTGCTCAATACCTTCCCATAATGGAAAATACACTGCATGCGAGGTATGTGTAAATATTTGATTCGTGTTTTACTGACTTTAGTGTCACAACCTATCAATCATTAACACTTCAAAAAACAAATACCTGGTTAGTTGTTTCCAAAGTATATTCACTC
>NW_012148808.1:453937-455145 GCF_000956105.1 Propithecus coquereli | reverse complement strand
CTCTTGCTCAGGCTGGTTTCGAACTCCTGAGCTTAAACAATCTGCCCACCTCGGCCTCTCAGAGAGCTAGGATTACAGGCGTGAGCCACCGCGCCCGGCCTCAATTTTTCTATTTTTAATAGAGATGGGGTCTCATTCTTGTTCAGACTGGCCTTGAACTCCTGAGCTCAAGCAATCCTCCCATGTTGGCCTCCCTGAGTGCAGGGATTACAGGCCTGAGACACCATGCCCGACCTAATTACTCTATCTATTTGTATTATTCTGAAAGTAGACAGGCAGTTTCTGGGACTGGGACTGATTATTATTACTTAAAGCAATGATCTTATTATCTTTCCCCCAATTCCTCCCCCTTCCGTGATGATGAAATGAAAGCTGGTTAGACAGGCTTACAGTTGGGGGTTGGTGGGTTGTACTGTAGGAGAGGAACCCCCAAAATATGAATCTGAAGCTTATTTCAGAAAGAGATATCCCTTTATATTTTAAGAAAGGGAGAGATAGCTTTGCTCTCTAAATAAATTCTCCTTGTGAAGAGAATGTGAAGGATCCTGGATTTTTCACCGTTAGAATGTAAGTAATTGCCTCTAGGGGAAGAGAAGACAAGTATCTCTAGGTTTACAATTCCTGGAATGTCTTTATGGCTTTAGGTCTCGTCTTCTTCTAGAAATATAAACACATACCTCCAGGGAGGTAAATATCTTCCTATATATTCAATAAGCTTTTGAATTTCAAGGCTGTCCTTTAACCTAAGTCCCAGTAAAATTTTTCCAGAAATTCCTAACTGTGCAGAAATATTAAAAATTTAATTCCTGACACCGGGCACATAGCAAGCCCATATAAATGTGAGCTATCAGGATTTTGTGAATGACCAGAAGCCATGAAAATCACATGATAACTTTAGAGGTTTATTACTATCTGAGAGTTGTTTGATAAACTTACTTGCTTTCCCTGTACATTAGTGCTGTTTCTTAACGAAATTCAAAAGTTGTGAAAGTATGTTATAGAATCCAAGATAATTTATAATCCTAATAATAACAAATGTGAGATATCACATTTATGAAGTCATAGCTAATCACTTTACATAAATGATCTAATTTTAACACAATGGGAACATTACAGGAAAGATACTTAATATCAGCATTTTATAGAATAGAAAAAATAAAGTTCGTGGGGGTTAAGTAACTGGCCCAAGGTCACACAACTAGTAAGTA
>NW_012148808.1:451694-453887 GCF_000956105.1 Propithecus coquereli | reverse complement strand
AGTTGTCCAGCTAATTTCTTTCTATTTTTAGTAGAGACAGGGTCTCACTCTTGCTCAGGCTGGTCTCGAACTCCTGACCTCAAGCGATCCTCCCGCCTCGGCCTCCCAGAGTGCTAGGATTACAGGCATGAGCCATTGCGCCTGGCCAAGAAAACTGATTTTTAAGAAGAAAAGTTTCTTTGGCAAAGAACAGATATCAGGGAAAAGCTCCTATGG
This sequence comes from Propithecus coquereli, assembly GCF_000956105.1. Classification (NCBI taxonomy): domain Eukaryota; kingdom Metazoa; phylum Chordata; class Mammalia; order Primates; family Indriidae; genus Propithecus; species Propithecus coquereli. The sequence continues at coordinate 453,671 of NW_012148808.1, read as the reverse complement.
AGCTTTGTTCAACCTAGAGGGTACTTGATATTTTCTGTTTCTTTCTCATGATCTACCTTCCCTCCTTCCTCACTCTGTTTTTTTTTCCTGGAAGGCTGACCTTTTTAAAAAAAATGTAATTAAATTTTTTTTTGCTTTTAATTACTATGATTACATAACAGTTATATATCTTTATAGGATACATGTGATGTTTTGATACAGACATACAGTGTGAATTAATCAAATCAGAGTAATTGGAATATCTATCACCTCAGGCATTTAACATTTCTTCTTGTTAGAAAACATTCTAATTCTACTATTTTAGTTATTCTAAAGTATACCCTAACTTGTCGATTACAAGTGTATTATTTGTGCTATCAAATATTGTTCATTTATCTAATTATCTAACTATACTTTTGCACCCATTAACCATCCCTGCTTTATCTTCCCCTCCTGGATAACCTTGCGGGCCTCTGGTCACCATCATTCTACTCTGTCTCCATGAGATCAATTGTTTTTAATATTTAGCTCTGGGAGGCTGAACTCTACCCAAGGCTCTCTCATCTGGTTTCAGGTTGGACTTTGCCAATAGGAGGCCCCTGTGGAGATCTGATGAGAGGAGAATGGGTTTTGGGTATTTATTCCTCTGGCTTCTTTTTGCTCAGTTGCCACTGATTGGCTTTGTCCCTCTGCTAGGGGCCACAACTTCTGAGGGGCAGCCCTCTGTTACAACTACAGTATTTCTCTCTGGGTTCTAGGAACCCTTCCTGACCCTTCAGACCAAGGGGTGGTGATGGCTTCTAGTTGTTCTTCTCCTGGGCAGTTGTGCTAGCGTTTGTTGGTTTCTCTTAACACTGCCTACTCCTTTGTCAATAAACGTTTTATTAAACTGTCCTCAATTGTCCCATCTGTTTCCTGCTAGTCCCATGACTGGATACACAGAGGTTTCTCTACAGAAAGAGCTGAGTGGGAAAGCATAAAACTTTTGTACTGAAAATACTTAAAGCTGTTTAAATATCAGAGATAATTTTGTCTTAAAGCAGCAGAAAAGAGAATTCTCAAATTAACTTACCAGTTTAGCCCATGGTCATTGACACATGAATATTCATGGCCTACATGCACATATTCTTACTTTTCCCAGAACAAATGGGTTTATTTGGGTATAGCAGAGGGTTGTCATCTGAGACATACATGCTCTGATGGATCATAGGCATACCCAAGGGGGTAGGGGCAAAAGGGTTATGTTTAAAGACATAGAGAAGTCTACATAAGCTGCTTCAAAATGAAGTCCATAGGTCCCGGAAGCTCATTGTAGGTGTTGGCATTTGTTCAAAGACGGAGATGGCCGTTGCTAGGTAGGTGTCTTTGTGCAGGTAGCTAGCTGGAATGCTACAATCTGGAGGAAGTTCTTGTGAAAAGTCATGTTACGGGTCTATGTGAAGGAATGTCTTGTACTACTAAATCTTGTTACAGGCATAGATTCTAATCAGAATTGGCAGAATTATTTTGAGGAGAGAGTGTTTTATATTAAGCATTAAGTGGCTGTGTATGTACTTATTTCAGAATCCACAACCACTAGGTAAAAGGATAATTTCCTTATAAAATTCTTTTAATTGGCAAAAGTAGTAGTTGGTTATGATTGGATAAGAGACTTCTAGTTGTGGGACACAGGAAATGCTGGCTCAGTGTGAATCACGGATACTCAATGAGGTAGATCACTGGTTAGAGGCATCATATAATAGTATTTAGAACACAGCTTTTATAGTGAGACTTCCTGGGTTTAAATCTGCCTCTGCTATTTACTAGTTGAGAGGCTTTGGGTAAGTTACCAAATATCTCTGTGCCTCAGTGTCCTCACCTTAAAATAAGAAGAATAGGAGTACCTAATGTTAGATCCGGTTCCCCTCGGCCCCAGGAACAGAGAGGCAGAGTCACCGAGGCTGCAAATGGCAAAGGAGTTTATTGGCTAGCTTGAGCTAGGGTCCAAGTCCCAGAGCA